>NC_136415.1:182465178-183065178 GCF_051521515.1 Lactuca serriola
TAGGCACGCACCAACTTACCATGCACGTATCGGACCTATCTTGCAAACCTTTTCAACTAAGGACCAATTCTGCCATTCATTCAAACTACCATAACTTCCTCGTCTTAGATCTGATTTCAACAAGCTTTTTATCCATGGAAAGGTACCGAGAAGCCCTATGCTTCTATCAACTCACCATCACCTTAAAACCTCTGAATAAGAACTCAAAATTCATAAAGGCCCGAACTAACAAATTATGATTACACCCTTGGGCTCCGAATCGCCATCAAACACTTGTATCACTTAAACCATTGCACCTAACATCCAAAAAGGACCAAACCCTTTCTTCCCCAAGGCCCTAGCCTTACGATAATTGATGATCGGCCATAGCCCCGAATAACCAAGCAATTCGAAACCGGATGTTACGCATACAAACTGTGCAAACTCGACGATGGTATGTAAATGGCTAAATTAGAGGAAGGGTAAAGCTAATAGAACATCACTGATTATGAGTTGAACTTGATATTAAAATTGAATACCATGAATACACCACTACGACTGTCGCTAGTAGCAATGGGTGAGCCACCGATGCCGCCATCTCCTCCAAATGAATTACTGAAAACCTCACTACTCTTATGCCAGAGATATCTCCACAGCCTCCTACTCCCTTGAACCTGAAAAACTTTACAAACCTAACCGATGCATCTTGTGGTGGTACCTAACCAGTAAAGAAGTTGGTAGCTACTTCCGGTCAAATATCTCAAACTTTGCAGGTGTTGGGATGCTTAAATTGTTAATTGATGACTAACAACGTTGATTGGGTCCAAAGAAAACTTGGTGACCATGGCTAAAAATTCCAAGCAAATGAATAATACAAACATGGCTAGGAGAGAGAGAGAGAGAGAGAGAGAGAGAGAGAGAGAGAGAAAGGGAGAGAGAGTGTGTGTGTGTGTGTGAGAGAGAGAGAGAGAGAGAGAGAGAAATAACCATTAATATTAGGTGAGTTCCTAAAATTAACAGGTAAAACTCAAGTTCATGCTCCTAAGATGCAAAAAAAATAACACAATGGACCATTTAAAACAAAGTCGAGAAGTTGGTTGGCTACAATGACAACAACCCTAATAATTATTATAAATTTAAGACGAAATTGCAAAAATGGTCCCTATAGTATGCATTTTTTTGGGGTTTTAGTCCAAAACTCGACCTTTTTTGATTGGTGGTCCTTTTGAGCTAGTTTACATGCAGTTTTGGTCCCTGTCCAAACTAAAAAGACTATTATACCCTTAATGAATTTAATTTTCATTTTTCTTTCACTTTTTAAAATTATTACTATTATTAAATATAAAACCGGGTCGACCTCTCTCTCTCTCTCTCCACATCGTCTTCTTCCTTAGATCTGCTTCCAATATAATAAAATCACATACATATACATTGAAGTTAAAAATAATACATGTACCGTTGACTCAATGACATATACACCTTTTTCCCTTCGTCTTCCTCGACAAAACATCACTATCTTATTTGAACATTTCATCGAACACCTTACGTGCGTCTTCCAAGTTTCCATAATTACCACCCAGTAGAATCATCAAGTTCCGTGAGATGAGTTATTTGACAATAATTTCATCAAATACAATGAACAAGGTTCCAATAAAAATATGCGGACATTATACAGATTAACCACAAGCATCACTTTTCTTGATCCAATCTTGAAAGATAAATATTGAACAAAGATTCAGAGGGGAAATAGGAGAGTATGAGAGAGGAAAGGGGAAAAGGGGGATACGACTGCAGTGGCAGCAAGGTGGTGGTTGGAACTCCACAACAGTGGA
Source organism: Lactuca serriola (assembly GCF_051521515.1). NCBI lineage: Eukaryota > Viridiplantae > Streptophyta > Magnoliopsida > Asterales > Asteraceae > Lactuca > Lactuca serriola. The sequence goes on from NC_136415.1 coordinate 182,466,990, forward strand.
GTTTGGCGGCAATGGGTTACTCTGGCAGTGGGTGGGAAGGTGGCAGTGGGTGGCGGAGGGAGGAGCTCCGACAACCTCTGTTGCTTCTATTTGGTCTTCTACCGGCGGAGACGAAGGAGGGAAGAAATGGCACCGGTGATGGCTGGAGTGACTCGACAGAAGGGGGGAGGGAGGTGCTGGCCGGTGTCAAGTTCATCGTTCTTTTCCTTCGGCCGGTGAGATACGAACGAGAGGGATCGAGATTTGCTATTGCAGTGAGTGGATATTTGGGTTTGTTGTGATGTTTGAGAGAGAGAGAGAGAGAGAGAGAGAGAGAGAGTGAGTGGGAGAGGATATATATATATATGTGGGCCCAAATTAGTATTAAAATTTTTTTCTTTTAAATAAAATCAAAAAAAAAAAGTAAATCAGAAAGGGCATTTTAGTCTTTTCAATTTTCCGAGGGACCAAAATCACAAGCAAACATGGTCAAAAGGACCACCAATCCAAAAAAGTCGAGGTTTGGACTAAAACCCCAAAAAAATGCATACCATAGGGACCATTTTTACAATTTTGTGTAAATTTAATAATTATAATTATAAATTTAATAATTGTATTTATAAATCTATTAATAATAGTTGTGGTAGCTCTTTGTAGCTCTTTGTAGATAAAAGACAGTCATGGAGATAAATTGTATTATCTTATGTCATAAGCTTTTAGTTTGAAATTTTAAAACTCCAAAATTAAAATTAGTTTTAATTATTGTGTAATTTGACTCTTGATACGTATAATGTAATTATTGTAGAGCATGAGATTTTGGTGATTATAATGTGATTATTCATATCTAAAGGGTATTGTTGCTGGATGATCTATTGAAGTACACTATTATTCTGTGGTGATTAGAAATACACTTAATAGTTTAAAGCCTACTTGTAGATCATTTTCTATCCTTTCTGATTGCAATGTTTAAAAATCATCTCGAGGAGGATGTCAATCATATCTCCCTGTAATTCTCTGAATTTCTTTGGCGCCCTGCTGCAGGTCTAAATTTTGATTGAGCCATAATGTAGTTGTCTTCGGTGCTATAGTTGGATTGTTCAAATCTCATAAAAAATCAGTTTGTCGAATAAAATTTGAAGCCCCAACTTCGGTCTACGCCCTTACTATTTTGCCCATGGGGTTTCTCTTGACCTGTTGTGCATTAGTTTGTTGATCTTCTTGGTGTTGCTTTGTTTTTAGTTTTTGAATTACAAATACTCCTGTACATGCATATATGCAATGACCTAATTGTTGTACAATAACAAATAACAGTTATTTTCTATCAATAAAACATTTCACATTTTTTTCTAATGACATGAATTTTTTTGATAGAACGACTGCCTAAAAAACTGAGTGCATAATACTTATATAAAATGTTTATAAAAACCTTATTAAAGTTTTTATTATAACTTATATATATATATATATATATATATATATATATATATATATATATATATATATATATATGGTTAGGTACCTAAGCTTATATAAGCTTATTAAAGGTTGTTTCCAGTAACTGTTGTGTGCCAGAATGCACATCAGATGAATAGAATCAACAATCATGATCTGAGGGTCTATGATATTACAATAGGGTAGCATATATCATATAATCACACAATTTTTATCAAAAGGGTAATTTGGACAATTAACTACATTTATAAAAGTAAATTTTCAGATTTTTAGGGATGAATAATTCTCCTAATTTAAAAAAATCTGAATTTTTTAATTAATTTAATTTCAATTTTTACCGATTTTATTCTATCAGAATATTTTTTTTGTTAGAATGATACTCTTTCAGAATTTTATTCTAACAGAATATTACTGAAGAAAAACAAAATTCATGAATAAGATGTTCAAATAACAAACATTCTAATATAATCTTATACATCCGAACTTAAATACAAGTTCATACATATTCTTACAGACTAAAAGTCTTATACATTTTAATATAGTTATAAAAATTCTAAAAGAATATAAACAAAAATGAATAACATTCTTAAAAAAAAAAACAACATTCCGCTAGAATACTATCGTGTGCCATGTTTTCTTCTTGAATTCTGAAAGAATATTGTTGTTTTTGGATGTTAAATCTTGAAATTCTGAAAGAATATTGTTGTTTTTCTTCATTCTTTGAGAATGAAGTATCATATATCTTTTTTTCATAAGTTTCCTCATCATTCCTGCATCATCCTAACAACTACACCTTAAGCATACAAATAATTAATTGCAATTCTTTCAGAATACAACAAAAATATTCTTACAGAATAAACTATTCTTACAGAATGGTTTTAAATATTCTTGAAGAATTTGTAGCCTTCCTCAAACTAAAGCCTTCTTTATCAGATCAACAAGAGACTTGAAGTGGCACACCAACCACACAGGAGCCCACTTTTGAGTTTTGAGTGAGGTAGATCGAATCAATCAAGACTTGGTTTTAGATAAAAACATGTATTTTTAGGTCTTGATAAAACCTTAATAAATTTTTTCCATCCTTTGAAAAAGATCAAGTACTCGACTGAATTTGTAGCCAAACTCTGGGAAAACCTAAACTTGATAAAGGAAATTACAGATGATTGATTAAAACATAGTAGTAGCATTACACTGTTTGTGCAAATATTGAATTTGAGAAATTCCAAAACCGTAAGTGACTTAATTTATTCCATATATACTAGGTTAAGTTTTGGCAATCAAAATTGGGTTTTGAAATCTAGAAAACATAATTCACAATCAAAAGTTAAGTACTTTTGAGATTATGTGCACCAGTATCAGATGTCAATTTGAATTACTAGCCTAAAAAAAATTAAAAGTACCTGGGATTGAAATTATTTGGTGGCGACGCCCTTTTCATCTTCAGTTACAAGGGTTTAGTCATGTGAAGAAGCGGAGCAGTAGAAGAAGCCAACTGTGAGACGAGATAACTTATAAGAGGGAGAGATTGAGGACTTGGAGGACATAAGGGGAAGTTGTGTTGGCCATGACTGCCTGAAACATAATCGAACCATTTTATAAGTAGCGGAGGAGACGAGGAAGAGGCTACACGCGTTTTCCATCAATTCTTGTGACAAGTTCCCTCCACCACCATCATCACCAATGATGATTGATCGATTAAAGAAAAAAATGAGTTTATTAAAAGAAAGAAAATCTTAATAATTGATTGGAGAAGGATAATTACCTGATAATGAGTTTTGAATCTTGATGATTGATTGTAGAAGAAGAAGCAGAAACCGTGGATTAGAAACGATGATGAGTTAGATTTAGGGCTAGGGTTAAGTAGTTGGTCAAAGAGATTTTTATGGTAATTGTCATTCATTTAAGGGATTTTATTTTAATTATCATTCTAAAGTTACATAATTACCCTTATTCAATTTTTTAATTATTTAATTATTCCTCAATTCTTATTGGTGCATTCAGTCACACAATAGTTGTCAAAAACATTTGAACCTAGCTCTCTCTCTCTCTCTCTCTCTCTCTATATATATATATATATATATATATATATATATATATATATATATATATGAAAATAACATTATTAATTAAGTTAATATTACACTTACTGTAACCATTAGACACAATTTATGGAAAATCATTTAAATACAAGTATCGAACTGTCACTTATCAATTAAAATTGGGATCAAATTACATTTTATTTTCATTATCAAAATTATATTATATGATTAAGCAACAGTAATACTCCAAAATAAAACAATAGGAAAGCAGTAAACGACTATAAATTTGACAATTTTTAAATATTATACATAATAAGTGGATAGATATATAAATATATTATTATTAACAAAAAAATATTATATTTTTAGTTTTAACCAACAACTAGTACATATTGGTTATTGATGCAGTCCATATCGCCGTCATTAGAAGTGTAATCAAAATTTGCAAAATACTACAACAATATTGTTGTCGTCGTCTGGAATTAGATTACGATACGTTGATTGAAATCGGCTGCGATGAAGCACACTAATTGTGGGGATCTTTATGCCGATGAAAGTTACTTCAATTCACTGATTGATATTGGTGATGAAGGTGAAGGTACATGTGTTTGATTTCATAAATTGTTATTTAACTGTAATCATATTGTGAAACGAAAAATAAGTGTTAGTTTCTGCTAAAACGAAATAGAACTGTTCAATTCGATTGAATTGATTTAAACTGATGAATGATTCAGAGGTGAAGTAAATTTATATCAACAGTAAAAGCAGTGGTGAGTTAGTTAGATGTTGTGTGGGTATTAAATGCTATAATATGATAATCAATAGTGAATGAGTATTGTGTAATGTGAAAAAATATTTTTAATAGATTTGACACTAAACATCAAAAACAAAAAAAGACAAACAAAAACAAAATTCCATCCCCAATGTATGATTAATCATTAATCGGTTAATTAAAACCATCAATATCAACATGCCATACTGATAAATGTCACACACCAAAACCGATAACGGCGGAATACGTTTCGGGGTGGAGGACGTCATGTACAATATCATCACAATTGAATAATAGTAAAAACAAGAAACATACAACCATTTCATTTACATAGTGAGTTTAATTACAAGTGAGTTTTTGTAATGTTCAACAAACACCAAAAGTAATACAAAAATAAGAGATGGATCTTGTATGCTCCACCTTCTCCAAAATGCTGCACCTGAACCTGTCTATCTTTGACCTGAGGATACAAGTTATTTTGAAAACGAATATCAGCATGACGCTGGTGAGTTCATAAGAGTTTTGTGTGAGTTTTGTATACATGCATTAGAACTGATAGTATGAAAAGTTGCAATTTACATTCATAAGTAATAGTAAACCCTAGAAAATCCTATATTTTCCAGAGAATACATTGTAAGTGAAAAACCTTATGGAAACAAGAAATCTTCATTTGTGAAAAACCGTTTATTGTAAAAGTATATCATTGGATCTCCAATAAGTAATTTAATAAGATAGGATATACCTGTAGTAGTGATAGAGGTGCAAACTCCCCTTAGTGATAGATACTTATTTACTTCGGGAATGTTAAATTAGACTTTAGTTTAGTATTTTAGTGTGGATATAGTGTATTCCTTGTATGTTACCGATAGTGTGAGAAATAGAGAACCCCATGACCTTCCCGGTCATACACAGTATAGTGAAGTAGTGGCATCCCTGGGCCTGCACGGCTCGGACTGAAATTAACAGTCGGGATGTACTAGTGTCTGCCCCGTATAGATCTATACATGTAGTGTCGTCTTCCGGTCGGAAAACTCTGGGCATAGTATGTAGCGAATAGAGTATCTCGTAGTGAGTTAGTGTGTTATCTTATGTTTAGTGCCTTTTCTTGTATTATAGTGTGGTGGTCTTTTGTATAGCTCATAGTGTGTTCTCTTACTAATGTATCGTCTCGTAATAGTGTGTATTATAGTGTGTAGAGTAGTAGTGATAGCGAGTAGTAATGGCCTTAACTATACCTATTATAGTTAACTTAGTGTGTATAGTTCTTACCAATTTAGTGGTTTAAACATCAGATGAAATGAAAATGTTCCTATCCAACACTAATATACATGATATATAACTAAGAAATTAACGACAGTCGGACGGATAACAACTACCCTAAGCCCACAATCAAACAAGAACAGGGAATAAGGCGAGCTATCGGTCCTAAGTCCTTCAAGTCTTACTTATATAAATATATTAGTGTGGTTACTTTTTATAAGAAAATTTATTTAGGAAAAATCTTATCCAAAGGGAACATTTAAAAAAAGTTGTTTATTTATTCAAAATAACTTTGAAAACGAAAAATCCTTTTATAAGGCATTGTGATAAATCACATGTGATTCGAACTACGGATAGTAAATCGCATGTGATTAATTTCCACAAACATGTATAATTGACTTGTATCCCCCCCTAAAACATATAAAAACAATTGAAAGGTTCATTAAAGGGGTATGAACTCACCTGTAGTGAGTGGTTCTGATGACAAAGTTGGATTTGATGCTAGGTGTCAAGTGGTGACTTGAGTACACACGCAAAGCCTATTTAGCATATATTGGCACATGTATGGATATAATTAGTGTTATGAACAACTAATTGATGATTTTGGGACCATCATAGGGACTAGTAAACACTTATAATGAAGTGTTATAATCATATATGATTGTATGAGGGTTTATAAGGCTATACAAGAGGGTGTATGGACAAAATACACACTATATGTGTGTGTGCGGCCAGGTGTGCGGCCTAGTGTGCTGCCAGCACTTGTGTGCGGCCCTGTGTGCGGCCATGTGTGCGGCCAGATGGTGTTCTTGGTGTTCTTGGTACCTTTTTATGAAGATCTTCAAGGAGAATGGATGATACTTGAGAGGATCTCGTGTTCTATGCTTGAAGAAATGAAGGAAGTGTTCAAAAATGATTTAAGTGTGGCATATATAGGTGGAGTGTGCGGTTGGGAAAGGTGTGAGGCCGCAAACAAGAGTGTGTGGCCGCACACTCCATGTGTGCGGCCGCACACTCCATGCGTTGGAGTGTTTAGCCCGGTTTTGATTCCTACGCTTCGAGTTAACCCTTTTTAACACTCCTACCTTGATTATATCACATTTAGAATGCTTCATTAGACTCTAAAGGGTACTAGTATATATAAAATTAAGTCTAATATTGGAAAGAATTGAAGAGTGCATGCAAGAAATTTTTCGGGTTGCCACATCATCCCCCTGTTAAGGGAATTTCGTCCCGAAATTTGAGTTTAAGTTACTGGATTATTACAAATAACTAAGTAAAAAGATGAGGATATTTTCGTTTTATCTGATCCTCGCGTTCCCAAGTGAATTTCGGCCCGCGCTTGGCGTGCCAGCGAACCTTCACAATCGGGATACGGCTTTGCTTCGTCTGCTTGACCTCACTGTCCATGACTTCTACGGGTTCTTCCACGAAGTTGAGGCTCTCGTTGATCTCGATCTCGTCGAGTGGAATCACGAGAGTCTCGTCGGACAGGCATTTCTTCAAGTTTGAGACGTGGAAGGTAGGATGTATGTTACTTAGCTCATGGGGTAAGTTAAGTTTGTAAGCTACGGGGCCGATTCTGGCGAGAATCTCGAAAGGCCCTATGTACCTTGGGTTCAACTTTCCACGCTTTCCGAAGCGTATCGTGACCTTCTAGGGCGAGACCTTCAAAAGAACTCGGTCTCCCACCTGGAATTCTAAGGGTTTTGTTCGTTTGTCGGCGTAGCTTTTCTGTGGATCCCTAGCGGCTTTTAATCGTTCACGAATCTGTACAATCTTCTCGGTCGTTTCTCAAATGATCTCCGAACCAGTGAGAGCGCTGTCAGGAACTCGTCCTTTAGCTAACTAAGTGTCAACCACCTCAGCCCAACACAGAGGGGATCTGCACTTCCGGCCGTAGAGGGCTTCGAATGGAGCTGCCTTGACGCTCGTATGATAACTATTGTTGTAGCAAAACTCCACAAGAGGTAAGTGTGTATCCCACGATTTACCGAAGTCGATCACGCAAGCTCGCAGCATATCTCCTAGAGTTTGGATCGTCCTCTCACTTTGTCCGTCAGTCTGCGGATGGTAGGCTATACTCATATCCAGACTCGTCCCTAGTCCCTTTTGTAGTGATTGCCAAAACCTTGAGGTAAACCTACTATCTCTATCTGAGATAATAGATATAGGAACACCATGCAGCCGTACTATTTCCTTAATGTATGTTCTTGTGAGTTTCTCCATCTTGTCTGTTTCCTTGATGGGTAGGAAGTGTGCAGACTTGGTCAATCTGTCTACGATGACCCAAATGGTATCCAAGCCACCCGCTGTCTTGGGTAGTTTGGTTATAAAGTCCATTGTAATCCGCTCCCACTTCCATTCAAGTATCTCTGGTTGTTGGAGGAGTCCTGATGGCTTTTGATATTCGACCTTGACCTTCGCGCAAGTTAGGCACTTACTCACAAAGGTAGCGATCTCTGCTTTCATGTTAGGCCACCAGTATAGCTTTTTGAGATCCAAATACATCTTATCTGAACCTGGGTGGACGGAGTATCGAGTGTTGTGTGCTTCCTTCATGACCAGATCCCTGAAACCTCCAGGGCGCAGAGTCCAGATTCGATCCATGAGATAGTAGGCTCCGTCACCCTTGACCTCCAAACTCATATCCATTACGCGCAGGGATTCTCCCGTCACATTCTCAGGCTTCAAGGCCTCAAGCTGAGCCTCCTTGATCTATGATGACAGATGCGAATGGATAGTCATTGTTAACGATTTGGTTCTTCGACCAGAATGCTCTTTCCTACTCAGGGCGTCTGCTACCACGTTGGGTTTTCCCGGGTGATATCGAATTTCACAATCGTAATCGTTAAGTAGCTCGACCCATCGACGTTGTCTCATGTTGAGCTCCTTCTGGTTTAGTATGTGTTGGAGGCTCTTGTGATCAGTGTACACCATGCTCTTCGTCCCATACAAGTAGTGTCTCCAGATTTTTAGTGCGAAGACGACCGCTCCTAACTCGAGGTCGTGAGTATTGTAGTTCACCTCATGCGTCTTTAGCTATCTTGAGGCATAGGAGATGACATTACCTCGTTGCATCAAGACACAACCGAGTCCCTGATTCGATGCATCGCAGTATACAACAAAATCATCAACTCCTTCGGGCAGGGATAATACTGGTGTGGTACATAAGGCTTGTTTCAGGGTCTGAAATGCCTTCTCCTGTTTCTCCTCCCAATCGAATGATACACCCTTTTGTGTCAACATGGTGAGAGGCTTTGCAATCCGAGAGAAGTTTTGGATGAACCTGCGGTAGTAGCCAGCAAGGCCTAGAAATTGGCGAATTTCTGTAGGCGTCTTCGGTGCTGACCAATTCTCAATAGCTTTAATTTTGGAGGGGTCAACGTGGATTCCGTCTTCACTAACCACATGTCCTAGGAATTCAACTCTTCGGATCCAAAATTCGCACTTAGAGAACTTCGCATATAACTTCTCTGATCGTAGGTTTTCCAGGACTCGTCGCAAATGATCCCTATGCTCTAGCTCGCTCCGAGAATAGACGAGTATATCATCAATAAAGACGATGACAAACTGATCTAAGTATGGACGACACACCCTATTCATCAAGTCCATGAATACTGCAGGTGCGTTGGTCAGTCCAAAGGGCATCACCACGAATTCGTAGTTCCCGTAACGGGTTCGGAAGGCTGTTTTCGGAACATCTTCCTCAAGAACCCGTAACTGGTGATACCCGGACCTAAGAACAATCTTGGAGAAGTAACTCGCTCCTTGTAGTTGGTCGAATAGATCGTCGATACGAGGGAGGGGATAGCGATTTTTAACCGTGAGTTTGTTGAGTTCCCTATAATCGATGCACATACGGAACGATCTGTCCTTCTTCTTCACGAACAAGACCTGAGCTCCCTAAGGTGAGAAGCTTGGTCTTATAAAGCCCTTGCTGAGCAGTTCGTTAAGTTGACCGGATAGTTCTTGCATCTCGGCAGGCGCTAGACGATAGGGAGACTTTGCTACGGGAGTAGCTCCTGGAGCTAGGTCGATTCTGAACTCAACCTGACGTTTGGGAGGTAAACCTGGAAGGTCCTCTGGGAAGACATCAGGGAAATCACATACGACGGGGATATCCTTTGGGTTCTTTGATTTCTGGCTTGTGTCGACGACGTGAGCAAGGAAGGCGCGGTATTCCTTACGTAAGTATTATTGAGCCTGAATGCCGGAGATGATACGAAGACTCATACCGGGGTTATCTCCATAGATCAATAGGGTTTCATAATTCGAAAGATTTAGGCGAATGGCTTTGTCAAAGCATAAGATATCGGCACGATAGAGACTCAACCAGTCCATACCAACAATGACATCGAAACTCTTGATGGAGACTGGTATGAGATCGATTGGAAATGAGTGATCGTCTAACGTGAGGGTACAACCTACGTAGATTTCGTTAGAGCTTTTGATCTTCCCATTAGCCATTTCTACGACGAATGTTTCTTTTAGTGGTTGAGGGGTTTGTTTGAGTAAGTGTTTAAAGGTTTGGTTTACGAAGCTTCTTTCTGCACCACTATCGAATAAGACATAGGCATAAGAGTTGTTGAGAAGAAACGTACCCGTGACTACTGTGGGATCCGCCACCGCTTCATTGTGACCAATAGCGAGTAGTCTTCCGGTTCCCCCAGGATTCGCAGCCTTCAGACAATTTTTCTTGAAGTGACCAGCTTCACCGCAGCCGTAACACGTCGGGGTCACTCCCGAACCGGGAACTTGCGAAATAGGTTTGGGAGGGGCTTTGCAGAATCGCACTGTATGGCCCTTCCGACCGCAGTTGGAACACTGCAATTCACGACAAGTACCGTTGTGGTGGTAAGGACACTTTGGACATTTGGGCAGATTCCCACTATAAGGCTTTGGCGGTGCAGGAGCGGCTGGAGTAGTGGCAGCATGGATCGCCACAATTTGCTGGTCCCTGGAGGAGGTTTGAGTCTTCTTGCCCTTCTTCTTATCCCATCGCTTCCTATTTCTATCAGAAGAATCGGGTGGTGCAGTGGTAGTTATGGTTGCCGTTGCTGGAGTGGAAGAGATTTCATGGTTGATCAGACTCTGGGCCAATTCCTTGGCGCTGTCGAAGGTGGTAGGGCGTGAGGCTAGAACATTTCCTCGATACAGGGGCACTAAACCCCAGATGTACCGTTCAATCTTCTTGCTTTCAGACGGTATCATATTGGGACACATAGCCGCCAAGTCACTGAACCTGGCCGTATACGCTTTCATCTTGAGGTTCCAGAGTTCCTCCTCAAGTTTCTGAATTTCGCCCCTAAGGCAATACTCCTTTCTCATGAGGTCCTTTAGAGTGTCCTAGCCCATGGCATTGGCTGTAACCAAGGAGAGTGCACTGACATGGCCGTTCCACCATGTCAATGCCCTGTTAGTGAGGGTGGCAGTTGCGAACTTGATTTTGCTCTCTTCGGGGCAAGAGCACATTTCAAAGACAGATTCGGTTCTTTCGAACCATTGGGACAGTGCCAGAATTCCTCCGATACCATCGAAGAAGGTAGGTTTACAGTTCATGAAGTCCTTATAAGTGCATCCCTGCACTCTTTGATGGACTTCACCAAATCTAGAGTTGCCACCGCTCGCATCACCGGAGTTCACTTGAGCCATGGTTGCTGTCACAGCTGCAGTCACAGCCGTTTGGAACAGCACTGGATCGAACTGCGGAGGAGGAGGTGGTGGAGGAGGAGGGGTTTGAGTTGCTGGCCTTCCTCTGCTTGAACGCCTTCGTGGAGGCATCTTTCACTGGGAGACCATAGAAATGATAGCAATAGTAAGAGTCTATTGCGAGTATGAATAGAGTGTTTCATGGATTAAATCACATAATTCAATATCAGAATGAGAGTCATAGCGATAGAGTAGTTAACTGCCTATACACTGGTATTAATGATGTAACACAAGTTCATGAAAATTGATCTAACGGTAGGTCTTACATCAAACCATAGAGAAAATGTTGGCAGTTTAGAGGTCTAGTTAGAGTACTTTTAAGCTAGGAATGTTTACAGACAAGAGATCTAAGGAACATAGAGAGGAAAGGCTAGTCCTTTAAACAAAAGAGTGGGGTACTAGATGTCTTCTACTGGCGACGGTTACTTGTTGGGCGAACCCTCAGATCCGCTAGCTGACTCATAACTTCTTGAAGGTGTCGATCATGAATCCTTTGATGTGCTTGGAGTTCCCTAACTTCGGCTCGAGATGCAGCTAGCTGATGCTGCAGAGCCTCGTTATTCCTCCTTGTCCTGTCCACGGCTTCTTCGAGTTGGCGGATGCGAGCAGTGTTGAGATTCGAGTTGGCATCCACTTCTACAACTCGACCAATGGCTGCTTGACCCTGCTCAACATTCCTGGCGATCCTTCGGATTATGATGGGTAGAACTCGGTCCGCTAATCCTCTTTCGTTTATGTTGTATAAGCTTCGGTCTCCATTGTAAGGTAGGGTCTGGCCCTGCTCCTCGATCCATCGGTGCAAGGATGTGGCCCACATAGGAGTGGGACCCTGAAATGTCGGACAGGGGTTGGGGTTCGGAGCTCCGGGATGTAGGTTATTAACTTCTGGATGGGAGTCGGAGTTATCCGAAAAGCCTTCCGCTCGGTGGTCATCCACATGGATTGGGTGATCATCGTCCGACTCTTCGTCGAGCCATCCTCCATTGCCCTGGTTTGGGTAGTACGGGTCACCTGGAAGGTGGAAGCCAGCCATGATATCTATGCGAGAAAAGGGGAAAAGAAGATTAATAGACGCACTAACCTAAAATACTTATAAGATGATCGTCACGAGTCAGACCAATACTTGCATAATGCATACTAATTACATGTGATTGGGGCAGGATAGTCCGTCGAATAAGTGACCCTAACCCTAAATCCACAACCAAACAAGGAACAGGAAGTAAAGCAAAGATCACAGATTCTAAGTCTATAACGCCCTAGTCACATGTAACCGGAAAGTATCCATTTAGCAACTATTGCTCCACTAGCAACAACCCTTTTTGGTTCTCATACATGTATATTTTAGAGGTACAGAATACTCCTATAGTATTCTTATGCTAACGTTATTGTGGTAGTGTTGGTAAGTTTTAGACTTGTTGTAAAACCACAACCAAGCTTAGGCACATGCTAGTCACCCCTAGGAAAACGTAGTTGATCAGGGGCTACATCCCCCCCCCCCAAATGTGACTATATGTCTCTAAGTCCAATTATGCTATCCAACAATCTTAATACTTTTGTTCTGTTCTAGTGCGATACTGACTTCTGTATTTTGTAGTGGTGTGTGTATATATATACTTAGTTAAATCTTTTAGATACTTAACAGTATATATTCTTGGTCAGAGTGTTTTAGTCCCGAAGCGTTTATAGTTCGTATATCTTTTATAGGTTAATATACTTGATTCACTATAAACAATGCTCTGATACCAATCTGTCACACCGAAAAACCGATAACGGCGGAATACGTTTCGGGGTGGAGGACGTCATGTACAGTATCATCACAATTGAATAATAGTAAAAACAAGAAACATACAACCATTTCATTTACATGGTGAGTTTAATTATAAGTGTGTTTTTGTAATGTTCAACAAACACCAAAAGTAATACAAAAATAAGAGATGGATCTTGTATGCTCCACATTCTCCAAAATGCTGCACCTGAACCTGTCTATCTTTGACCTGAGGATACAAGTTATTTTGAAAACGAATATCAGCATGACGCTGGTGAGTTCATAAGAGTTTAGTGTGAGTTTTGTATACATGCATTAGAACTGATAATATGAAAAGTTGCAATTTACATTCATAAGTAATAGTACACCCTAGAAAATCCTATATTTTCCAGAGAATACATTGTAAGTGAAAAACCTTAAGGAAACAAGAAATCTTCATTTGTGAAAAATCGTTTATTGTAAAAGTATATCATTGGATCTCCAATAAGTAATTTAATAAGATAGGATATACCTGTAGTAGTGATAGAGGTGCAAACTCCCCTTAGTGATAGATACTTATTTACTTCGGGAATGTTAAATTAGACTTTAGTTTAGTATTTTAGTGTGGATATAGTGTATTCCTTGTATGTTACCGATAGTGTGAGAAATAGAGAACCCCATGACCTTCCCGGTCATACACAGTATAGTGAAGTAGTGGCATCCCTGGGCCTGCACGGCTCGGACTGAAATTAACAGTCGGGATGTACTAGTGTCTGCCCCGTATAGATCTATACATGTAGTGTCGTCTTCCGGTCGGAAAAACTCTGGGCATAGTATGTAGCGAATAGAGTATCTCGTAGTGAGTTAGTGTGTTATCTTATGTTTAGTGCCTTTTCTTGTATTATAGTGTGGTGGTCTTTTGTATAGCTCATAGTGTGTTCTCTTACTAATGTATCGTCTCGTAATAGTGTGTATTATAGTGTGTAGAGTAGTAGTGATAGCGAGTAGTAATGGCCTTAACTATACCTATTATAGTTAATTTAGTGTGTATAGTTCTTACCAATTTAGTGGTTTAAACATCGGATGAAATGAAAATGTTCGTATCCAACACTAATATACATGATATATAACTAAGAAATTAATGACAGTCGGACGGATAACAACTACCCTGAGCCCATAATCAAACAAGAACATGGCATAAGGCGAGCTGTCGGTCCTAAGTCCTTCAAGTCTTACTTATATAAATATATTAGTGTGGTTACTTTTTATAAGAAAATTTATTTAGGAAAAATCTTATCCAAAGGGAACATTTAAAAAAAGTTGTTTATTTATTCAAAATAGCTTTGAAAACGAAAAATCCTTTTATAAGGCATAGTGATAAATCACATGTTATTCGAACTACGGATAGTAAATCGCATGTGATTAATTTCTATAAACATGTATAATTGACTTGTATCCCCCCCTAAAACATATAAAAACAATTGAAAGGTTCATTAAAGGGGTATGAACTCAGCTGTAGTGAGTGGTTCTGATGACAAAGTTGGATTTGATGCTAGGTGTCAAGTGGTGACTTGAGTACACAGGCGAAGCCTATTTAGCATATATTGGCACATGTATGGATATAATTAGTGTTATGAACAACTAATTGATGATTTTGGGACCATCATAGGGGCTAGTAAACACTTATAATGAAGTGTTATAATCATATATGATTGTATGAGGGTTTATAAGGCTATACAAGAGGGTGTATGGCCAAAATACACACTATATGTGTGTGTGCGGCCAGGTGTGCGGCCTAGTGTGCTGCCAGCACTTGTGTGTGGCCATGTGTGCGGCCAGATGGTGTTCTTGGTGTTCTTGGTACCTTTTTATGAAGATCTTCAAGGAGAATGGATGATACTTGAGAGGATCTCGTGTTCTATGCTTGATGAAATGAAGGAAGTGTTCAAAAATGATTTAAGTGTGGCATATATAGGTGGAGTGTGCGGTTGGGAAAGGTGTGAGGCCGCAAACAAGAGTGTGTGGCCGCACACTCCATGTGTGCGGCCGCACACTCCATGCGTTGGAGTGTTTAGCCCGGTTTTGATTCCTACGCTTCGAGTTAACCCTTTTTAACACTCCTACCTTGATTATATCACATTTAGAATGCTTCATTAGACTCTAAAGGGTACTACTATATAGAAAAATAAGTCTAATATTGGAAAGAATTGAAGAGTGCATGCGAGAAAATTTTCGGGTTGCCACAATAAACCTCCCAATAGCACCCTAATTTCAATTAATCAGTTTAAATTAAAACCATCAATATCCCAATAGCGCCTACACTTGTATGAAGGGGAACTCGACAGGTTCTTTCCAAAGAGACGTACCTTGTACAAAAAATGTAACACTTTACACATTTACAAAAATGTGTTGTGTTGTGTGGTGTTAATTCTTTCTACACTACCTTTTTCACTAACCTTCTAAGCCTTTTTACAGGCCAATTAGGTACTTCATCTTCTTCATTACCCACCCTTGCTTCACATCCATTACCTATAATAGACCCAACACCACCTAAAAATGTTCATAAATTATAGAGTTAAATGCAAGAAATAACAACCTACTTTCATTCCTTTGTTTATTATAGCATCCAACTTTTGTTTTTTTTCCTATTACAACATTGTTCTTTAAAAACTCTACCCAACTATAGAAACATGCAGTCTTCATTGCTATAACTCAATAGATCTTTTAAAAGTATAATATTATAGTAGGATGCTATAATAAATACCCAAATGAAAGTATGTTGCTATAACTGGGTAGTGAATGTTACCTTTATTTGGTGATTTTTTGGCCTTATTGTTCTTTTGTGATGAATTCTCACTGCAATTGTATCCGGATCTTTGGGAGGATATTGTGATAACTCCTTGTTCTAATTTCTGTTCTGGCATCTCACATTTCTCATTGACTGGCTTCATATAGCAAAACCTTTTAAAGAATTTCAAAAGAGGAAAATGCTAAATTATAAATAAATAGAAATAAAAAGACAAAGAATTATACATGGAAGATGTTTGCACAAATGTAAAATCTCTATAAGTATCAATATTGTACACACTTGTACTATTGTTAGAGAAAATTACAATTTTGGTCTTTGAGTATAGCTGGGTTTTTTTTACAATTTTGGTATTAAAAAGTTTTCATTTTCAAGTTTGGTCCTAATTTATGGTTTTTGTAACATTTTTTGTCATGTTCCAAGTAAAATGACTATCTTTTGGACCAAAAATAGTCATTTGACTTTTCATAGAGACCAAAAACATTACGAGAACCTCAAATAAGGCCCAAGATTGCAAGAGAACTTACTGGGACCAAAATTGCAATATCTGGCTACACTCAATGACCAAACATGTAATTTATTCATATTAAAAAGTATAATGAAAATTACAATTCTTGAGGAAGTGTTTTGCTATCAAAGTCAGCATCCAACATTCTCCATTTCCTACATTTGTTGCACTGCACCCATTCATGATCTGGTTTATGCCTTGGCCCACTTTTTTCTAAACATATAAACAACAAAACCAAGATTTTCAAAACCATTGAGAGAGAAAATAAATATAGTTAGTT
The DNA here is from genome assembly GCF_051521515.1 of Lactuca serriola. Classification (NCBI taxonomy): domain Eukaryota; kingdom Viridiplantae; phylum Streptophyta; class Magnoliopsida; order Asterales; family Asteraceae; genus Lactuca; species Lactuca serriola. Next base: position 182,483,542 of record NC_136415.1, read on the forward strand.
TTAATCAAGACACTAAGTCAATGAGCAAAAGTAGGAAATTACCACATGAACCTTGTCAATAATGTTATCCAAGTAGTCGTCTGCCTTTTTACTAAGCCAATATTCAAGAAGAGCATAAGGCTCACAATCCACGAACCCTTGTTTGTTGTTATGCACCCAAACACAACCACTACCATCATCCTTCATAATATCATAAAACAACCCCCAAACAAATTACATAATTAACATTTTTTAAATAAAAAGATTCAAATTTGAAATGTTAAAGTACAGAAGAGCATATACCATGACATGGGTGACATCTATGACTCCAATAATCCCATGACTCTTTTCTCCATTATGAATCATGCTCCCAACTCTTTTGTAGGCCTGTATGAATCACTAAATTCTTAGCAAAAAGTTGTGGGATCAAATATAAAAGTTGAGAATCAACTTGAGCATAAATTTTATCTTATGAGTTCTGTTTATATTAGAAACTGAAAAAAGATCCACCAAATGATCTAAAAGTTGTCATATATTATTTGTATCTTGTGGGTCCCTTTTATGTTAGAACTAGAAAGAAAACCTACAACATGGTAAAAAAAAAGTAGTCATTTATCATTTTCATATTGCTGGTTTTTGTTTTATATTAGGAATGAAAAGAGTTTAACAGAGCCCTTAAAATGAAGATGATATGATGTGTATGCAGATAAACTTTGAAGAAATTATAGGCTGAGATTTATCATTTTTATCTTGGAAGTCTTGTTTATTAGATATTAAAGCAGGGACAACAAATTAACAAATTGATAGGGTTAAGCACACAGAATAGCAACTTAGTTTCATTGATTTTCATTAAAACATCTGATATTCATTTCTTCCTATCACGAACATTAAGACTTTGAAATATAGCAATGTTATCCAATACAAAGCAATTTGCACTACCATACATGGGTAGATCTATTCCATCAAGAAAAATATTGAAATTACAATGCTATATAACTGTGTGTTGTGATAGAAAGAAAGGAATGCATGATCATTTGGCCCCAAATTTATCATTTCAACTAAAGTAAGAATGGAACAAAAATTTTAAAATAATAAGCAAACTGAAAAAATGAAAATAGTAAACAAGATGAAAACACACCTCAATCAACCTCCCATGCCAATATAAAATATCCCACAGTTTCCCTGTTCCAAATCCAACTGAGATTGTCCAAGAATCAGCTCAACGGGTTTTCCAAATATAGAACCATTTTCTATCCTTGTCTTGTGTAGAAATCTTGCTAAAGGCCGGCTTTTAACCTGTTTCAATAACTTTAAATTATATTGATTGCTTAATAAAAAAAGGTAGAAAAAATAAAAAGCAACGAGATGTCAAAAATGTACCAATGACCCTTGAACATTGATCTTCATTTGTGGATCTAGGAAGATGACTTCTAAGTAAGATCTGAGTGAATAGTCTAATGGAACCTGAAAACCATGAAACACATCATACATACAGTTATAACTTATATGTCTTAGAAATCAAAACAATAGTTTATCGAATGTAATCCTAACCCACTACTAAGCACTAACCCATAGACTCCATTCTTGGTAACATGTGAAGATCGCCTATTACCCATGATCAAGTTCATCCTTCCATGCTCCACATCCTCACTTCTTCTTAGCCCCTGCAAATCAAAACAAATGTGAAATCCACGTCCTGTGTCAAGGATCCAAGAACGAGAATACTATGAGTTGTTAGATAAAATAGTGTAAATACCTACCAAGGTTGGATTAACCTTGCCATCCTTGATGTCCTGCAAGTATTTCAGGTAGCTTCGTTTCCAATTCCCCTTGTCATTGCAGTAAAAGCAAGTGGCAACTTTTGGGTTGGAAACATGGGGAACATCAAAATTGGACTTTCCGTTGGGACCATTACTAGATAACCCATCTTGGGACTTTCCCTTCCAGTTTTTCTTAGGAGGAGCTTTCCTGTTTTCCCCTTCCCTTAACCAATGGCCAGAACAGGAGCACTAGCAAGAGTGGAGGCAATACCTTTTCCCTTCATTCTTGCTTTAGCTGTTCGCATGAGTTTGTGCAATTGAGACAAAGTAGTTTCATTGTTGTTCAAATGATAGGTTAATATGAACTGATCATAACAACTAGGCAAAGAGTTCAACACTATATTGATTGCCAATTCTTCATCAAAATTAACATTCAACTTGATAAGCCTATCCACGTATCGTTGCATTCTCTGAACGTGGCTAGTTTTAGTCTCACCCTCCTTCATCTTGCTTGCAATGAGGTACTTTACCACCTCACACTTTTCTTGACGAGCTCGCTTATGGTACTTTTCTATAAGGTCCATGTTCATCTCGTACGACCATTAATCCTCATAGTGTCTCTGCAATTTTGTAGTCATTGTGGTCACCATGATGCAAGCAACTTTTGTTGCGTCATTGTAGTGTTTTTTTGTACGCGGCTATTTCTTTAGGAGTGGCCTTCATTTCAACGATCTCATCTAATGGTCTCTCGAGGACATACTCCTTGTCCTTAAAATGAAGGGCCATCTTTATGTTACGCATCCAATCGTTATGGTTGGTGCCATCCAATTGCACCTAAAAGTAGATGTTCAACAGGGAGAAGTTGTTGTTGGAGGAGGAGGAGGAGGAACCGAAAGCATCGTTTGGAGTAGACATCTATAAAAGAAAGATAGTTTTAGTTATATGAGAATAATCCTCAATATAATACCCAAAATAAAATATCAAGGTTAGGATCCAACTAAATAATTCACAACTTAGGAAATGTCGTAATCTAATTGTAAAAGATATAAAGGTAGGTAAATGACGATTTACCAATTTCACCATGGAAAAACAAAATTTTAATGAATTAGGTTTTTAATGAAATTCCTAGATCTTTAGAGATTCATTGAAACTCTTCAATGACATGTTTAATCTTCATTATGCTCTTCCATTTGTGACTAAGATACTGAAATCACAAACAAGATGTGAATAACAATGCAAATTATTTTGGTACTCTCGATGTCATTTATCATCTCCTCTTAATGTGCCGATTAACCACACGTGCTCCATTAATCAACGATAATTTTCAGGACACCATTGCCACTCTTTATTAGTCCCTATTAGTGTGTCGGTTAACCACACACACTCCACTAACGACTTATGAACTGCAATGTGCAATTTCATAGGCTAACATAAAAATTCATATTTTTCCTAAAGTAACTAAGATTGGAATGAAAATAAAATGTTTAGTTACTTTCAATCACGTTATACTTATTAATGAGAATTAATTTGTCCTATCAAACCCGTTCGGCTAACGACCATCCACCAATCAAGGAAGCGGTGAGTGAGAGTGGACACCCATTCAACTACCATTTTATAGGCAGTTTTCTTATACCCTCATTATAGATCGGCCTGATGAATGAGGCGTATTAGCGGTTCGGCTGACTTTTTCTTATATACATAGTAATAATTAAACATCTAATTGTACATATAGTATAAGGTGTATTTTAAAACTTTTCAAAATACTACGTTTAATTATAAAATTTTGAAAATTAAAAAAAGGACTTTAATTTAAATTTAAATTTAAACCAAATGATTTAATAATTATATACTATTTAAACATTTAATTAATTTGATTAAATCAATTGAGGATTATCCAATTAAATTAATCAAGATAATTTAAGCCTAGTCCTTCCCTCTAAATTTCAAAATAATGGGTAGGGATAAACCAATTTTATAATTATCCTATTTAACCATATAAACTGCTAATTACCAAAAATAAGTTAACCCATAAATATCTTTCAATTTTCGAAATTAGTGGCTTAGGGAGGAAGCTAAGGATTTCAATCCTTTCCCTAACTTCGAAATCTTGAAAAGCAAGAAAATCCCTCCCAAAATCGAAACTTGTAGGGTAAGGTAAGGGTTTCAACCCTTACCAAAATTTTGAAACTTAGGGCCTAAGAGACCCTAATTTTGATAACCCTAGTCCAACAGGGATTAATTGCCATAAAACCTAATTTGATCAATCCAACCATTTCAAGCAATTCAATAAAAAAAAAAGTCAAGGATCTGAAACCACTAATGATGGGTTTTATGCAAAACAAATAAAATCGTATGTGTGCACGCAACCATAGAATAGAGTTATGTTTTCTCTAATTGAACATAAAACTTTGAACATCAAATAAGAAACTCTAGGCTACCTAGCATATTTTTAAAAATATGATTAGGGTTAAGAGAAACTTACCTTGATTGTTATTGACAAATAACAAAGATCCTTATGTTGTTGAAGCCGTGAGAGCAAGCACCACAAATGTCGTGCCTCTAGTGGTTCACACCCAACATTAGAAAGAGGATGAAAGAGGAGAGAGGAAAGGAGTGCTTAGTGTTGGGGTTTTGAGCAATCTAACACTCCTAAGGTGTTCATGCAACCCTAAAACCTTGGATCTATGTTTTACTATGTGATATGTGCATAATTAGTTCATATTAAGTATACATTTTTATTCATTTATTATCGCATATTATGGACAAAAGGTACTTAAAAGTGTTAAATTGTGTTTTTCAGTCCAAAGATGAAGCTCGGAAGCGAAAGGAAGCGGGAGAAACAGTTAGAAGATTGAGAATGGAATAAAGAAGAAAAACACTGAAAAAGGCATCTACTCGGCGAGTCAGATCGTCTACTCGGCGAGTCCAATCGAAGAATCGAGAAGATAATGACTCGGGATCCCAGAGAGTTATCGCAATACGGGGAATGTGAGAGGGACTCGACGAGTCAGCACTTGACTCGACGAGTCGGATCGTATATTTAAAGATAATTCCACAGATCGATTGGGGGCGATTTAAAACCTAATTTAGTCGACAATTAACTTCTGTTAAGCCGTTTTGAGGGTCTAGAAGGCGGTCGGAAGGCCGTTAAGCTAACGGGAGCGGAGATCGGAAGGGTTGGAGAGCGGATACATGTCGGTAATCATATGGGTTGTTAACGTGACCATGTTTAGCATTCCATTGTGTTACTATTTTGTATTTAGTTTCTGATTTGGGTGTAAAAACCTTTTATTTTGTGTTTATGATTGAATGAATCTTTGATTGTTAGACTAATTGCTATATTAAATAGTTTATTTGTGTTTAATTTATCTTGCCAAGCTTGTTCAAAGATCCTTATGTGTTAATGATGATTATTTTCTGTTAATTGTTAAGTGAATTAAGTTGTATGAACATCTGCTTGATTTGCTTGTCTCTTATGATTTTTGATGACCATCGAGATTATAAGACTAGAAATAACGAATGTGAAACTAGGATTAATTTGAGAATAAGTAAGTTAATGTGTGAGCCTTGTTTGATGACCATCAACAAGAGGTTAATTAAATGTCTAAATTGATTAACTATATTTACAAGTCTTGCTTGATACGAACTGAATACTAGGAAGCATGTTAGTTTAATCAACTGATCACTGTTTAAATTGACTTGTTTGCTAAACGATTAGTTATAGTGAACGCGAATCTAATCATTTTAGGAATCGGTGAACATGAATAAATGAATTTGTGTATGCAATTGTCTATGTTTTAAAGGTGTAATTTGTCTAACCCAAAGTACCTGAAGAGATTTGCTTTCCTGTTAGTTTATCGAGAGTAGTTAATTAATTGTTAGTTTGATATTTGTTTATTCTCTTCGTGTAACCTGTAACCTATAATTAAATATATTAAATTAATCCACCGTTCCCTGTGATCGACACCCGACTTACCTAAGCTATACTGTAATCTGACTAGGTACACTGCCTATAAGTGCATAGATAGTATAAGTTTGTTAGGTTATAAATATTAAAATTAGTGGGTACTTTTGTGCACATCAAGTTTTTGGCGCCGTTGCCGGGGAACGGTTTTCAATTAATTTAGTTTATTTGATTATTCGTTATTTGTTTTTATTTTTATTTTTTTTATTTCATTTTCGTTGATATTATGTCACTTGTCGGGAAGGTTTTTGTTGCTATGTGCAGGAATTCGTGATCATACACATTGCTTGGTTTGATTTTTGTGCATGGGTTTCGAGATTGCAAGCGATTAGGGAATTCTTGACTTGTTTAGTCTACTACTTTGGGTGATTTGTCCAACTCAATCTATGAGGCGTAGTATAGCAAGGCGTGTCGTGGTGGTTAAGTGGAAGACCGAGCTCTTGTTGTTCTTGACTAGTTTGGTCACCTCTTGTTCTACTTTTTAGTTAATGGTGCAAAGAAAACAAAGGAAATAGTCTAACAGGTCCCGAAAGTTTTTGTTTTAACAAACCACCTCTTGCATGCAAGGGATTTAATCAACAATTGTAACTTGATTTCGACGAAGTCGAGTGATCGTGATATCCTTTTTAGTTATTTTGTTTTTTTTTAGTTATTTTAGTGAGTTTTTATTTTTATTTTTAGTTTGTTTAAATTTTGTTTTCCATGTTGATGCTCTTGATGTTTCAGATCTTTGCAAAACTTTTACCCTTCAGATGCTTTCAGGATTGGATTAGGATTGCTTGCTTAGGATGGTTTAGAGTTATAGCTTGGATGTTATCACGAGTGAAAGCGAGTCAAGGAAGTGGAACTTTAACGTCAAAGTGTCAAGTCCGGTCCTTAGGGGTATGAGCAATTGAGTCTAAACATGGGGAAGAGTTAGAGACGTTTTTAGAAGCTAAAACAGTTGCAAAATACCAAGTTTTTTCGTTCAGTGGCCTACTCAACGAGTGCACTAAGCTGACTCGACGAGTCGCCTTATATTTCTACATATTCTGAGAAGGCGCGCTGGTACTCGACGAGTCCACCATAAGACTCGACGAGTCGTTCAATTTTTATACCGACGGACTGCTGATTTGATGCTGCTACTTGTCCCACTTGCTCACTTATTCTTCCATATCCATTTTTGAAGATCTTACACTGATTTCTGCGTATTTGGAGCGGCCCACACGAGTTTTGACACCCAAGGCATGGATGAGATGTTACCATGTCTAAAGTTAATTGAAGTTGGAACTAATATGGAAGTGATCAGCCTATTGACTGCTATCCCAGGGGAGTTTGTTCCAATTCCCTCTTTAGTTTATTTTTATGTTTATATTAGGCATAATATGCAATGAGGGCATTGCATCAAATAAGTGTGGGGTAGGGGGTTGGTTACATAATAGAAAATCTAGAGTCTTAATTTAGGATAATTTTAAAATTTTGCATACCAAAAGTATTACTTAGGATTTTATTTAGAAAATTTTGGTAAAAAAAATTAGGATTCCATGTTAGAGTTGTGTTGATAATTGCATGATAACCCAAATGTTTAGTTGAGTCTATATACGTTCTAGTGCATTTGTGGCTTCCTTATTTCAGTGAAATCATGAGACAAAAACACAATCTTGCTCAGTCCGAAGGATGTAATATGTTTAGCAGCCTAAACCTGAAATGTATCCAGGAAAATTTTTATCATTAGCCAATAAAGGTTGAGGTTGAGCGCCTCTGCTTAAGCATGTAGGGTTTTGAGTGAAAAAAAAAGTGAGTTACATGTGAAAAAAAAAAAAAAAAAAAGAGAATTACGAAAAAGTTTGAAGAATTTTGGAGCAAATAAAGTGAAGATCAAAAGATCAAAATTCCAAGAAATCCAAAAAAATTGAAGATACCCGAAAATCAAACAATAAAGGTGGTGAATTCAAAGAGATCAAAGCAAATATCACTATGAATACATGCAACTTTTCTTTTCCAAGGTTCATAACCTATCTAGCATGGCATGGGGAACATTAAACATAATGGCTAGAAGAATTACATACCTTTCAATTATGAGTTGATTCCTTGGAGTTTGAGAGCCTAGCACCAATAATGTGGATGCCTCAAATGGAAATCACAAATCACCACAAACTTGAAAAACCTTATGAGAGTGTACGCTTGCTTATGGAAATCACCACCTTTTACACACACAACTAGTATCATTTCAAGCATCACAAGCTCCTTTATATAGTGTGGAGGATTAGGGTTACGTCCATGTAAACCCTAATACCCATGACTCTTCCTTTCCAAGGATCCATGGGTTAAGAGCTCCATGGACTATCCATGGACTCCCATGCATGCCAAGCCCATTCCAAATGAGTATTAGCCCACACTTATATAAATACAGGAGCCCATATTTAATTAGTCACCTTTTTTATCACCAAATTAATTCTAAATTAATTTAAGATCAATACTAATTAAATAATATGATTTCATATTTACCTATTATAACTTATAATATATTAACAAATCATAATCATACAATTCTTAAAGGTTTAACCATTAATAGTTCGGGTGAAGTGCAACCCAAATGGACCATGTCGGGTCAGGTCAAGTATATACCAAATAAAGTTATCGACTTAGACACCTTATCCAACAGTCTCCCACTTGGATAAGTCTAATAACTATATTTGCCTATATTACTTCAGGAACCAATCGGCAATCGTAGCTCTCAAAACTCTATTGAATTATAAAGCGCCATTTTTGATAAGTTATCATATAATTCTATGTTCTAAATATCAGTCGGACAAATACATGGAACAATGTCTTACTTATTGTCCAGTAGTTTGTTTCTCAATTTCCCAATTTGTTTGACATAGAACTTAATTGACCACATCAACTTAGTTCTGACCAAGCCCAGTACATGGGTCAACACGAAATCATCGAGGGGCCTAGATATCGCTTCTAATCCAAGAAGGAATAGATAAACTTTGACTCATATGCTTGTCCTAAAATTATACACAAAGACACATTTTATAACATCGAGTTACCAATGCGTTCACGTACAATCAATGTATAACCAACTCATAGGCAACAAGTCATATATCTAGGTTTGAAGACTTATATGATATTACCGTCTCACGATCACTCGAGATAGATTCCATGAAGTGATGCCAGTGAGCATGGGTTTATTCCATTACTCATAACTTATGAGCACTCATGAATGTTATAGCAACCATTGCTCTGGCTAAACACCTTTAGTCATCTACAAGCCCAATTCATGACAGTCTTAATTCATACCTACTTCCGACGTATGATCAACTGTGGAAGTTTAAATAAGGTAATTTATTCTGGAAGTCAAAACATGCAAAGTTGAAACAATAGTAAATAATTGACAAAGATAGTAACACCTTACTCATAAATAAATACACCTTTTATTCATCATCAAATTTCGATTACATTTTACAAGTTTCAGAAATAGCTTTCTAATCTGTAAAGCTAATATCATCCTTCAGCCCTATGCGTCCCGCATGCTATAAGTGTCTAACCCTCGTCAGTCCCTTCGTAAGGGGATCAGTAGGATTCTCTTCTGATTATACCCTCTTTTCCACGAGGAGTCCTTCTTCTATCTTGTGTCTTATGAAGTGATATTTTCTGTCAATGTGTCTGGATCTGCCATGGTCTCTCTGTTCCTTGGCTAAGGCAATCTCACTATTGTTGTCATAGAAAATCTCCAAAAGCTCCTTAATAGCTGGTAGAACTCCAAGGTCTTCGATGAAGTTCTTCAGCCATATCACCTCCTTTGCCGCTTCACTCGCTGCTATGTACTCTGAGTCACAGGTCAAATCAGCTACCATCTCCTGCTTGGAACTCTTCCAAGTGATTGCCCCTCCATTTAGGATAAAGACCCATCCTGACTGAGAGCGGAAGTTATCCCTATCAGTCTGGAAACTGGCATCACTATACCCTACTACTCTCAAGTCATCACTCCCACCAAGGATAAGAATCCAATCCTTAGTCCTTCGTAGGTACTTGATAATATTCTTTACCGCGGTCCAATGAGCCTTTCTAGGGTTCCCCTGATATCTGCTAACCATGCTAAAAAAAAAGGCCACATCATGGCGGGTACAAGTCATAGCATACATGATCGAGCCAATTGTAGAAGCATATGGCAATCGACTCATCTCAGCTATCTTAGCCTCTGTACTCGGGCTCTAAGTCTTGCTCAGTTTGGCATTGCTTTGGATCGGTAATTCTCCTTTCTTGGAATTCTGCATGTTGAACCTTTTCAACACCTTATCCAAGTAGGTATTCTGACTAAGTCCAATTAGTCTTTTAATCATGTCTCTTAATATTCTTATCCCTAGGATATAGGCACCTTCTCCAAGGTCCTTCATAGCAAAACACTTCCCAAGCCAGGACTTCACTTCCTGCAAAGCTGGGATGTCGTTTCCTATGAGAAGTATATCATCCACATACAACACCAAGAAGCTAACTATACTCCCACTAGCTCTAACATAAACACAAAACTCATCTTCGCTTCTTGAAAAACCAAACTCTTTGACTTTATCATCGAAACAAAGATTCCATCTGCAAGGTGCTTGTTTCAATCCATAGATGGATTTCTCAAGCTTACACACTCCATTCGGGTGCTCTGTACTGACAAAACCCTCTGGAAGACTTATGTAAACATCCTCAGCCAGCTTCCCATTAAGGAAAGCAGTTTTGACATCTATTTGCCATATTTCATAGTCATGAAATGTAGCAATGGCTAACATAACCCTAATAGATTTAATCTTTGCTACTGGTGAAACGGTCTCATCATAATAAGCTCCCGGAGTTTGAGAAAAACCCTTTGCAACCAGTCGTGCCTTATAAGTGTGTACCTTACCATCCATGTCGGTCTTCTTTTTGAAGATCCACTTGCACCCAACTGTCTTACGACCTGGTACATTGTCAACCAAGTTCCAAACTTGATTGTCATACATGGATTGTATCTCGTTGTCCATATCCTCTTTTCATTTAGCAGCCTCAGGGCCTGCCATGGCTTCCGTGTAGCTGTTAGGCTCATCCAGATTTACCAGTGTACTATCACTGATAAGTGTGTCACGTTCTACAATAATATGGAAACCATAGTAATGCTCAGGTGCATTCGTAACTCTCGTGGAACGCCTCAGAGGTACAAACTCGTCAATCGGATCAACATGAGTTTCCTCCTCAGCTTGATTGCTAGGATTTGAGGTTCCTTCACCACTTGACTCTTGAAGTTCTTCAAGGTCAATTTGCCTCCCATTGTTTCCTTGGCTCATGAACTCTCTTTCACGAAAGACTCCTCTCCTTGAAACAAAGACCACATTCTTACTAGGTCTGTAGAAGAGGTAACCAAAGGATTTTTGTGGGTAGCTGATGAAAATACACCTCTCACTTCGAGGTTCGAGCTTATCGTGAGTCTCATGTCTCACAAAAGCCTCGCAACCCCAAATCTTGATTTGGTCCAAGTTGGGAACTTTCCCAGTCCACATCTCATGAGGTGTTTTGGCAACCTTCTTTGTAGGGACTAGATTAAGGATATGGGCGGCAGTCTCTAAGGCATACCCCCAAAAAGAGATTGGTAGCGAAGCTCGACTCATCATAGAGCGAACCATGTCCAATAAAGTTCGATTCCGCCTCTCAGCCACACCATTCAGTTGTGGTGTCCTTGGAGGTATCAATTGTGAGACAATCCCACACTCCTTAAGATAGTCGAGGAACTCTGTGCTAAGATACTCATCACCTCGATCGGATCGAAGCATCTTAACGTTCCTACCCAATTGATTTTCTACTTCCTGTTTAAACTCTTTAAACTTATCAAAAGTTTCTGACTTATGCATGATTAAGTAGACATAACCATATCTACTATAATCATCAGTAAAAGTCAGGTCGTAGCGATTAGCATCCCTAGTGGCGGTTTTGAAGGGTCCACATACATCGGTATGTATAAGGTCCAACAAACCCTCACCCCTTTCACACGAACCAGTGAAGAGTGATTTTGTCATTTTTCCAAGAAAACAAGATTCACAACTATCATCTAACTGTAGGTCAAATGACTCCAAGACTCCATCCTTTTGGAGTTGGCTTATGTGTTTCTTGTTTACATGTCCAAGACGACAATGCCACAATGATGCTTTATCTAAGCTAGTAGAAGAATCAATACACAACACATTATTTCCTAGGTTATCTACAACCGACACAGTTTCATACACACCATCACAAGGTAATGCTTTAAAATACAGAACATTATTAAAGAAAGAATTAATACTACCAATTTCGTTATCAAAAGAAAAGGTAAACACTTGTTTGTACAAACTATGAAAGAAAATAATATTCCTCTCCATTTCAGATGAGTAAAGACATTTATTCAAATCTAACTTTAACCCACTATCTAGCAACAAAGTATAAACTCCAATCTTGGTAACAGATGTAACATTCTTATTCCCCATGATTAAGTTTATCTTTCCGTGCTCCACATCCTCACTTCTTCTTAGGCCCTGCAAATCACAACATATGTGAATACCACAACCTGTATCAAGAACCCAAGAATTAGAATATGGTGAGTTATTAGACAATATAGTGTAAATACCTACATGGGATGGTTTCACTTTCCCATCCTTGACATCCTGCAAGTACTTTGGGCAGTTTCGCTTCCAGTGCCCTTTATTCTGGCAATAAAAGCATTCAGCATCCTTAGGGATGGAAGAAGGAGTAGCTGAACCACCTTTGGTTCCACTCGATGAGGAGCCATCAAGAGACTTTCCCTTGGTACCCTTCGAACGGGTCTTCCTCTTCTTCCCTTTGCCTTACCCGATAGCCAAAACATGGGTAGTTGTAGGAGTAGGAGTAGTAACAACCAACTTACCTTTAAGACCACTTTCGGCGGTCGTCAGAAGTCCTTGAAGCTTTCTGAGTGTGACTTCTTCCTTATTCATGTGGTATGTCATGCGGAATTTATCATAACATGAAGGTAAGGAGTGTAAAATGATGTCAATTGCCAACTCCTCAGGAAAGTTCACATTCAATTTCTGCAAACGGTCCACATACCTTTGCATTTTCTGCATGTGGCCCGTGATGGGTTCACCATCCTTCATTTGGGTTGTTATCATGGAGGAGATTATTTCATATCGCTCTTGATGAGAACTCTGATGATAGCGGTCCATCAAATCCCGGTGCATCTCAAAAGGATAGTAGTCCTCGTAGGACTTTTGGAGCTCGGTTGTCATAGTGGCCATCATGATGCATGCCACTTTTGTAGCATTCTTTCATGTTCCTCATATACAACGACCTCCTCAAGATTTGCAGTCACTTCAAGATCCTTAAGCTCCTTGTCGAGTACATATTCCATGTCCTTGTAACGAGTGACCATCCTGATGTTCTGGATCCAATCCATAAAGTTGGAACCATCGAAGATGACTCTCCCACAAAGGTTCGTGAGAGAGAAGGAGCCACTAGGGTTAGAACCCGAAGCATTGTTGGAAGACATCTGAAAAGGAAAAGGACAAGTTAGATTAAATATATAGAGTCCTTAATAAGACACCCAAATGTAATATTAAGGCTAGGACCCAACACAATATATTATAACTTAGAAGAGGGATGTCGTAATCTAAGCTATAACATATTTGAAGGTAAGTGAACGACGATTCAACAATTTCCACCATGAAAAACGAAATGAATTATTAGGTTTAATTGGTTTGAAATTCCTAGATGCTTTTGAGATTCATTGAACTTTTCAATGGCATGTTTCAATCTCGAGTGTGCCCTTCAGGTTTTGTGACTGGGATGTTGAGGATCACAAAACAAGGTGTGAATAACCATGCAAATTCACTTGGTACCCTTAGTATTATCACCTAATTGATGTGTCGGTTAACCAAACACGCTCCACCGATCTATGATAAACATTAAGTCACCCTTTGTTATCCTTACTAGTCCAAGTTAGTGTGTCGGTTAACCACACATGCTCCACCAACGACTTGGTAAGGTACAAAGTGTGAATTTCATGGGTTAACACCATTTTCACATTTTCCCAAAGTAACTAAGATTAGGAATTACTAAAACATTTAGCTACTTTATAATAATCATTATACTTTTAATGAGAATTAAAGTCATTGTTCTACCCATTCGGCTAACGACCCTCCACCGATCAAAGAAGCAGTGGGTGAGAGTGGACACCCATTAAGCTGCCATATTATAGGCAGCAACCTTATACCCCCCCCCCCTCTCTTATAGACCGGCTTCATGAGTGAGGCCTACTAACGGAAAAACGAATTGATCTTATATATATATATATATATATATATATATATATATATATATATATATATATATATATATATATTAACCACTAATCTTATAATAGTATAAGGGTTGAATTTTAACTTTTAAAATCCTAAGGGTTGGAATTTAAAGTGTGTGTGTCTTTACAAATTCCAAAACTTGAGGGAAAGTTCTGAAACTCTTCAAAACTTTTCATTTCATAACTTATGAGTTAAGGGTTCATAGTGAAGACTCTTCAGTTTTATGTAACTTATGTGTTTAAATGTTCATTAAAAGGGTGACCTCTGGAAATCCATAACTTAAGGACAAATTATGGATTCCATTAAAACACATAATTGATCAAGAATTAATCATTAAACACTTTAGCAAGTAATTCCTATGGTCTAACAATAACACATAAGAACCTGAATATCCATATCGAAATTTCAAGAACATATGAACACATATAAACATGGAATTTTGATATTAGCCATTGTAAATGGATTAGAACACCCATTACACCATCTAAAATAAGTTTTAAAACATCAAAACAATTTAGGGTAATGTTTCTAGTCCATTTCCAGCAACAAAAGTCGAAAAACTGCATTCTGTGTCTCCTACTCGTCGAGTGCATGAACCTACTCGACGAGTAGGATGAATTTGTGCTTGGATCAATTTTGCGACTATTCAACAATTTGCATCAAGTATTCAAGAAACCAATCCTAGGCTCTGATACCACTATTGGGGTTTTGAGCAATCTAACACTCCTAAGGTGTTCATGCAACCCTAAAACCTTGGATCTATGTTTTACTATGAATACATGCAACTTTTCTTTTCCAAGGTTCATAACCTATCTAGCATGGCATGGGGAACGTTAAACATAATGGCTAGAAGAATTACATACCTTTCAATTGTGAGTTGATTCCTTGGAATTTAAGCCTAGCACCAATAATGTGGATGCCTCAAATTGAAATCACAAATCGCCACAAACTTGAAAAACCTTATGAGAATGTATGCTTGCTTATGGAAATCGGCCACCACCTTTTACACACACAACTAGTATCATTTCAAGCATCATAAGCTCATTTATATAGTGTGGAGGATTAGGGTTACATCCATGTAAACCCTAATACCCATGACTCTTCCTTTCCAATGATCCATGGGTTAAAAGCTCCATGGACTCCCATGCATGTCAAGCCCATTCCATATGAGTATTAGCCCACACTTATATAAATACAAGATCCCATATTTAATTAGTCACCTTTTTTATCACTAAATTAATTCTAAATTAATTTATCATCAATACTAATTGAATAATATGATTTCATATTAACATATTATAACTTATAATATATTAACAAATCATAAACATACAATTCTCAAAGGTTTAACCATTAATAGTTCAGATGAAGTGCAACCCAAATGGACCATGCCGGGTCGGTTCAAGTATATACCAAATAAAGTTATGGACTTAGACACCTTATGCAACACTTAGAATTTTGGCTATCTCTTCAAGGGTATGAGTGGCCGAAATTCCTTAGGGGTGAGGGTCTATTTATAGTGCAACAAGGATGCCTTGAATAACCCTAATATAATAATAATATTTCAAATTGGTAATTATTCAGCTCTATATTTATCGACATGAGATATTCTAGAAACCCTAGAATATCCATATAAAAACTGTCCACCCCTTCTCCAATAAGGTTCTGGAGCCTCTTGTTCAACTATTGAACAATTTCACTTTAGACCCTGCACTTTTAATCCTAAAATTTGTTCTAATCAATTTCTTATTAAATATTAATTAAATATTATTATTTCTAATTAATATATTATTCTCATAATATATTAACAAGTTATTTATTTCAATTTGTTAATCAAATAATAAATAAACATCTATCTCCAAAAGTCATCATGTCCAATTGCTAGTTTTGAGGGCAACTCAAAAGGACTGTCTACCATCAATTCGGGTTTATACCAATTATAGTTATGGACTTAGACACCTAATCCAACAACTACTCTATAATTCCACATATGTCCATGATGAGACTTGAACCTTCGACCTCAAGGAGGGAGGACAACACTTGATACCGCTGAATAGAGTAACTTAAAAGCTTATGTAACCTAGACACTTCTTAATTGGTACAATGGTTATAGAAGCTCATAACATATTTTCTTAGTTAAAGTCATGAATCAATGAAACATATAATTTATGAAAATTAACTAGCATTAAGAATTAAGAGCCACCAAGTCCAAAAGGAAATCAATATGTTTTCATTTCCATTATGAAGGAAATACTTTCATGATTTGGGAGAAATGAACATTTATAAACAAATAAATCATATGTTGCTTGCTAATTTGATGATCTATTACTTGACCAAGAAATTAACAAACTAAATAAACATTCGTTCATCTAAACTTATGATTAATTACAAGTAAACATAAAAAGATGTTCAACTAGAAAATACTTCCATAAACTTCAACCACAAGTCCATAAACAATCTTCAAAATAACTCATCATCCATGCGTTAAACCAACATCAACCAAGATAGACTTAGCCTAACATGGCTAAGATTAAGGAAAAGAAAGTTAGCTTAGAAATACCCAACATAATCCAAGAAAAATAAGATGAAAATCGAACTCTTCAAGTGTTCTTCAAGCTACAATATCTCCAGAGAAAATGCTTTAAAATATGATCTCCAAAGTGTGTAAAAGAACCCCCACCAACCTTCTTTAAATAGTTGCCACAAATGAAAAGACGAAATTGTCCCTCCTGGAAGTCTATGCAGGTTGCATGGCTCTGTGACCAAGTTTTTACGTATGCCATGTAAGGTCTGCAGAAGTGGGCTTCTTTTCTTTTTGGGCCTACGATGCTCTTAGCCCAGCCTTTCGTCTTTAAAAAAACCAAAATTTATGAGACGAGTTACACTACTTCATCGAAGGTTTGATTTTAATGGAGAGGATGAGCTCGAACTCGAAGAGGTAGTCCGCCCGATGGGTTGAGATGAGAAGAAAAAGAGAGGGTGATCTATCGAGATTCAAAAAAAGGAGATGACGTGCGCAAGGTGGCAAATAGTTTCGAAATATATAATTTGAATTTGAAACTCGTTTGCAATTCGAAAAGGCGAAATTAGACAAGAAAAAAGAAAGCACGATGGGAGAAGCAAAGAGCATGGTAAGTACAACAAAAAAAACTCGTGATACGCAAAACATTGACCATCTTTTCATGAACGATCTCGAGATGGTTTTGAAGGCAAGAGAGGATATCATGAAAAATATATTTCAATTAGACTTATTTTGTATTGTTTTTTATTTACTTGTCATTTTAAACTATGTAATCATTTAACTAAATTAATGAAATTTCTCTTTTATTATTTTAAATATTTATATAATTACAAATAATATTTTAACATATTAATTAAAAAGAAAAGAAAAGTGAGAGGTGATGTGATAAGACTATTTCATATCAGTTAAATGAGGTGAAGGAAGAACAATGAAAGTATGATGACTTTCATGTGAGAAATCGAAAATATGGTGACATGAGTGACCACACCCATCACTATTAGAATATTTTTTAAAGCTTCATCCACCACAAAAGCAAACTTTTTTAAGGCCAAGTCACTTTCTTCAAATCTAGAATCACAATGCTCCTCCATGTCATTGTAATCAAGAAATGAAATAAACTGTGAGCAACAATGAAGACTATGATCAAGAATTGTAACTTAATTTAAACATTTTTAACTGTCAATAACAATAAATTACATGTAATCAAGAGATGTAACTCTATTTAAACATTCTTACCTTCTTAACAGTATGCATATGTGTGCGTTCAGTAATTTAGGCAGAATTTCGTATATGCCCTTGCTAAACAACTAAATATCGTATTTGTCCGGTCTAAACTTTAAATATCATATTTGCCCTTCTTAATGTTTTTTAATATCATATATACCCAAATCTATATTTTTGATGATTTTTATTGATTTATTATTTTTTTACCATTTTAAAATCATTAAAGCTAACAACAACAATCAAACGGACAATATTGCCCTTAGTTTTAAAATGCAATACAACAAATCAGGTGTTCCTTATGGTAGCCTCTTAAGACATACGAGCAGCCTTATATTCCCCTTTGTTGTCTTTAATCATTATATTTTTACAAATTAGCACCGTGGATTTTCCGATCTACAGTGCATTAGGGATCTTCTTCTTCACATTGTATCTCATACCACCTGCATCCATCAGTACAATTGAGATACCTCAACAACACACCTAATCAAGCTCTACCCAGATCAATTGAAACTCGTGCTTCTGGATTCGCACTACACTGAGCTCGTTGAGAAAGCCCTTCTTCTACAGACCCTTAAGGAAGGAGTTTTTTGTCATAACATCACCAATTTGAAGCAGCTTTGGAGAGACATTTAGATCCTAAGTTCAAATGGTTCTTACTTGAACCTGGGAATCTCAAATCTCTGCATAATATGTTGCTCTTTCATATCATACCGTCTCAGTTCGAGTCGAAGGAGTGGCCGAAGGAGGATTTGGCATCAGTAACATATGAAAAATTGTGTGTTGAGGAAGCTGAGAATCATTTGTTGTTAATCTGAGAAAACTCCAGCGAGAATATACTCGTTGGTTCAGCTAAAGTAATTTGTCTCCATGAAGTAGTCAGACCAGATGGGTTAATTCATGGGATTAAGAGATTGTTAGTCCCCATATTAGTACAAGAAGAGTTTAACCAGAGAAGAAGCTTGAGTTCAGTTTCAGCTGTTTTACCCGAAGGAGCTCCGATGGTGGATCCGAGAAACCATGGAAGCAAATAATTTACAACCATTTGATCCTGTAGTATCAAACGGAAGAGAGTATAAGTTTCAATCTGAAACATTGTGGCGGCCACATAAGGTGGAGGCGGAGGAGGGTGATGGATCGGTGAGGAAGGCGACAATCATGAGGAAGACGACGACCATAGTACAACTTAGTTTTAAGGTTCAATTGATTTATCATCGTGAATTCGTGAGGCGGAATTTTGTTTTTGGAAAAGGAATTAAATAAATTAAACCAATGATTTGTAAAGGAAGGGCAATATTGTCCATTTGGTTGTTTTTTTAGTTTTAATGATTTTAAAATGGTAAAAAAGATTGTAAATCAATAAAAATTATAAAAAAAATAGATTTGGATATATATGATATTAAAAAACATTAAGAAGGGTAAATATGATATTTAGATTTTAGGTCGGACAAATACGATATTTATCTGTTTAGCAAGGGTATATACGAAATTTTGCCTTTAATTTAACCCTCCAATTGTTAAACCTTTTGGTGTTATAATAAGCCAATATCCATGTAATACCATTTAATTGAACAAAGTGTAGTCACATAGGCAATTGGTAACTTCAAATATAGTAGAAATTTGAAAAAAAAAATGATACATATTGTGATGTTCAAGTGAATAAAAAATAAAATTATAACATAATGGCTTTGGTGCCATTTTCCCTTATATTATATTTTTTTATATAATATATATAAGCCACGAGGAGAAAAAATAGAGACAATTTTATGCAGTTAATTTTAGCAAACTATATAATAAGCCAGTATTGAATATTTTCTAAAAGTTAAACATCATAATTCGTACGTTATCATGTTAGTGATGTTTTTTTCCAAAAAAAGAAGATTACTTTGCTGCCAAACATTGTTAGTGATAATGCTTTTTCCAAAAAAAAGAAGACAACTACTTTGCTGCCAGACATTGACTATAGTACCAAACAAGAGACATTCATCTCGAATTTAGATCTAAGACAACCAAAATCAGAAGCAACGAAACTTATAATCCCAGCTTATATACACTCTTGTAATTCTTCTCAAGTACTTCCATGGCCATCCTCACTGAATTACCAGAAGAACAAGAAGCGGCAATAAAATATGATGTTTTCCTGAGTTTCAGAGGGAAAGACACTCGTCTGGGTTTTATGGATCACCTCTACCAAGCTTTGGTGAATGAAAACATCTCTACCTTTCTTGATGAGGAAGAGGTTGAAACTGGGGAAGAACTTAAACCAGAACTTGCAAGAGCTATAAAAAGCTCTCGTGCTTCCATAATTGTGTTATCCAAGAACTACGCATCTTCAACATGGTGTCTGGATGAACTCGTGATGATCCTGGAGCAACGAAGGGTCTCTGATCATATTGTTCTCCCTGTTTTTTACAATGTCGAGCCGACACATATCAGAAAGCAAGAAAGCACTTTTGGGGAAGCGTTATTTGAACACAAACAGAGGATTGAGTCAGAAAAGGATGTGGAGAAGAAAACTCAATGTGCTCGTAAGTTGGAGATGTGGACGAAAGGACTTACAGAGATTGCTGATTTGAAAGGAAAAGATGCAACTGGAAGGTAAAACATTCATACTATATTTTCACAAACTTCTTCACTTTTGTACTGAGAACTACAGCCAATATACATCAAGTCCACTAAAAATCCAACAATCCATGGGTCTTAAAAGCATACCATTGTGAGATTTAGCTTTTTACCATTGTTAGGGATGAAAAGCTTCATGGGGACGAAGCCATGGAAACATATACAATGTAGCCCTGCCATTTGATTAAACTATGCGTATATTTTTATATTAGTCCCTTAATTTCATATTAATTAAAAGGATGCAAAAGACTAGTTATTGATCAGTTTTATTTAATTTGATATATGGGCTGTTGTGTCTAGTTGATAGGATTTGATTACTTTTTCAGAAGAGAGACGGTGGTCATTGAAGAAGTCATGAAAGAAATAACTACTAGACTGGAACTACACTTGCAAAGGAGAATGCCACACCTAATTGGGATGGACAATTCTATTCATACCATCAGTTCTTGGTTAAAAAGAGGATCTTCTGAAGCTGCTGAAATTCTCACAATTTGGGGAATGCCTGGGATCGGAAAAACAACATTGGCAAAACATATGTATTTGTTGCACTGCCATGAATTTGAAAGAAGTAGCTTTGTTGAAGGCATTGGAAGAAGATGTGCACAACAGACATGTTCCCAACTAGATTTGCAAAAACAGCTTCTTGGAGACATTCTCAAGGAAAAAAATATTGAAGAGCATGATGCAGATCGATGCACATCTAAAGTTGAAAAAGCATTATCCAAGAAAAAGACACTTTTGGTTCTTGACGATATTGATAACTTTGAGCAACTCAATGTGTTGATTGGAAAAAAAGGTTTTCATCCAGGAAGCAAGATTATAGTAACAACCAAAGATGGCTCCCTAACAGAAAAGTATTCATTGTTTCGTATGAAATTTCCTCCAAAACATACAAAGCATGCACTAAGTGGCTTAAGTGATACTGAATCTGTGGGACTTTTATGTTGGCATGCGTTTGGAAACAATGATCCCAAGAAAGGTTATGAGAAAGAAGCACAACGACTTTCAGGGTATTGTGGAGGACATCCATTGGCTCTTAAAGTTTTGGGTAGTTCATTAATTAATGAAGATGCAGCCGTATGGAGTGATGTCCTTGAAATGTTGGAGGCAAAAGGATATTTAACTGATGTACAAGAGAATGTACAAAAGGCTCTTCAAATTAGCCTTGATTCTTTATCAGGGGACTACAAAGAACTTTTTAAGCACATTGCTTGCTTTTTTGTTGGAAAAGAAAGAGAAGTTACAGAAACAATATTAAAGGAGTGCGGGTTTCAAACATCATATGGGATTACCAAGCTCATTGATAGATGTCTTCTCACAATTGGAGGAAGAAATGAGTTGAGGATGCATCAATTGCTTCAAGATATGGGGAGAGATTTAGTTCGCAAAGAATCACCTGAGAAGCCATGGAAGCGTAGTCGAGTATGGAAACACGAGGAGTCACTCGATTTGTTAAAAAAGGACAAGGTAATACAACATAGTCATTAAGAGTATTCTTTAGCTTTATCATCTATATAACAATGAATGGTTGATGTAATTTTCTTTTTGATAGGGTACCCAAAGAATTCAAGGTCTTATTCTTGACATGAATTTATTGAGGGAAGAGACATTGCCTAGATCAAGTAGTGTGACAGAGCATAACTTTCAAAATGATGATGTGAATAAGAGTTTTAGAGCTGCTCAACCAACCCAAATGGTCTATAAGTTCTTTTTAAGAATTTGTTTGTTTTTTTCTCGGCTTCTCCTAATGCTTTCATCTTCTCATTGCAAAAAAGTCGAATTGAGAGCAGATGCATTAAAAAAGATGGATAAGCTAAAGCTGCTCCAACTCAATTATGTAAAACTCAATGGATCTTACAAAAATTTTCCAAAAGGTTTAAGGTGGTTGTGCATGCATGGATTCCATTTAAAATTCATACCTTCAGACTTACCAACGGAAAATTTGGTTGCTATTGACATGTCTTACAGTAATCTGACACGCCTTTGGAAGAAACCAAAGGTATGAAATTAAAGCTTTAACTCCAACTTTTAGTCTACTAATATCTTCGTTATAATACTGCTGATTAGATCGAGGATATTCAATGCAACAGCTTCTTGGGTCATTGAAGATTCTTAATTTGAGTTATTGCAAGCTTGTTAGAGTTGAGGGCTTCTCTGGGCTACCTGCACTTGAGAGGTTGATTCTTAAAGGTTGTAAACGCTTGGTTCATGTGTGTGAGTCAATTGGTGGATGCGATAGCCTTGTTATTCTTGACCTGAGCTACTGCAATAAGCTTAGTAATATTCCAATTGGCATCAGCAAGTTAAAGAATGTTAGAAGCTTATCATTAGACGGTTGCTTAGGTGCTAGTGAATTTCTAATGCGGATGAAGGATATGGAATCATATGCATCTTCCTCTTCCGTTGGAGAAATTATACCGAAAACTCCAAAATTATTTTTGCTATCTTCACTAGTAACCTTGTCGCTTAAGGGAAATAATTTATCTAATGAATCCTTTCCAAAGGACTTCAGTAGCATGTCAATGTTGAAGATATTACGTCTAAATGACAATCCAATTAATTCCCTGCCTGATTGCGTGAGAAGCCTTAGCAGGCTTGAGATACTCGATGTTGGAGAATGTTCGATGTTGAAGTCGGTATTGTGCCCTCCACCTACAATCAAATATTTGTTTACTGGAAAGTGTTTGTCACTTAGAAAAATTACATTCCCTCAAGAAATGTGGGCCCCACCAGCTTTGTATCACAAACATACTGAGTCATTGACCGAAATTGAAGGCATGATAAGAATTCAAGCTATAGCACAAATTGATGAGCAGATATTATGTAGCTTGGGGTGGACAAATTTACAACGTGTGAAAGATCAGAAGATGCCGATATGGGATATACAAAGATGGTTTCGTTCAAAGAATCTCCCAGTCCAGGTATTCTCTTTCTTCTGCTTTGTTGTTTCTATGGATCTCACAAACACACACACACACTAATACGCATAAAATTCATACAATGTAATGTTGTAATTGTAGATGATTTACGAATTTGGGATATTTAGCACTTGTTTTCCTGGGAAGGCAGTTCCAGATTGGTTACCTCATAAAAGCAAGAGTTCATCAATATCATTCACCGTGCCATCGTTTTCAATGAATAAAACGATACAAGGAATAAATATAAGCTTTGTGCATGCATTTTTGGGCCCAGAAAAGGGAAGTCGTTTAAACATAAAAGTACAGAACGTGACAACAAATCGCACCTGGAGTTATGAAGGTCCTATATTTTCTCTCCAAGAAACTGATGAAGATATAGTATGGTTAAGTCATTGGATGTTTGGGGACAATGAGATTAAAAATAGTGATGAAGTTTGTGTTACAATATTAGAACTGGGAAATATTGTAATGGTAAGAGAGTGTGCAATCAGTCCAGTGTATAATACTGATAAGGAGAATAAAGAAGATCCTTTGAGTTATTACAAGTCGTGGAAACATTATTGTTGGTGATCTGTCCGATTTTCAATAAGGTTATGAGAAAGAAGCAAAACGACTTGCCGGGTATTGTGGAGGGCATCCATTGGCTCTTAAAGTTTTGGGTAGTTCATTAATTAATAAAGATGCAGCCATATGGAATGATGTCCTTGAAATGTTGGGAGAAAAAAGGATATTTAACTGATGTACAAGAGGTTTATATATATATATATATATATATATATATATATATATATATATATATATATATATATAGAGAGAGAGAGAGAGAGAGAGAGAGATATGAT
Source organism: Lactuca serriola (assembly GCF_051521515.1). Taxonomy (NCBI): domain Eukaryota; kingdom Viridiplantae; phylum Streptophyta; class Magnoliopsida; order Asterales; family Asteraceae; genus Lactuca; species Lactuca serriola. The sequence goes on from NC_136415.1 coordinate 182,507,681, forward strand.
CATTTGAGAACTCAAATTTTCCCGAGAACCCAAGAACCAAATGAAGGCCGTTAGATCAAAATAATTAAAGGTTAGGATGATTTATGGCATTTTCGTAAATAATAAAGGGAATAAAGAGGGGGCATCTTATTTCACATGAATCAGGGGCATTTTAGAGACAACCTAATATACCGTTTAAGATGTCAGATCTGTTCCTTGTTCAGATCGGAAGACAAGATGGAGATCAAAAATCTAATCGGCGACCACTTCCTTCTCTCTCTAGAAAATCGACGCCAAATCCTCCTTCTCCGCCACACATTTTCTCATCCTCACCGGAGATCCATCTTCGTCTCATCTCCGACCTCAATCACCATCGATTTTGCTACAAACGGTGTCGTTTTGACTTCATCGGATGGTGTTGGTTGCCTCTGCCTCCATCTGATTGTGGAACTGTCTTCGTCTCACCTCTGCCAGAAATCTCTCTCAGCCTATCGTTGCCTCACGCCCTCACCTCTTCAATTTCAATTACAGTTAATACCAAAAACTTAGGGTTTGCAATTGTTTTATGTCCACGATTTCAAGCTCGTGTTAGGATTCTAAATCAACAAAATCAACATTTCAGATACTATCTTCAACAGCGATGGAGCTCTTGATGAAGTTCGTCTCAAGTAAAAAGCATATATCATAGCTCTCTATTCTGTTCTCAGTGATATTCCTAATTCTAAAATGGTAATGTTTCCGATTTTTCAATTATATTGTAATTTTCTCTTTCTTTTTTAAGTATCTGGTCTATTGATTCCTCGATCGATCAAGTAGATATGAAAACGATCTTCCAATCGCATTTAAGGTTTACTTCACTAGCCGATCAACTGTGACGGCTTATTGAGGAGTTTCAGGGCGGCGATTTCATATATTGAGGGTATATCGGAACAAGTTATTCACAAAAGGCATCTGATTATTGCAACAATTCACCAACTCTGATCTCTCCACTTTCGATTATGTTTCAAATTGTATCATCGTTTGAATTTGGTCTTCTGGTAGGTATTTATAACCTCTTCCTAGCTTTTCTCGATTTATGAGTTCAAACTTTTGTTTATAGTTCCAATTCAGTAAATTATTTTTTGATTTTGTATAAATATATTCGTTCATAGATGTTTCTCTTATGATGGCAACCATTTCTAGGCTATTATTTATGCGACTGTAAGGCCATTTATGAAGAGTATATTTCTAAGAACTACGAGAATGGTGGCTGAGTTATAGTGGCTGGAACTTGTGTGTGTGTGTGTCCAGAGATGCTATGGTAAAATTATATGGCTTTTTATTCTATACCTCTTAAATATGGATCATGATATGAATTTTTTTGGATATTGGTGATGATCTAACATATATTCTTGTTGCTATTAATCCTTTCTGACAGTTAAAGAGATTTCAATTTAATAATTATGTCCAAACGGGTGGTAATTACAGGTAAGTCTTTGCAGAAATTATTTAGATTACTTTGTCTGAATCATGGTGTGACGGTTATAAGTAATTCACATGTAATTCATATGTGAATTACATGTGATTCACATGTAAATCACATATGAATTACATGTGATTCACATGTAATTATGAATTGCATGTGATTCACATGTAAATCACATAAGAATTACATGTGATTCACATATAATTCACACATGATTCATATGTAAATCACATGTAATTCACATATGAATTACGTGTGATTCACATGTAAATCACAAGTGATTCACATATGAATTACATGTAATTCACATATTAATTACATGTAATTCACATATGAATTACATGTAATTCACATATGATTCACATATAAATCACAAGTAAATCACATATGACTTACATGTGATTCGCATGTAAATCACTAGTGAATCATGTATAAATTACATGTGACTTACATGTATATAATATCTAATTCACATATGAATTACATGTGATTCACATGTAAATCACATGTAATTCATATATGATTCACATATAAATTACATGTAATTCACATATTAATCACATGTAATTCATATGTAAATCAAAAGTGAATCACATATCAATTACATGTGATTCACATGTAAATCACAAGTGAGTAACATATGAATTACATGTGATTCACATGTAAATCACTAGTGAATCACATATGAATTACGTCAATATGCACACATGCATTTTGTGTGAGTGGTCTTTATTAATTATTATTTTTTTAATTTTCTTGTGAATTTCACATTTGAATCTTAAAAGATACAATCAAATGTGAATATCATATTATATAATCACATTTGAATCTTACATGATATAATCACATGTGAATCTTACATGATACATACTTATACATTTTTCTGAGTGTTCTTGCATTAATCAATTTTTTTTTAAAATTTTCTTGTAGGCTTTGAAGAATTTGTTAAAAATATTGAAGAGGTGAAAAGTGATAAATTGAAGAAAATATGGAAATCTTGATATGAAGAAATAATAACACTGTGAATCTTTGTAGTTTTTTTATATTTTATTTTGTATCGAATAAAATACTTGTATTATGTTTATAGATTGATTAATAAAAAAAGAGATTTTTTATAATTACTTACGAATATTATAGTATAAGAAATATACATATATGCATTTGAAAAAATATGCATATATGCACCTAAAACGTTGATTTTTTGTTAAAAAAAATTGCACTTTTTATAAATATCGTAGTTTTTGTTTTTTTGAAAAAATGAAGTTTTTTTGAAAAAAAAAATACAGTTTTTTTCTAGAAAAAATACAGTTTTTTCTAGAAAAAAAAAAGCAGTTTTTTTTGAAAAAAGATGCAGTTTTAAAAAAAATGTTTTTGAAAAAAATTAAATAATCTTCATTTTTTAAAAAAACCAAAAATTATTTTTTTTTAAATAAATCTAAAATTTTGAGTTATTTTGTTAATTTTTAGACATTTATATTAATATATTGAATAACACAAAAAATTAAACATTAAATGAGTTTGGTAAGATGACGATCATGTCCTTAACGAATTAATTTTGATCCAACGCTCCAATTTTAGTTCTCGAGTTCTCGGGAAACGTTGAGTTATCAACCGATCTCAACTATATATATATATATATATATATATATATATATATATATATATATATATATATATATATATATATATATATATATATATATATATAGTGAATGTGTTCAATCGAAAACATTTCTTATCGCGAGACATTTGATAACAAATTTGAAAAACACAATTTTTTAATTAAAATTATAAAATAATATTCATATAAATCAAAAAATAATTACAAACAATTAAAAAACTCACTAACTAACATCACTCACCATCCAACCAACACCACCCACCACCACCACCCATCACCAACTACCACCCACCATCCATCACCACCCACCACCCACCACCACCACCCGTCACCACCATCACCACCCACTACCATCACCACCCAACAACCACCACCCGCCACCACCATCACCACTCACCACCCAACCACCACCACCCGCCACCCCCACCATAACCACCACCCACCACCACCACCACCATTCACCACCCATCACCACCCACCACCACCACCATTCACCACCACCCATCACCACTCACCACCACCAACCACCACCCACCACCCATCACTATCCACCACCCAATACCACCTGTCACCACCACCACCCAGCACCCACCCACCACAACCATCACCACCACCAACCACCACCACCCCCACCTACAAAGATTTTTTATTGTGTATTTGATTCATTAGGTTTTCTCTTGTATCTAATCACATGTGATTATATGTATCGAGTCACATGTGATTATATGTATCGAATCATATATGATTTATATGTTATTAAATACATATAATCACATGTGATTAAATACACGTGAAAAACTAGTGAATCGAGAATGCAAAAATGAATATTGTCCACGTAAACCATATGTGATTAGATACATATAACTACATGTGATTATATATATTTAATAAAATATTATTTACGTGGGCCGTATTTATTTTCGTGTTTTTGATTTAATAATTGGCATCGTGTATTAAATCACATGTGATTATATGTATTTAATCGCATATGATTTATATGGACAGTATTTTTTCACATGTTGATTTAATAGTTGTTCTTGTGTATTTAATCATATGTGATCATATATATTTAATCACATGTGATTCGTATGGAAAATATTTATTCTTGCGTCGATTCAATAATTGTTCTAATATATTTAATCACATGTGATTATATGTATTTAATCACATATGATTTATGTGGACAATATTCATTATTTCTTTCTCAATTCAATAGTTGTACTCATGTACTTAATCACATGTGATTATATGTATTAAATCGCTTATGATTTATATTGATAATATTCATGAGTCAATATTTTTTCCTATGTATTTAATCATATGTGATTGTCTGTATTAATCACATATGATTAATGTGGTAACATCCCAAGTTCCAACACAAGAGATCGGGGGTGTAAAGTGTAAATGGAGGTTTGGACTCGGCGAGTCGAGTTGCGAGTGGATCGCGTGAAAAAGTGACCCGACTCAGCGAGTCGGAGGCTAGACTCGACGAGTCGGTGCTGGAATAAGAAACCCTAATTTTCAGGTTTTGCACCCTATTTAAAGAATGATATGCCTTCATTTCAGCCCCTATCTTCCCTGAGTGTTCCAGAGAAACCCTAAATCGTGAGAGGCTCCATTGTTGAGAAGATTGAAGCTTGGAAGGAGAAATTTGTCAAGAGAAGTTGGAGGAAATTGAGGATAGCATCAAGAGGGCTTGTGGATCTGAAGTCTACATCAGTTTAGACTCATCTTTGGGGATAAGAAGCCACTACCTTAAGCCTTTTTCCTTATTGTCATCCATGGTGGTTGTTTTGCGGATTCTTTAGCTTGGTTTAGATCCATTTCGGGTTTAGAGGTTAGATCTGGAGTTGCAACTTCAGATCTAGGTTGTATTGGAGCCATAAGGGAAGAAAGCATCAGTCTTTGGGCTTGTTTGAGAGTGCCTTTGTCCCAAAACCTTCTCGTAGCTTGGTTGGAGCTTGTTGAGCCTTGCATGCACGTAAAGTTGGAAACTTTATGTGTGAATCTGGCCCTAGGAGTCCAGATCTATGTATTTGAAGCAATGGAATAGCCTGTAATCGTCTGAATGAAGATGTCACGTGTGGACTCGGCGAGTTGGAAGAACAACTCAGCGAGTCTATTGAAGATGGCCTTGGACTCGGCGAGTCTGGTCGTGGAAGCTTTTCTGGTTAAGTCGTGTCTCGGTGAGTTGAGGGGCAACTTGGTGTGTTGAGCAGGATGAGACTCGAAGATTGTTGGACTCGGCGAGTCTTGGGGTGACTCGGCGAGTTGAGTCATGGTTGGGAGTTTCTGAGTATAGGGACTCGACGAGTCAACGGGTTGACTCGACGAGTAGGGTCAACCAGGAAGGTTGAATTTGACTGAGGACTTTGACTTGGACCAAGGGTTGACCAGTTCGACTTCCAAGGGTATTTTGGTAATTATTGGTATTTATTGGTTTTGGTTAATTGGTAGTGTTCAGTGGTGGAGTTCGTGTCAGTGGTCGGAGCAGCATGATCTTATCTCTTCAGTCAGCTATAGCAGGTGAGTAATCCTCAAGGTCGGTATCCTGGTATATAGCATGATGCTATGTTAGTGACCGGTTAGGTCGGTATCCTGGTTAGGATGTTGCTATGTTATGTGATCTGCTAGATCGGTTGATTAGTTGTGAATTTCTATATGATTATATGTTTATGTGCACATGGTTGTTGGACTGGGGTTGGGTAGAGGCGGGTCCTGCTTTTTTGTTGTAGGCCAACATACCCATGGCGGACCGGTTAGACCGAAGGCCCGGCGAGCGGTCCGGATAGGCTGAAGGCCCCAAGAGGGCGGACCAGACGTGTCGAGGCTCGGAGAGTGAACCAGACAGACTGAAGGCCCGGTGCGGGCGGACTAGTCATATTGTAGACTCAGAGAGTGGACCAGGTGGACTGAAGTCCCGGAGCAGGCGGACTAGTCATACTGTAGACTCGAAGAGAGAATGGACCGAGTGGACTGAAGGCATGGGGTAGGCGGACCAGACACACCGTAGACTCGATATGCATGGCTGTTCTGTTTATGATATGATATAATATGTGTATGGTATTGTGGTTGGTATTTTGGGGGTAACTCACTAAGCTTTCGGGCTTACAGTTTTAGTGTATTGTTTCAGGTACTTCAGGAGACCGTGGCAAGGCGAAGGCGTGATCGTACCGTTCCTCGTGTTTATGATTTTTATGATATGGTTATGGGAGATACTCCGATGTTTAAACTATTTTGAAAACAAGTGTGTGAACTTAATGGTTTTTAAATGAATTAAAATGTTTTAATTTGGCTCGAATTTTATGGATGTTACAAGTTGGTATCAGAGCCTTGGTTTGAGTGAATTGGAGGAACATTCGTGTGAATCCAGTCTCAAATCAAGGAGAGTTTTCAAAGTGAAATTGAAATGATTTTCAAAAATAAATAGAGGAGGATGCGGAGGTATGATCAGCCAGAGCCAGTAAGTAGACCCCAAAATACCATACAAGTTATTTTATTATGTGATATGTTAGAACAGCATGCTAGTACTAGTCTAGGGATCTTCAGAAATTGCATGATAGAATTGCCTGATTATATGATGCCTGCTAGCCTAGGGTTCCCCGTTATGTGAAGTAGTTAGCAGTTCCTCTAGAGGTGAGGATTGAGTGTTGCCACGTATATGTTATCGCTAGGGTGTTGTGATGATACTTGATATAAATATGGGTAGGTGTGGAAAGTAGTATGGGCCCATACTACTGAAAGCACATGACTCATACGCATGTCAAGGAAGTCACAACCCATAGGGTCGGGTTGGGAGTTAGTTCTCGGGTTATTGGGGAAGCATCTGATTTTCTTGCAGTATATGTAAGTATGGTGGTTACGAGGCATGCCGGGGGTGGATCCGGGTCAGGATCGGGATCAGGAGAGGGTGGTCAGGATGGACCAGTACTACCCGATGTCATTGGTTAGATGAGTACGGATGAGTTGGATGCTAGGATTCGTGAGATCCTGCATGATGAGGTTGCTGCTATGTTCCGGGCTAAGTTGCCGGAGATGTTTGGGTCGATCAAGACCGCCATGGTTGAGTACTTTGATGAGCACTATGCAGCTCTGGCGGAGGCGGCTGCCGCGGCAGCTACAGCGGCTGTATCAGCGGCAGGGGGAGGAACTGGTCGAGGTTTTCAGTATCGGGACTTCGATAATACAAAGCCCCCTACTTTCGATGGAGTTCAGGATCCAATCGTTGCTATGAGATGGTTGTCAGACGTGGAGGGATGTTTCTTCACGTGTTCATGCCCTGCGGATCAGAGGGTGAGGTGTGCTCTGAACCTTTTGAGGCTCGGGGCGAAGGATTGGTGGAGGTTGACCACGGGATCTTATTCGGATGCGCAGCGGGCTGCGATTTCTTGGGATCAGTTTCGGGAGATGTTCAGTACCCGTTATGTTCCGCGAGTTGAGAGAGAGAGAGGTTGGCTCAGGAGTTCTTGGAGTTGAAGCAGGATTCGGAGTCGGTGACGGAGATCACCAGGATGTTCACTAAGAGGGCGATGTTTTGCCCTGAGTTTGCTTCGGAGCAGGCCCTGATGTCCTGATATCTGAGTATGCTCAAGAGGGATATCAGGCAGTTTGTGTCTACGCAGAGGTGCGGGACCTTACTGGAGTTGCAGGAGGCCGCTCGGCGGCGAGAGTTGGAGATTGAGTTACAGTTGAGAGAGCAGAGGCAGGCTCCGGTGCAGTCGCAGCCGGCGCCGAAACGGTCCAAGGCCATTGATTCCAGGCTGGACAGTCAGAGCGGCCGCACTTGTGAGAAGTGCGGGAAGGGTCATACCGGAGTTTGTAGGTCCGGTGGTGCGTGCCACAAGTGCGGGAGAGTGGGGAATTATGTGAGGGATTACCGTTAGTCAGCCCCGGTTCTGGATATGAGGATTTGTTATCAGTGCCATCAGGTTGGCCACATGAGGGCCAACTGTCCACATCTAGTTTCCAGGCCAGTGCAGGTTCCAGCACCGGCCACTTTGAGGACTACTGGCGGGGGTCAGGGTGGAGTGGAGCCTCCAAGGGCTCAAGGGCGCGCTTTTCAGCTCACAGCAGAGGAGGTCAAGGCAGAGCCGGATGCAGTTGCGGGTATGTTTTCGTTTCGTTGTTGTCTGGTTATCTGTTATTTTGTGGTCTTGTATTTTATTCGCCGTTCTACCTGCTTCATGGGTTGGTTGAAAGTGATAGTAGTCGGGAGTTGTAAGTGGTTAGCATCCAAGGGATTGATGGTCAGAAATTGGTTGTATGGTCTTGTTGCCGGATATAACAATTGCGATTTGAGAAGTGTTCAGCGGAGAGTCGAACTCCCTTAGAGTTCGAGATATACGATGTCGTAGGAGTGATTTTGTGGAGGTTGCTCGTTTTGGGGGGAATCAGTTCATGGATAAGGGGAATATGTTGAGTAGGGTTGTTTAAGTGATGTCGGTTGGGTCACCGGTGGTTGGAAGTCAGTGCTCTAAGTGGGAAGAATTGGAAAATTCTCAGGAGGATCGATAAGCGTTAGAGTTTGATTAGCTGTTTGGGATCCAACAATGTTTCAGTCAGCCAAGAGTGTGGGCTGGTATGAGTAAGTGACAGACCGATGGGGCGGAGTATAGACCAAGGATTTCGGAAAAGAGTGATTGGTTGTTACGAGGCCTAGGATTAGGCCGGGATTTGAGTATATGGAATGGAGTTAGAGTTCGAAACCCCTAGAGGGCTAGAACAGTATGTATGGGAGAGATTCCCAAGAGGAATAGTTCGGGATGATGTATGATAGTTTGAGCGGTCTGGAGAGACTGGAGGCCGGTGGGCGTACCAGTCAGGTCGAAGGCTCGGAGAACGGTCCATACAGGCTGAAGGCCCTGGAGGGCGGTCCAGACATGCTGAAGGTTCTGAGAGTGGTCCAGATTAGCTGAAGGCCTGGCAAGGCGGTACAGTCATGCTGAAGACTCTGTAAGTGTTGATAGACCTATATGCGGAAAGGGATTTGAGTATGCTGCTATGCAGTAGCAAGCAGTGGGTCTGGCCCCAGATATTGATCATGTTAGCGGAAGGCAGTGCATGGGCCTGAGAGTCCTTGCGAGCAGATTCAGAGCATGTGCGATGCATGGAGTAGCGGTTACTCTACAAGGGATAGTGTAGAGTGGGGTGTGAGCACCGTGGCACTTGTCCGAAGTGGCAAGGTTGGCAAGTAGATTTCCTTGGATAAGGAAAGGGAAAGGTATGTAACTCCAGGAGGGAGTGTTGGTTCACGGAAGTAAAAACAGTAGTGAGAATGAATGATCGAGAGTATTTCAATTATGGTTGTTGAGCACTGTGATTGCGCCAGTGGTATGGAAGCACATCCGGATTGGGTGTCTGTTGAGGTTACGGAAGAATTTCCGATGGTATAGAACCAGAGGAGTTCGGAAGGGATGCAAGGATGGAGCCTTGGATTTCCGGTATGGTTGTGATCAGGAGGTTATGTATGTAGCGGTAATTCATCCCGGGGATGTTTGGAGGTATAGTCATTGTGTCGGGTTTTTTCAGCCCGAGGATGTTAGAGCAGGTTCAGCACGTGTATGTGATTACAGAGGAGAGCTCATGGGAGTTGCTCAGGAGCTGAAGGATGTGTCATCCTGTCAGCACGAAAGGAAAAGAGTTGGATTCGGAAAGGAAGCGGGATAAGTCCCAGCAGTAAATTCGATAAGTTATGGCAAGCGAGTAAAGGGATAGCAGTTGGTACCGGGCCAGGACCCGGTGGTTCATGGTGATATCTAGTTTTGCAAGAGACAAGTGATTGTGTGGTTTGGAATGATGGAAGTATCAGCGGGTGATCATTGGTTGATAAGTATGGTTGTAAGAGAAAGAAGTTGGTGGTCGACTTGAAGCAGTTGTCATGACTCTGTAAGGAAAGAGTTGTTTTTTTTAGGAATCCGATAGCAGTGTTGGAGAAACCAGAGTCAGTGTGAGATTAGTGGATGCGTTGCGGGAGTGTTATCCGGAAGGGTGTGTTACAACAGGCTTCGAGGACGAAGCCTAATTTAAGTGGGGGAGAATTGTAACATCCCAAGTTCCAAAGCAAGAGATCGGGGGTGTAAAGTGTAAATGGAGGTTTGGACTCGGCGAGTTGGAAAGGTGACTCGGCGAATCGAGTCGCGAGTGGATCGCGTGAATAAGTGACCCGACTCAGCGAGTCGGAGGCTAGACTCGGCGAGACAGTGCTGGAATAAGAAACCTTAATTTTCAGGTTTTGCACCCTATTTAAAGAATGATATGCCTTCATTTCAGCCCCTATCTTCCCTGAGTGTTCCATAGAAACCCTAAATCGTGAGAGGCTCCATTGTTGAGAAGATTGAAGCTTGGAAGGAGAAATTTGTGAAGAGAAGTTGGAGGAAATTGAGGATAGCATCAAGAGGGCTTGTGGATCTGAAGTCTACATCAGTTTAGACTCATCTTTGGGGGTAAGAAGCCACTGCCTTAAGCATTTTTCCTTATTTTCATCCATGGTGGTTGTTTTGGGGATTCTTTAGCTTGGTTTGGATCCATTTCGGGTTTAGAGGTTAGATTTAGAGTTGCAACTTCAGATCTAGGTTGTATTGGAGCCACAAGGGCAGAAAGCATCAGTCTTTGGGCTTGTTTGAGAGTGCCTTTGTCCCAAAACCTTCTTGTAGCTTGGTTGGAGCTTGTTGAGCCTTGCATGCACGTAAAGTTGGAAACTTTACGTGTGAATCTGACCCTAGGAGTCCAGATCTATGTATTGGAAGCAATGGAATGGCCTGTAATCGTCTCAATGAAGATGTCACGTGTGGACTTGGCGAGTTGGAAGAACAACTCGGCGAGTCTGTTGAAGATGGCCTTGGGCTCGGCGAGTCTGTTCTTGGACTCGGCGAGTCTGGTTGTGGAAGCCTAGCCTTTTCTGGTTAAGCCGTGTCTCGGTGAGTTGAGGGGCAACTCGGTGTGTTGAGCAGGATGAGACTCAAAGATTGTTTGACTCGGCGAGTCTTCGGGTGACTTGGCGAGTTGAGTCGTGATTGGGAGTTTCTGAGTATAGGGACTCGACGAGTCAACGGGTTGAATCAGCGAGTAGGGTCAACCAGGAAGGTTGACTTTGACTGAGGACTTTGACTTGGACCAAGGGTTGGCCAGTTCGACTTCCAAGGGTATTTTGGTAATTATTGGTATTTATTGGTTTTGGTTAATTGGTAGTGTTCAGTGGTGGAGTTCGTGTCGGTGGTCGGAGCAGCATGATCTTATCTCTTCAGTCAGCTATAGCAGGTGAGTTATCCTCAAGATCGGTATCCTGGTATATAGCATGATACTATGTTAGTGACCGGTTAGGTCAGTATCCTGGTTAGGATGTTGCTATGTTATGTGATTTGCTAGATCGGTTGATTAGTTGTGAATTGCTATATGATTATATGTTTATGTGCACATGGTTGTTGGACTGGGGTTGGGTTGAGGCGGGTCCTGCTTTGTGTTGTAGGCCAACACACCTAGGGCAGACCGATTAGACCGAAGGCCCGGCGAGCGGTCCGGATAGGCTGAAGGCCCCAAGAGGGCGGACCAGACGTGCCGAGGCTCGGAGAGTGAACCAGACAGACTGAAGGCCCGGTGCGGGCGGACTAGTCATATTGTAGACTCAGAGAGTGGACCAGGTGGACTGAAGGCCCGGAGCGGGCGGACTAGTCATACTATAGACTCGGAGAGAGAATGGACCGAGTGGACTGAAGGCATGGGGTAAGCGGCCAGACACACCGTAGACTCGATATGCATGGTTGTTCTGTTTATGATATGATGTGATATGTGTATGGTATTGTGGTTGGTATTTTGGGGGTAACTCACTAAGCTTTCAGGCTTACAGTTTTAGTGTATTGTTTCAGGTACTTCAGGAGACCGTGGCAAGGCAAAGGCGTGATTGTACCGTTCCTCGTTTTTATGATATGGTTCTGGGAGATACTCTGATGTTTAAACTATTTTGAAAACAAGTGTGTGAACTTAATGGTTTTTAAATGAATTAAAATGTTTTAATTTGGCTCGAATTTTATGGATGTTACAAATGTATAAAAATAAATTTTATTTAATCAAAAGCGCGAAATTGAATCTTGTGTACAGAAATCATATGTGACTAAATGTACAAGAACAACTATTGAACAAGAATGTAAAAATGAATATTGTTCATATAAATCATATCTAATTAGATACATATAATCTCATGTAATTAATCACACAAGAACAACAACGGAATCGAGAATGCAAAAATAAATATTTTCCACAAAAATTCTATGTGATTAGATACATATAATCACAAGTGATTATATGCATTTAATCACATATGATATATGTGGACAGTATTTATCTTTGTATTCTCGATTCAGTAATTGTTCTTGTGATGTCTATATAAGTCATATGTGATTAGATACATATAATCACATATGATTATATGTATTTAATCACATATGATTACAGTAGACAAAGAACAATTATTGAATCGAGAATGTGACAATGAATCTCATCCACATAAATCATATATGATTGGATACATATAATAACAGTTTTCGATTAAATAATTGTTTTTGTGTAATTAATCACATGTGATTATATGTATATAATCATATATAATTTGAGGTGGACAAGATGCATTTTTTCCTTCTTGATTCAATAATTGTGCTCATGTACTTAATCACATATGATTATACCTATAATCACATTTGATAAAATACATGAGAACAACTATTGAATCGACAAAGCAAAAATGAATTATGTCCACATAAATCATATGTGATTAGATTCATATAATCACATATGATCATATGTATTTAATCATATGTGATTAGATTCATATAATCACAAAGCAAAAATCAATTACCTCCACCACTCATACCCACCCACCACCCGTCACTATCACCACCACTTGCAACCACTCACCCACCTACCACCACACACCACCACCACCAATCACCACCACCCTGCCTCCACAACCCGCCACCACCACCCCTACCCCCACCTACAAAGATTTGTTATTGTGTTTTTGATTCATTAGGTTTTCTCTTGTATATAATCACATGTAATTATATGTATCGAGTCACTTGTGTGTGTGTATATATATATATATATATATATATATATCAAATAATATATGATTTATATGTTATTAAATACATATAATCACATGTGATTAAATACACGTGAAAAACTAGTGAATCGAGAATGCAAAAATGATTATTGTCCACGTAAAACGTATGTGATTAGATACATATAACTACATGTGCTTATATGTATTTAATAAAATATTATTTACGTGAGCCATATTTATTTTCGTGTTTTCGATTTAATAATTGGCATCGTGTATTAAATCACATGTGATTATATATATTTAATCACATATGATTTATATGGACAATATTTGTTTTCACGTGTTGATTCAATAGTTGTTCTTGTGTATTTAATCACATGTGATTGTACATATAATCACATGATTATATGTATTTAATCACATATGATTATATGTGATTAAATACATATAATCTAATCACTTGTGATTAAATAATGAGAACAATTATTGACTCGAGAAAGCAATAATGAACAATGTCATCATAAATCATATGTGATTAGATACATATAATCACATGTGATTAAAAGTATTTAATCACATATGATTTATATGTACAATATTCACATATGGTTAACGTTGTAAAACAACAACTATTGAATCAAGAATACAAAAATAAATCAGATCTACATAAATCATACGTGATTAGATACATATAATCACATGTGTATATAGTCACATGTGATTATATGTATTTAATCACATTTGATTTATGTGGATAGGATTCGTTTTCGCGTTGTTGATTCAATAGTTGTTCTCGTGTATTTAATCACAAGTGATTAAATGTATGTAATCAAATACGAATAAAATGGGCAAAAAATAATTATTGAATTGAGAACGTGAAAATGAATCTTTTCCACATAAATCATATGATTAATTTGTATTTAATCATATTCTTTCCGAGAACCTACACAACAATTATTTGTTTTTAATACATACAATTAATTTGGATAAAGATTTGTTTTCGCGTTCTTGGTTCAATATTTGTTAACGTGTACATAATTACATGTGATTGTATGTATCTAATCACATATGATTTAATTTTTCCAAATAAAATCATATGTGATTAGAAACATATAAATCACATCTGATTAAATGTATTTAATCACATATGATTAAAGTGGAAAAAACGATTATTGAATCGAGAACGCAAAAAGAATCTTAGCTGCATAAATCATATGATTAGATACACATAATCACATGTTATTAGGGTATCTGTGAACAATAACATAAATCAAGTAATGCCTACATAATAGGAGAGTTAGTACTCACCACCAACCCACCCGTCACCACCACATGATTATATGTATACATATGATTTATATGGATACGATTCGTTTTTGTCTAAATAAATCATATGTGATTAGATACCTGTAATCACATATGATTAAATACACTAGAATAACAAAAAAATGTATATTATTCACATAAATAACATGTCATTAGACATATATAATCGCATCTGATTATATGTTTAAATCACATATGATTTATGTGAACACCATGCATTTTCGCGTTGGTGATTTGTTAGTTGTTTTCTTATAATTAATCACATGTGATTATATGTATGATGTATCTAATAACATATGATTTATATTGACAAGATTCATTTTCACAATTTCTCTTCAACAAAATTATTTATGTTTTTAATCACATGTGATTTATGTGGGCAATATTATTTTTGCGTCGATTCAAAAATTTTCTCATGTATTTTATCATACATGATTAATGTGGACAAGATTCGTTTTAGTTCATATAAATCATATGTGATTAAATACATATAAGCTCACATATGATTATACAAAAAAAAAAAAAAAAAAAAAAAAAAAAAAAAAAAAACTATTGAATCGAGAAAGCGAGAATGAATTTTGTCCACGTAAACCTTTTGTGATTAGATACGTATAATTGCATGTGGTTATATGCATTTACTCACATATGATTTATGTGGACAATATTTATTACTCTTTTTTCATTCAAAAGTTGGTCTCACGTATTTAATCACATAGGATTATATGTATTTAATCACATATGATTTATATGGACAATATTCATTTCCATGTTTTTGACTCAATATTTAGTCTTATGTATTTAATCACATGTGACTATATGTATTTAATCACATATGATTATATAGGAAAAAAAAATTCGCGTTCTTGATTCAATAATTATTCTCATGTATATAACCACGTATGATTAAATTTATTTAATCACATAGGATTTATATGGACAAAATTCACTTTCGAGATTTATATTTAATAATTTTTTCACGTATTTAATGACATGTGATTAGATGTATTTAATCGCATATGATTAATTTGGATAATGATTTGTTTTTGTGTTCTTGGTTTAATATTTGTTATCATGTATATAATCACATGTGATTATATGTATCTAATCACATATGATTTATATAGACAATATTCATTTTTTTCCAAATAAAATCATATGTGATTATAAACATATAATCACATCTGATTAAATGTATTTAATCACGTATGATTAAAGTGGAAAAAAACAATTATTGAATCGAGAACGTGAAAATGAATCTTAGCCACATAAATCATATGTCATTAGATACACATAACCACATGTTATTTTATGTATCTAATCACATATGATTTATGTGGACAATAATCATTTTCATGATCTCGATTCAATAGTTGTTATCGTGTACTTAATCACATGTGATTACACATATTTAATGTAACTCACCTCCTTGAACTTGAAAATCAGCTATCATGAACAAGATAGATCATTTTCTTTTCGAGAACCTACACAACAATCATATGTTTTCGTATACCTTGATTCAATAGTTGTTCTCATGTATATAATCGCATGTGATTATGTGTATCTAATCATATATGATTTATGTAGACAAGATTTGTTTTTTTCCAGATAAAATCATATGTGATTAAATATATATAATCTCACTTGATTAAATGTATTTAAAATCACATATGATTAAAGAGGACAAAGAATAATTATTGAATCGAGAGCGCAAAAATGAATATTGTCCACATATAATCACATGTGATTATATATCTTTAATCACATATGATTTAGATGGACAATATTTATTTTTGTGTTTTTTATTCCTTAATTACGTGACCAAGTTTCATTTTCAATCTAACACCTGTTTATTTATTAGTTAAATAAATAAATTAATGAACGAATGGTAGCCTAAAATCAATAATTATATGGCAATGTGTTGGTCTCGAGGAGTTAATTGCTATTATTTTAGAAGTTGAAGGTTAAAAGTGTAATTTTCGGTCTCAGATTATAATATTTATGAAGGCAGGGACTCCGTGGTAATTACTTGGATTTAATTTAAAAGGAAACGAGGTGGAAGGGCTGATTATGACATAATTAAGATATTAGGGGTTGTTTGGTAATTTATGAGACTTAATTTGTAAGGGATTTCCATAGATTGGGTTGAAAGGGTAAATATGGGATGACATTTGAAAGAAAAGGGGCATGGAGGGACTGATGTTGCCACTATGGCAAACTTTAAAGAGGAGTCGGGTATATAATCACATTATCAGTCAAACCCTAAACCTAAAACCTCCCTTATGCAGTAGTCGTCAACCCTTCCCCCCCCCCCCTTGTGCCTCCCACCGGCCGCCACCTGCTTCTTCACTTCCGGCATCGCACCTTCACCACCGGGGAGATTGGAACCGCCGAACGACCGCCTTCTTCTCCTTCTCTTTCTCCAGCCGCTATGTTAGAGCCTTCCGCCGCCCTGTCGAGATTTATCGCCACCCCTAACGTCGTTGTTTCGCCATCACAGTGCTCGTGGCCACTCGTGACGTCGACGGTGTTGTTTCAGCGGCCTTGTCGTCGACGAGGTTCGCAAAGAGCGCCTCCTCGTTGCTGTTGTTCCAGATGGCAAATAACCGCCACCTTCCTGCTGTGTATCCCTTCTTTCCCTTCTCCGTTTCTGTTCCGGTGTTGCACCGCTGCTGTGGCTCCGAAGGCTACCCCACTGCCACTTCCCTGTTCAACTGCCTCGCGTTGCCGCATGGGGTGGCTGAGGTTAGATGCTCCTTTCCGATGAGGACTTGTTGTGGTTTATGGAGAGGCGTGTGTATGTGTTCATGAATTGTTTGGCTAGGAAGACTCGAGAAACCCCATCATGGTTTCCGGCCATGGTGGCTGTCACAGATAACGCTGCTGCTGCCCGCCACTACGAGTTGTCACCGCCGCCGTACGCCACCAGGTGGGTGGCTGGGTTCCGCCTTCAAGCAGATTACGTATCGTGAATCTGTCATCCAGCAGCTGGGGTTGAGTCAGCAGGATTTCAGCAGTACGGGGTTGAGTCTACGGGACTTCAACAATGTCACCTTCCAGTAGTGGTGGGTCTACGGCCACAATGTCGGCCCACCAGTAGGAGTTGTGTGTTAGATGATTGTCTTTGTGATATCATCTAGTTTTGCTACTACCTGATATGTTATATGCTAGCTTGATGTGTTATAGTAGTAGAGTTCGGTTGTTAGGACCGAAGGGTAGTCAGACACCCCATATACGTCTGATAGTATGTGATGTCATGATTATAAGCTAGCATCATCTGAGATATGTGTTAGGGGTAGTAGGAGGGGAACAGTCCCCGAGTTCGGTTGTTAGGACCAAAGGGTAGTCAGACACCCCAGATATGTCTGATAGTATATTATGTTATGATACGTGATAGTAGTAGTGGTAGGGGTGAAACGGTCCCCAAGGTTCGGTTGTTAGGACCGAAGGGTGGTCGGCACCCCAGAATGGCCGCACCGGGTAGGTCAGGCACACTAGAAATGTCTGACAAGTATGGTATGTTATATGATTGTACAGTATGTATGCTATGTGATTGTATGGTATGCGGTATGATGGGGGAACTCACTAAGCTTCGTGCTTACGGTTTATAGTTTTGGTTTCAGGTGCTTTGTTTCAAAGGAAAGGAGTCGGCTTGATCGCAGCGCATCACACTATGTCTTCCGCACACGAGATCCTTGGGATTACACTCTGATATGGTTTCATGATATTATATTTCGATTATTAACACTTGGGTTTTGACACAAGACATTACTATGAATGTTTTTATACTAATGGTTTTATGTAATGACTTATTTAAAAATGAAATTTTTGGCCTTGAATTTTGGGATGTTACATTCATGTTTTTAATTCAATAGTTGTCTCATATATTTAATCACATGTGGTTATTTGTATTTAATATCATATGATTTATGTGGAAAATATTTGTATTCATTTTTTGATGCAATACTTGTTCACGTGTATATAGTCACATATAATTTATTTGGACAGTATTCGTTTTCATGTTGTCGATTCAATAATTTTTCTTATGTATTTAATCAAACGTGCTTATGGGTATTTAGTCACGTACGATTAATGTTAACAAAGAACAACTGTTGAATCGATAATCTAAAAACGAAACTTTTCCACATAAATCATATGTGATTAGATACATATAATCACATGTGATTGAATACACGAGAACAGCTATTGAATCGATAACGCAACATTAAATCTTGCCTATATAAATCATATGTGATTAGATACATCTAATCACATGTGGTTATATGTATTTAATCACAATAATAATTAATGTGGACAAAGATTGGTTTTCGCGTTCTTTATTCAATAGTTTCTCCCGTGTACATAATCACATGTGATTATATGTATTTAATCACATATAATTTATATGAACAAGATTTGATTTTGTCTATATAAATCATATGTGATTAGATACATATATACACAGATGATTAAATACACGAGAACAAATATCGAATCAAGAAAATCGAAACTTAATTTGTCAACATAAATTATATGTGATTAGATATATATAATCAAATGTGATTATATGTATTTACTCACATATGATTAATGTGATTATATGTATTTTTGTCATGTATTTGATCACATGTGATTATATATATTTACTCACATATGATTAATATTTGCTCACATGTGATTATATATATTTACTCGCATATGATTAATGTCGACAAAAAACAACTATTGAATTGAAAACAGGAAAAGAATTTTGTGCATATAAATAATAATAATATTGTGCACGTAAATCATATGTGATTGATTAATAGATATAATCACATGTGATTATATGTATTTAATCACATATAGCTAATGTGGACAAAGATTTGTTTTCACGTTCTTAATTCAATGGGTGTTCTCTTGTATATAATCATATGTGATAATATATGTTTTATATGAACAAGTTTTGATTTTGACCATTTCGATTTATTCTTTCATACATATATGTATCCTTTTGTCAATATCTACGATATTCATTTTAATTTAGGCCCTGTTTGATTTCTTACTGACTGGGTCTGGTCAGACTTTTTGGCTGACTCGGTCCAGTCAGTATGTTTGATAACAACACTCAAAGCCTCTTACCAGGTCCAGACTTCTGATTCGGTCATTGAAAATCATCTAATTCGGTCAATTAAAAAAATATAGTTGACCGAGACAAATACCCTCCATTCCCTTTTCTCTCTTTCTCATGTCCATAACCCTTTTTCTCTCATTCTCAGGTATGGTCGACAACTCCTCACACCTCCAACATTTCTCTTGGGCCAGGGAGACCATCAATTTAGTAGATTAAAAAATGAACAACTTGATGAAGTCGGAAACATAAAGTGATAAATCAGAAAATAATTTAACATATTAGATCAAAGAAGAAACAAGAAAATTTTCTGATGTATCGATCATGAACCATCGATTTGAGATCGTTACAAAAAGAAGATAAGAGATATTTCATCATTCCTAAAAATCAAGGATTTGTAGAGACAAGAATAAATACACAGATGCTCTTGCATAGCTCAATCCTTCAAATGTCCTGATGTCGGTTGTTGCTTGCCTGCTTCCGTATAGATCCAAAAGGCAATTATGATTAGGTATTTGTATAAAGCGTCTGTATTGTAGATTTAGGGGACTTTATTGGGTTATTTCCTTGTTGGGCTATTTCACTAGATTAGGTTAGTGGTAATATTATATTTAATAGAGTTATTTATTTGATTTATTTTAGCAACCTTATTTTTAACATGTTGTTTGAATTTTTTTTGTATATATAAGGTATTTGTCATATTGTATAATTTACAATTATCGTTATCTTTTTTTTTTGTTTTATTTTAATGATTAGAAAAAAATATATTGCTTGTGCAAGCTCAAATATATAATTCAGGCAGATACATTTTATTCGATACAAGGTATAAGATAAAAATTGAAGGGTACTATTGTTATTTTTTTCATTCAACACGATCAGTCAGAAGTATAATCAAACAGCCAAGTTTTATTCAGAAACAGACTCGGTCAGTGTTTCTGACTCGGTCAGCCTCTAACTCAGTCAGATCTGACTCATTCAGCAACTGTCAAACACCCCTTAGTTAATTAAGTCATAATCCGCATAATACACCAATATTATTTCATATTACCCCATGTTGTAAATTCTATATAAATATGATGCATGTGTTTCTGTACTAGATCCATTTCTTGAACATGTACAATATTTTCTTCCATATTATCAATGCTTTTTTATGAAAAAAGTTATAACTATTTCTTAACTTTGCATAATTATAAAATATATAGGAAATAAAATTTCATAAATTTTAGGAGTAACGTAGATTAAATGAATCCTTTTGGAAATCATTTTCTCATTTGCAATGATACAAAGATACGGTGTAATCTACCCTAATAAATGAAAATGTTATTGTCATTTGCCATTCTCTCATTTATTTGGACTCATGTCATTTTATCATAATTTTGAAATATATTTATTTTCCACTTGTCAATTATTTTATTATTCATTTCCATTATATCATTAATTTAGTTTCCATAAATTAAACCTACTATAATAACTATTAATTTCAAATTTCAAATTTCAAATTTCAATTTCAATTTCAAATAAATTTACACTTTAAACAAATATATTTAACATTTTATTATAATAAATCGTTTAATACACGGGTCTAACAATTACGCACATAATTTTAATTAATTTATTTTTTGCATGTTTTTTTTTCATAATTTTCACTTATTTCATATTTCAAATTCAAATAAACTCTTCATTTAATCGCTCATGTTTAACATTATGTTTTAATTAACCCGTATAATATACGGGTTTCACAACTAGTTAAATATTCAATGTCATCAAATAAATAAATAGTTAGCATTTTAGAAGTAAAAACGATCCATTGAAATTTGGAGGGTTTATTTGGATATAACTTTCAACTTATTAAAACAAGTACTTAACCAATTAACATTAGCCCAAAACTTATCCATTATTTATCAGCCCGAATAAAATTTAACCTAATTAGTAATATTGAAAAGTCAAAATAAAGAATTTTCTCACCTCTTAGCACACGCAGCACGCACGTTCCAAAGCAGGCGGCAGCCTATTCTTCCGGCGACATCTTCTTCTCCGATAACCCCCCCCCCCCCCCCCCCCCCCCCGACGACGAAGTTTTCTTCTCCGAAAAAGCTAGATATTCAACTCTTCTGCTTCGAGTTTCAACAATGGAACTGTCATCTTCCGTGCATCTGGAAACCCGAACAACCACTGGTTTCGACATCTCCAGCTCCACCATTTCACTACAGCGCAAAACTGAATCTCCACTCCCTTTGCTCTCTGTTTCCACCTTCGCTACATCTTTCTATCACGTTGACGGCATGTATAGTGACATAGATTAAGGACGTTGCTTTCATTCAACAAATTGACGGCCTAATAGTTGTAATCAAAAGTTGCTGGAAACCTTGGAGTGATTTCATTTCATCGCCTATGAGAAATATGTTAAAACTAGATCCAAACTCGGAGATAGCAGACTCGAAGGCAGCAATTGTGGCCACTGAAACCAGATATGGTGGCCTTCTACTTAAGATCCGGTGAATCCACATCTAGTAGTCGGTGAAACGAGAGGTGGTAACAAGTAAATCAGAGAAGCAAGAAGAGACGGAGGTAGTCAGAGAGGTGGTTCCCGACTTGGGGACGAGTGTATGCGGTCTGGCAGTTATGAGATTCCGGCGGTGGTTCGGTAATTCTGGTGGATATCAAGAGGCGGAGGTGGTTCGTTGATTCTCCAACATGAAAAGAATACGAGAGAAACAGATCTGATGGAGTGAGTAGGGTGGAAGAATTGTTCTCAAACATATATATATATATATATATATATATATATATATATATATATATATATATATATATATATATATATATATATATATATATATATATATATATATATATATATATATATATATATATATATATAGGGTAAAGTGAATATACCTAACAACGTTATATAAGCTTAGGTACCTAACCTCATCAAACTACGTTATTTTGCATAAAATTTTCATTGCAATCATCCAAGGTTCTTAAACTTCATCCCTACACTTGATTTACTTCAAAAAAATTTGAAAATTCATCATTATATTTTTCCTACATCCTTTCATTTGTAGCGGTAGGATATGAAGCTCATTAGGTGGTATTCGATAGAAAGACGTGATGTAAAAGAAAGATATTGATGAAAGTCCAAAGATTTTGGAAGTAATCAAGTTATGGGGTTGAAATTTAAGAACCTTAGGCAAGTACAATGTAAATATGATACAAACTGATATAGTATTATGGAGTTACGTACCTAAACTTATATAAGGTTCTTAGGTATATTCACTTTACCCATATATATATATATATATATATATATATATACATATATATATATATATATATATATATATATATATATATATATATATAATAAAACCCTAAAATGCCTAATAATAAACCAAAATCGCCAACACGATTAGTTACAAACGCCTTTTGACAAGCCTTTGCTGCAACAGGTCATGTGAACCAAAATCCTATTAATAGATACGAATATATTCCAACTAATTCCCAAAAAATATAAATTTGTATCA
Organism: Lactuca serriola; assembly: GCF_051521515.1. Lineage (NCBI taxonomy): Eukaryota > Viridiplantae > Streptophyta > Magnoliopsida > Asterales > Asteraceae > Lactuca > Lactuca serriola. Next base: position 182,530,760 of record NC_136415.1, read on the forward strand.
AATTTGAACTAGTAACTAATCTAAACATGGAAGTACTGAAAAAACTCATATAAGCAAAAAATCTCAAATATCCGTGGTCATGAGACATATAATTATCACTATAAATAAAAACCATAATTCCAACAGTAGTGATATATATATATATATATATATATATATATATATATATATATATATATATATATATATATATATATATAGAGAGAGAGAGAGAGAGAGAGAAAAAAAAGTGAATATACCCTTAAGGGTATATAAGCTTAGGTACCCAAACTCACTATAATACGTCGTTTTGTTTGATATACTCATGATAATGTTCTTAAACTTCATTCCCTAACTTGATTTATTTTTATGATTTTCGAAATTTCACTATTATCTTCCTCTTACATCACATGTTTTTGTCGAACACCTACTAGGTTATATATAATATAGTTGAAAATAAAAATTATGTGATTTGAAGACAAATGTGAAATTTATAACAATTTGGTAAGTGAATCAAGTTAGAAGTTGAATTATAAGAATGTTAGACAATTACAATGTATATACAATACAAAATGACTTAGTATAATGAGTTTGGATACCTAAGCTTATATACCCTTAAGGGTATATTCACTTTTCCTATATATATATATATATATATATATATATATATATATATATATATATATATATATATATATATATACTAGCCGTCTACCCGCGCAAAGCGGCGGGCGGCGAATAATTTGATCTCTTTAGAGTTAAAACCATTTTGCGTTCACTTCGAGAAATGAATATTAAATGACATCTATTTTTCAAGAACATTATCATACCATATTAAGGGGGTGTTTGGCTAAGCTTTTTTAAAACAACTTATTAGGTTCCACATCACTATAAGTTAAAAATGTGTTTTGATTAAAATAACTTATTCCGGTGGGGAACCTCTAATATGTCATTTTTTCATAAGTTACCCTACACTTACTTATTAACTTATAAGCTAATAAACTAATAAGCAATAAGTTTTTTTGCCAAACACCCTCTAAATGGTTATTACTTCCATTTATACATACCCAAACCACTTGTACTGTTTATCGTCCTCTTTTTTTTTCGTTTTCCTTTATTCCTTTATTAATTTAATGTCCTACTAAGTAAAATGCTAAAATATATAAATAATAGTTTATACAAATAAACTTTTAGAATATCAGGTGTTGTGATTCAAAAGTCGATAAATAGGCCTTCGAGAAGGCCAAAATACTCAGATGTCAACTTGTTCATTGTGATTTTAAACCAAGTTTGGTCACAAATTAAAACATTTTCAATGATGATATGTAATTCAAGGATTCATATTGATTTAGGTTCTCGAAACCTTAAAATATTGAACAAAATCTATATAGAACCTTATAATAAGGACAATAATCACCGTAATCAGGAAGTCCATGTGATGAAACTTGATATTATAAGGACCAATGATGAAAAAGGTTTCATTTTTAGACTAAACAATATGAAAAATATACAAACTACCTTAATCATGTCAAATCTTGTGTTTAACCGTTCTTTATTGCAAAAGTAAGATGACAAAATATACAAACTAATGATAATACAATGCTCTAACTGGCCCTCTTGGTTGAGTTCTTTGAACCTGCAAAGCCAACACATTAAAGAAACATAGTAAAAACATTTTTAGGAACAAACCTGATATAATAAAGCCTTCACTCAATATATTTATAGTATAAAAATACAAAAAGTTAAAAATGATGAAATTAATTACAAGTAAAGATTAAAATAAAAACTTGTTAAGAAAGAGCCATCTGCAGTAGGGATATTTGAATCAACATGTATTTTCTGATGGTTTCAAATTTTGAATTATCCGAAATTCAGGGAAAGAGATAGAATTTGTTGAGAAATATAAGGATTCAAAACACAGGTTAAAGTTTAATATTATTTTATTGATGACTAATTGTACTATTAGCTTAATGATTTGAACGTCTTAAAAAAATAATATTATTATATTCAATCTATTTTTAAAAATAGTAAGATTTCTTTTATAAGATAGTGTATATATATATATATATATATATATATATATATATATATATATATATATATATATATATATATAAACTTTACGGTTCGGTCCGGTCCGGTTTTTATACGATTTAAAATCTTAAAAACCATAATAAGTCAAACCGTTAACTACGATTTGAAAAGTTCGAAACCGTAAGCCAGACCGTGAAGAAATTTATAAACCGTAAAACCAAACCGATGATCGGTTTTACGGTTTCAAACCGAACCGCAATCACCCCTAACCCTAGGAGGCCAGAACTACATTTTGGATGCATTAAGCCCGATTAAAATCGACTAGATAGATTTAGACTTTGGGGGACTCGACGAGTCGTTCATATGACTCAACAAGTTGGACGTGTTTATGGACTTAAAGATCAAAGAACTTGACGAGTTCAAAGATGAACTCGGCGAGTTGTGAGCAAAATGCCCACACTTGTATGAAGGGGAACTCGACGAGTTCATAGAAGATTTTGACGAGTACGATCGAGACTCCAGAAGTTTATGGACCCGGGGAACTCGACGAATGGATGGACCAACTCGGCGAGTTGAGTCAACCAAAATGTTGACTTGGACCAAATTAATTGGGGTATTTTTAGTGGTATTTTTAGGACAAATTAATTTGGGTCATTATCGAAGGACATGACTTTAATAGCATGTTGAAACGGTTTAACGTGAATCATTGACCGACTCATCAAGTATCAAACACATGATAGGTAGGATTAATGCCATTCAACTCATTACATAAAAATCAAATAACACTTTATTATTTGGGCTTTTACTCATGCACATGCAAAATCATGAAATTAAGAAATTTTACAAGATTTCCACAAGGGTGAAACTTCAAAAGGTTAAAACAGCAAAGCCACCAAAACAAAATGGAGAAGTATATAAACCGATATAAAAAGTCACAACTCACATAAGTATCAAAAATATTTTTAATAGATTTGACACTAAACATCAAAAACAAAATTCCATCCCCAATGTATGATTAATCAGTTTAAATTAAAACCATCAATATCAACAGGCCATACGGGCAAACCTCCCAATAGCGCCCTAATTTCAATTATTATTTTTTTTCAAAAGTAAAGTTGGGCATAGGAGAATATTACAAGGTATATATGCATTTGTAGACAGGTTCTTTCCAAAGAGACTTACCTTGTACAAAAAAGGTAAAACTTTACCCATTTACAAAAATGTGTTGTGTGGTGTTAATTCTTTCTACACTACCTTTTTCACTAACCTTCTAAGCCTTTTTTTCACAGGCCAATTAGGTACTGCATCTTCATCATTACCCACCCTTGCTTCACATCCATTACCACCACCTAAAAATGTTCATAAATTATAGAGTTAAATGCAAGAAATAACAACCTACTTTCATTCCTTTGTTTATTACAGCATCCAACTTTTATTTTTTTCCTATTACAACATTGTACTTTGAAAACTCTACCAAACTATAGAAGCATGCAATCTTCATTGATATAACTCAATAGATCTTTTAAAAGTATAATATTTATAGTAGGATGCTATAATAAATACCCAAATGAAAGTATGTTGCTATAACTGGATAGTGAATGTTACCTTTATTTGGCGATTTTTTGGCCTTATTGTTCTTTTGTGATGAATTCTCACTGCAATTATATCCGGATCTTTGAGAGGATATTGTGATAACTCCTTGTTCTAATTTTTGTTCTGGCATCTCACATTTCCCATTGACCGGCTTCATATAGCAAAACCTTTTAAAGAATTTCACAAGATGAAAATGTTAAATTATAAATAAATAGAAATATAAAGACAAAGAATTATACATGGAAGATGTTTGCACAAATGTAAAATCTCTATAAAGATCAATATTGTACACACTTGTACTATTGTTAGAGAAAATTACAAATTTGGTCCTTGGGTATGGCTGGTTTTTTTTACAATTTTGGTATTAAAAAGTTTTCTTTTTCAAGTTTGGTCCTAATTTATGGTTTTTGTAACATTTTTTGTCATGTTCAAGTAAAATGACTATCTTTTGGACCAAAAATAGTCATTTGACTTTTCATAGAGACCAAAAACGTTACGAGAACCTCAAATAAGGCCCAAGATTGCAAGAGAACTTACTGGGACCAAAATTGCAATATCTGGCTACACTCAAGGACCAAACATGTAATTTATTCATATTAAAAAGTGGAATGCAAAATACCATTCTTGAGGAAGTGTTTTGCTATCAAAGTCAGCATCCAACATTCTCCATTTCCTACATTTGTTGCACTGCACCCATTCATGATCTGGTTTATGCCTTGGCCCACTTTTTATCTACAGATAGATAGATATAAACAACAAAACCACAATTTTCAAAACCATTGAGATACCAAATAAATATTGTTAGTTTTAACCAAGATACTACTAAGTCAATGAGTAAAAAAAGTAGGAAATTACCACATGAACTTTGTCAATAATGTTATCTAAGTAGTCATCTGCCTTTTTACTAAGCCAATCTTCAAGAAGAGCATAAGGCTCACAATCCACAAATCCTTGTTTGTTGTTATGCACCCAAACACGACCACTACCATCATCCTTCATAATTTCATAAAAACAATCCCCAAACAAACTATATATAATAACATTTTTCAAAATAAAAAGATTCAAATTTGAAATGTTAAAGCATAGAAGAGCATATACCATGACACTGGTGACATCTATGACTCCAATAATCCCATGACTCTTTTCTCCATTATGAATCATGCTCCCAACTCTTTTGTAGGCCTGTATGAATCAGCAAAAAGTTTTGGGATCAAATTAAAAAGTTGAGAATCAACTTGAGCATAAATTTTATCTTGTGGGTTCTGTTTATATTAGAAACTGAAACAAGATACACCAAATGATCTAAAAGCTGTCATATGTTATTTGTATCTTGTGGGTCCCTTTTATGTTAGAACTAGAAAGAAAACCCACAACATGGTAAAAAAAAAAAAGCAGTCATTTATCATTTTCATATTGCTGGTTTCTGTTTTATATTAGGAATGAAAACAGTTCAACAGGGCCCTTGAAAATGAAGATATATTATTATGTGGGCCCTTGAAAATGCAGATCAACTTTGAAGGAATTATAGGCTGAGATTTATCATTTTTATCTTGGAAGCCTTGTTTTATTTTAGATATTAAAGCGGGGACAACAAATTAATAAATTGATGGGTTAAATGCAAGGAATAGCAACTTAGTTTCATTGATTTTCATTAAAGCATCCAACATTCATTTCTTCCTATTACAACATTATGAGTGGATCTTTTCCATCAAGAAAAATATTGGGTGTTGTGATAGAAAGAAAGGAATGCATGATCAATTTAGCCCCAAATTATAAGAAACTTATCATTTCAACTAAAGTAAGAATGGAACAAAATTTGGAAAATAATAAGCAAACTGAAAAAATGAAAATAGTAAACAAGATGAAAACACACCTCAATCAACCTCCCATGCCAATATAAAAATATCCCACAGTTTCCCTGCTCCAAATCCAACTGAGATTGTCCAAGAATCAGCTCAACTGGTTTTCCAGCTACAGAACCATTTTCTATGCTTGTCTTGTGTAGAAATCTTGCTAAAGGCCTGCTTTTAACCTGTTTCAATAACTTTTAAATGATATCGATTGCTTCATAAAAAAAAGTAGAAAGAATAAAAAGCAACAAGAAGTCCAAAATGTACCAGTGACCCTTGAACATTGATCTTCATTCGTGGATCTAAGAAGATGACTTCTAAATAAGATCTGAGTGAATAGTCTAATGGAACCTGAAAACCATGAAACACATCATACATACAGTTATAACTTGTATGTCTTAGGAATTAAAGCAAGAAATAGCAACATACTTCCATTGATTTGTTTATTATATCAATTTTGACAAATCTACCCAATTTTACAAATAACTGTTTAGATTTTTCAAAGTATAATGTCCTGATAAGGAAAAAATGCTATAACTGATTATTAATATCTTAAAGAACAATGCCTTAATAAGAAAAAGAGTTTAAGAGAAAGAAATGAAAGTAAGATGCTATAATAAACAAATAAATGAAAGTACATTGCTATTTCTTGCATTTAGTAATAGTTAAATAGAAAAGTCATGGACGATTAAAATTCAAACCTCTCGCGTCATTTGGCCAAGGCGAGAGCGGGGCCTACGTGAACGTAAAAATATGTCACCTTGATGAAAAGAACTTCCACCACTCATCCCATTCAACCATTCTAAAGAATATTTTGATCCCCATTCATCCAAATTCCATATGTATATTTGAGTCCCAGATCCTTTTTTTTTAAACAAGCCTGCTTTTTCGCCAATAAAATATTTGTTGAATGGCGAAAATTCCATTATGGCTTTCAGATTGGCCTTTGATAAAGCTTCAGTCTGGATGTTTGTATCAAGTTCCATATATTGTCCTTTCCTTGAATAGGTTACAATTGGGATCTCTATAATCTGTGGCAAGAAATTCAGATAACAAAATATGTAAATATGACTAATACAATACTAAGTCGTCCTTAAACAAACTAAAGCTGCAATTATTCCTCATCTCTTCTTGTGTGTGGAAAAAAAATTAATACCCTTATAATCTTTGTTTTCAAAGATAGGCCTAGAAAGCTTGTTCAAGCTTGTCTAGGACTAATGTCATAATGGACAAATTGCCATACCGAAATGAGTGGAACCATATGGGACAGAGGCTCCAATAACGCCATGCAAAAGACATAAATGCCCTTGTCAATTCTAATCCTCATCATCAAAACTTAAAATTAGCCCACCCTAAAAAGTTAGTCCATTCCTGTCTAAGACTGATGTCAATGGATGAATAATGCTATTTTTCCCACACCCAAAAAAGTGGGCTAAGAGTCGCTCTTGATCACTTGTATGTGTAAAAGACATGAATGCCCTTCTCATCCTTATCACTGAAAATAGCCTCCAACAATGGCCAAAAATGTTTTTTTTTTGCTACACCCAGAAAAAGGTATTACAAGGTGGGGCAAAGTCTCGCCTCAGTCTCTAGTGTGTGCAAAAGACATAAATGTCCTTCTCATGATCATTAATTCCAAGAAGGGAATCACATACATCTTTTCCATCATTTAGTGATTGTGAAAGAAAAGCAATTGATCTGGAGTTTGTCGTCTGTGTAAGAACCAATGCATCCTTACCAAGTCTCATTGTTCCAGTCTGAAACAAAACAATACAAGTGAAAGGGTTAAATGCAAGAAATAGCATTTCACTCTTTCATTTTCATAAAAATTAATGAAGGAAGAAATACCTTAAATCCAACACCATATCTTCCTATATAATTTGGATCATCAGTATCAGGTTGCTTGCGACCAAATGATACCATTTTCATAATCTCCTCATGACTCATTCCATTTCCATCATCTACAACTGCCAGCATTGGAATTTCTTTGCCAGCAATGCTTGAATATATCATGTCAATTGAAATATCCAACCTGATAATACAATGTTGTTATAGAAAGAAATGAAAATAAGAGAAATGGTTATCTGAAAGAAAGTAAAAAGATACACAATGTTACAATGTAATAGCCAAATGAATGATATGAAAGAAAGGCTTACATTGTTGCTTTGGCATCTCTTGAATTATCAACAAATTCAGCAATGGCACCAAAGATCCAGTCAGAATGGGTTTGACCAAGTGTTTTCAAGTAGCTTGGGTGGGCAGACACGTAATTTTTCCCAGGAACAGGAACATTTTGCAATGTTGCACTCATTCCAGATCTGCTACAAGTTTCATCTCTCGACTGAGAAGCTTTGATATTTCCAAGAGTTTGACCAGAGGTACAATCAGGAGAGCCTTCATTGTCAATTTTGATATCAGGAGGGTCTTTATTGTAAAATTTGCAACCACAAGGGTCTTGTTTGTCAATTTTGTGATTAGCCAACCCATACCCATCATTTTCACTCTTGAGCTCTGTGCAGAAACAAGGCAAAAAAAGGAAATGAAAAACTAACCAAATCAAAATCCATATTTTCACCAATTATGGTGATAATGATGATGAGATTGTTCTAGCCTGATCATGATTATGCATATGTTTTCTTTATACATATTCTATGCAACCTCCTTTCATCTCATCCTTACACCTATCCTTTCCCTTTCTTGCGATGATAAGACCTTCCAAGGCTTGGGTTGACTAAAATGGGTTCCACCTTTGGGCTCAATGGGGTCTATCAAAAGGGATTGTTCTCTATCAATGTTGGATGGACAAGACAAAGGCCACCATTTCTTTCCCATAGATGATTTATCAAGAGTTTTATCAGATAATGTTATGCTAAGAATCCACGTACTCCTTGGGTTTTTTTGGAATGAGCCACTCTTTGATCGCAACGATGTTCTAAGGGTCCATAGAGAGGTTGTGTTTGTTGATGATGCCCACAAATTGAATGCCAAATCTTCTTGTTGATTACTAACCGGTGCGTTTTAAGGACTTGGGTAAGTAGGTGAAGGTGGGATGACCAAAAGTTTTTGTATACAAGGATATCATCAAAAAAGATGGGGACAAATTTGCAAAGTAATGAACGAAACACCTCATGCATTAATGATTGGAAAGCTTATAGGAAATTTGTTAGTCTGCAAGGCATAACTAGGAATTTCTTAATGTTCGTTTTTGGGATTGAAAAGCATTTTTGTTAGCCACAATTTCACTCATTCTTGCTTTGATGGAACCTGACGTTTAGATTGATCTTTGAAATATACATGGAGACATGAAATTCGTCTAACAATTCTTCAATGACGGGGATTGTTACCTAGTCCGTTCTCTATAAAGTCTATTCTCTATAATCAAATACATAAACACCAAGTGAAGTCTTTCTTTTTAACAAGGATAATAGGACTTAAGAATGCGCCTTAACTAATGCTAATTATCCCACTTGCGAGCATTTCATCCCGTGGGTTCTAATTTCATCCTTCTATAAATGGGGTACCAATATGGTTGAACACAACTAGAGCCATAGCCTTCATGGAGGTTAATTGTGTGTTAGATTGTTCTAGGTGGTGGTATGCCTTGAGCTTGAGGAGACTAGAAAAGTGAGGTGGATTGGTGTAAGATGGTATCCAATTCCACTTGATGAAAAGGTTGTATAGTGTTGTTTTCCAAGTAACACAAGGATGATGTCTAATGAACCCTATCCATAAACTAGGGCATCTACTTGGCAAGAATAGAATCCTAGTGTTATTGGAATTCCCCAGAGGAAGTACAAAGATAGTGTGAGGTAAGACATGAATGAGTTGACTTTTTCCTGAGGACATGTCCAATAGAAGGATTTAGAGGCTTGTAGTCAAGGATGTAGAGGCTTATAGCCAGTGTAGTGTAGTAAAGGTCCTAATTTCATTTCATATGTTTTTGTTTTGATGTTTTCCTTTTTATACATACATATGTGTGCATATAAATAAAGTGATGATAGATATAGACAATTGACATAATATACATAAAGTATACAAAGAAGGGACAACTAACCCAATTTGATATGGTTATGGCTTCTAGGAATAGTATCTTCATGCATAATATACATCACGATAGCATACCCATATTCTTCATCACGGAAGGAAGGAAGAATGTACAACTTACCATTTTCAATTCTTGCAAAAGCCGCCTTCAAAAGCATTATATGTCAGTAAGTACGTGACAAAAGAAAGAAAATAAATATCTTTTTACTACTTATTTTATGACTAAAATGCCCCCCTTAAGGAATAAATCTAACATGTGGGTTAAAAACAAAGTCATTGAAAAGGTAAATTCGGATAAAAGAACATACCAAATACAAAAACATACCAAATACAAAACATTGTAGTTATTTGTAATACAAGGAGTACTTAAAATGTCACATAACGTGCCAAGTCTAAAAAATTCCAAAATTAACCTTTTATGCATGTTCTCTACGAATTACTATATTAACCTCTATGCATGTCATGTCAACAATATATAAAGTGCTTTTCTTATAAGCTTTATAGCAAATAAAATCTAGCTTTAAAAGTCCAATAACTATCACTTCAATTTGTAAAAAATATATATAAGAATAAATTACAATGGAATGAGTTTTAAAATAAAAATCCAAGGAGATTTTAAATTTGAAAGATATAGTCAATGTTGCAAAACTCACTAGACACTACTTGGTCAGTCAACCTAAAAGTAGTAGTATTCCAGGAGTACTCGACAAAGGGTAAATTGTAAAGCAACTAATTTTAAGGAAACTATATCTATCACAAATATCATAAGCCGGTTGTGAATTTTAACCCTTTGACAAACTTTGACTAAGTTCCCCCTAGACCAATTTGATCTAAGTTTAACCAATCCGAGTAATTTGACTTAGTTTTAATAAACCTCCTTGATCAATGCCCAAGTTCCAAGTAGGCTCCGAGTACTCACAGCCAAGTAGGTTGCATTTTGCAACATGGATATAGTAAGACCATTAAAGATGGAACATAAATATAATTTTCTAACTTTAGTATTTTTACAAAAATAACAAAATAGATACTATAAAACAACTACAATATCTTATAGAAGACAATCATGACTAACAAGTTCCAAACATAGAAAGGATAGACTGAAGTCCTAATGGAAGAAATCTTGAAAGAAAATAACAATAACCCACAAGAAAAGTAAAAGATTAAAAGCCAATATATATCACCTATCACGTTATTAAATCATAATGACAATTAACCTTGGAAGGATTTTATATAACGTTTAAGAGAAAACAAATAATACACAAAAGGGAAGTTTTTTCATCATCAACATATAGTATGGTCTTCAATTGTTGATAGGTGAGAAAAAACATCTACGTGGGCAAGTATCGTTAACATTCCATAAATGCACAAAATAAACAATAATTGCAAGTCCTCACCTTTTTATATTGTTTCAAGAATCGCATGAACTTACACCACTCTTCCTTTTGATGCTTATCCTCGCCAACTGGGTGAATACGAGTGCTATATAATCCGGAAGGAAGATACTCTTGCTTTATAAAATCACTAATATCCCAATTCCTATTACTGCCAAAATTCAATAGTCATTAACCAATAAAAATACAAGTACATGGGTATCACCATCTAGTTATATTAAGGTTTCTATAAAAAAATCTTTAAACAATTAAATAACCCTTTGGCAAAGGTTGCAACTTTTACTCGTTTATCTTAAAATGGATCAATTTCGAATTATATTTTATTTCCCTTGGTAAAAAAAATTAAATAAATGGCTAAAAATGAAACTGATCAAATAGGTCAAATGTCACCAGAAATATAAAGGTTTAAAAAAATGTAGTTTGGCCAAGACAAAATAGAAGTGATAAGAGTGATAAATACATTGCTATGGATGGTTTTGAGCATTTGACTCGACAAATGATTTTTGCATCCTTCTTTAGCATAACATAACATTGAAAACCATCCATAGAGTCTGCAAAATGAATGAATTGTTAGACACAATACTAGATCTTGAAACATGTAACAACACCATGTACATATTACATAGTATAATAACAATAATTCATGTTCAATCAATAGCATAAGTAGAAACAAATAATATGCTCACTATTATGTTGTGGCTCGTGTACCAAATCTGTCATCATGAAAGCTGCAACATAGTAATTGAATAGGTCAAATATATGAGAATAGCATTTTAAGTTTTGAACTATTGTAATAATAATGATATAAATATATGAAAGTAAAACCACAATAAAAAAAAAATATATGAAAGTAAAACAAAAGAAAACCATCCATTGTTGGGCTACTTTCGAGAGAACCCCTTTTTTATAGAAAAATCTACCCCTCTCGTTTATTAGTTTTTTTTTTTTTTTTTTTTTTTTTGGGGGGGGGGGGGGGGGGGGGGGGGGGGGGGGTGGTTAAGTTACCCACATAGCGAACTGTAAGACAGAATAAAATTAAAAACCCTAATCCAAAAATAAAACCTAAACTCAGAATCAACACTTCCGCCAACTAGCAAAACCCACAATCCAAAATTTATGAACAATGAAGCTATCAACAATCCATTCCAACCTCGCTATGTTGATTATGTGCCGTGTTTTAATCTACTTTCAAAAAAATAAACCATAATCTGCAACTAGGATCGAAATTGAAATTTTTACCAAAATAAAGAGTGATACAGGATTCGCAGAGGAACAACGAGACGTACATTGCGTGCAAAACCCTCGCAAAACTTACAGAGTTGAATACTACACCATTAACGGATAAATGACATGCATAAATGTAGTATATATTGATCAGAGTAAAACCCTGGCATATCGCATAAAACAGAGTATGTGAGTGTGCTTACCGTAGACTTCAAAAATGAAATGGTAATGGCGTCAAAGTCCAGTAACGTCAATGCAAAATCTAACGGAAGAAACCAAGAAACAGACACCGGCGTCGGAATGGCGAGCAACGGTGGAAATGTAGCGAAAACCGATTACTACCATTCGTAGCAAGGAGGAGGAGGTTAAGTCCAGTCAAGAACGCGGAGTGACTAGAGGGCATATATATAGCATGCGCATAACAGGCAGCGAGTAGACAGCCCCACTATTTTATTTTGTATAAAAGTGACCTTGTAACTTGCAGAAATTACGGAAATGCCAGTCAACTTTCTTTCAATGGTAACATATTAATTAGGTTAAATTAAAAGGAAATAAATGATAAGGTGGAGGTGTTGTTTGTTACTTTAGCATGAGATATATGCACACTCCCACACTTTTCTCATATGCAAGGCTGTACAACTTAAAATGGAAATTCTACTAAATCAATTTGTTTTGAATAAAATAGAATCAAATTATTATTTTGAAAATAAATTAACAAATGTTTTATGTATAGTAAAAATAAGTAGGTACGTATGTTATAAAAAAAAATGAGATGAAAATGTTGAATACTATGTTTAGTGTTTACTATCAAACTAGGTGTGTCACCCGTATATTACACGCATTGATTAAAAAAGTTAAATATAAAGTGTAGACATTAAGTATTATCTTAACCACTTGGGTTGTGGTGACTTGGTAAGGCATGTGGAAGATATGGTGGATAACCTATTGACCCATATTTAAATCCTGGCACCACTCAGCCCTTGTGGGCATGGAGGTTCGCCTGCAGTGACTCCGGGGCATGAGGCAAAGCCTCATGTTTGCAGCGGGAGATTAGTCGGTGCGCGAAAGCTGGCCCGGAAACCTTTGTTAGGGAAGTTCCCTTTCCAAAAAAAAAAAGTATTATCTAAAGTAAAATTTTAAAATAAATATAAATGAAATGATGAATAAGTAATTCAATCTATACTAATAAAAAATTATTATCATGTTTTAAATAATCATGTTGAATATGAATGTGTAAAAAATTAAGTATTTTTTGAAGTAAACTTTCGAAATAAAAACAATAAATAGAATAAACCACAAGGACTATTTATGTAATTTGTCTTAATTAATTTTTACTAATAAAATTAATTAATATAAATTCATAAATGGAATTCATTAATATATTAATAGAAATAAAAATTCACAAATGGAAGGTTTACTATATACATTAACTAATTTATAACCCGTGAGAATCACGATTACAAAATTTATTAAATTTTTATAATAAGAACTTTAAATTATTAATCAATTATTTTAAATATATTATTAATTAAGAGATTTTTTAGTTATATAAAATTATAATCATTGATTTAAATAAATATATGAAATTATATCACTTTATAGCTTGCATTAATTTTATTTTAATTTTTATTATATTGTTAATAATTAAATTTAACTAGTATGAGAAATTTAAATTTTAAATTTTGAAATTTGAAATGGAGAATCAATATGTTAAGTGACATGCATTAATTATGAGACATAATAATATGACACATGGCAAAAGGAGAATAAAATATACATTAATTGGGAAGCCTAATAAGGTGACACATGTCAAAAGGAGAATGAAACTATTCTTTTATTAGAATTAGAATAGGGATTCACATTAATTATTATGAGTTGACATTTAATAGGTGGAAGATGAATAAAATGAAAAAAATACAAAAATGACAAGTGTAAAAAAAATAATTTTAAAATTCTAAGAAAATGACATGTGTCAAATTTATTAAGAAGTTGACATTTGGCAAAATTATCTTTATTTATTAGGGTAGATAACAATATCTATAAGTGTATAAATAACATGCTAACATCAACGTTTACACCTTGAAAGCACAAACACATACTTGAAACAGCTCGGGCTCTTTTATTTTCAATCTTGATTAGAAGTAGCTTATCAGGAAGAATTTTTTTAGATGGTTGTGTTTCTTATGGTTAAAGGTATTTGACAATCAAACACCTTTTGAAGAATTACACAAGTTTAAACATGGTATGCCTTATTTAAAAACATTTTGATGGTTATGCTTTATCGCTACTTCATCTATAGGCACAGACAAGTTCATGCCCCGTTCTACTCCCTGCATATTCGTAGGCTACCTTTTTCGTGTAAAAGCTTATAATGTCATGAATCTTGTAGATTTTTGTATCAATGGATATCATCTTTTTTGAAGATATATCCCATTGCACAATTCCAAACCTCTTGATATTTCCCCTCATTATCCTTTTTATATTCCACTTAACTCTCAAGACATCAACATTCAAACTTCTTATTCGCATATTAATCATCTAGCTTCTTTATATCCCCTATAACATCCTCAAGGTGCCTGTAAGAAGAAATGACATAATCAAAAATCCTAAAGGCACCTAAAGTTGCCTTTAGGGGGAGTCGGTCCTGGGCGGTCTAGATGGTTTAAGATGGTAAAAAAGTCAGACAGTCAAAATTTATAAAAAAAAATCCTCGATTAGTCAAATTTATGATTTTTATGTGACTACATTATGATGATTGATGACTAAAACTGTTAAAAATATCTTCAAGTAAAAATTGTTATATAGGATGATCTAAATATTTAGATGTAACATCTCGTTATTTTCTAATTGTAAAGTCAATCCTATTCAACCAAAGTCAAATTTGGGTCAACTAAAGTCTTCTTTATTGTTTTAGGTTTTTATTAAGGTTAAAATAATAAACCTTTACTTGTTAAAAACCTTAGAATAATTTTGTTTGAATTTAGAAGGGAAATGCTTAAAACCGAGAAGTTTCGCACATTTCTTCTTCTTTCTTTCCCTTTCGGACCGAGATCTCGC
Source organism: Lactuca serriola (assembly GCF_051521515.1). Classification (NCBI taxonomy): domain Eukaryota; kingdom Viridiplantae; phylum Streptophyta; class Magnoliopsida; order Asterales; family Asteraceae; genus Lactuca; species Lactuca serriola. Next base: position 182,545,932 of record NC_136415.1, read on the forward strand.
ACCGTGAACTAAGGACCGTGAAAGAGGCTGTGATCAGGCTTCGGTCGTGATAAGCCTTCAGACCGCAAACACTTCTGATTTTATCACCTCGGAAAAAGAGCCTTATCACACTGGATCTCGTTCTCGGTCGCAAACCGCCTTCGGGCCGCATAGGAGGTTCACGGTCGTGAACCCCTCGGACCGTGAACCCTCGCATATATACACATTGCAGCCGATTTTTCTTTGCTTTTTACACTTTCAAACACCATACCAAGTCTTTTCTCTCAAGTGTCATCAGCCAAGAACACGAAGAACAACCTCTCTCCTCAAGAACATGTTATATTCATCCTTTCTCATCTTATTCAAGTAATAATCACTAGTTCTTCACAAGATATAACAGGTATCTTTACTTAGTCTTGTTATCAATTCAAGAACACCCTTCAATCTTCTTATACTAGGTTGAAAATCAGTTGATTTCACTAGTCTTCACGAAGAACACAAAGAACACACGAAGAACAACCACCTAAAAACCTTTGAATTTTCTTATAAACTGATCTAGGATCATCAAGTGTTCTTCAATCACTCAGGAACACTGGGCCGTGAACACCTATCAAATTCCATTTTAGCTTCTAACACTCCAATTTGTAAGTTATACTTACAAATTAGTCAAGTTTCTAATCATTCCTATGATTGATTTAGCTAATTGGATGCATATATGTTATACAAATTGCTATATAGGACTTGTTTTGCTACGGGATTTCACTTGTGGAACTAAACATCGTATACCAAATCATCAATTGAATCACTTTCCAAGAGGTGAGTTCATACCCCCCGTGGTTTCATAGTTTTTAGAGTTTTAAGAGGGGGGGGGGGGGGGGAGACAAGTCTAAAACAAGGATTTTGTGTTATTAACAAATGGTTTCAAAATGTCTTACAAAATGGATTTCAGTGATTTTCAAATAAAAAGGTTTCAAACTGTTTTTAAAAAACATCAAGTCATCAAAAGTATTTCAAAATGTTAAACTCTTTAAAATGTTTTAGAAACTTATATTTTTCCCCAAAAATCTATATATATATATATATATATATATATATATATATATATATATATATATATATATATATAAGATTTAAAAGGCTTAGGACTGATAATTCACTTTATTTCATTTTCCTTGTTTGTATGTGGATTTAGGGTATCCGTTATTTTTTCGAATGTCGTTTAAATTTTAGTTATATATAATTGTATATGTATATAAATATAAAGGTTATTTCATCCAGTTTCAATACCCTTTGTAACATGTCGAGCAAGGGGGGTGCATTCATGAATAGTTAGTATTTATACAGAAAATACATATAAATTATAATAGGTATAATTTATGATTTAAGAACACTAAGGTGTTGTTTGTTTTTCTGAGACAAAATGTCTGCAGTCTGCGGACCACATCTGTAGATCTCTGCAGTAGAAGAGGTGGACCAAACGTCTGCAGTCTGAAAAAAGAAGATTGTTTGTTTTTTTAACATTTGCGGACTATTAAAATAAACTGAAATCTAAATAAATTGATTTTTTTTTTAACTTTCAAAGTGATTATTTAATATTTTTATGACTTTATTATAAATAATTAACGAGTATAGATCAACTTTTATATATTATTGTATAAAAAATAAAAATAAAAATGGTATGAGGTAACGTATATATTTGATAAAAACCAACAACTTTGGTTGCAATTAAATCCATTAAAAACGTATCATAAATATTTTCTCGATAAATTGATGATACTGTATTAAATAATGTTTTATAAAATTTGGCAAAAAAAAAAATATAAGAATATATTATGATTTTTTTTTAATATTTATATAAACAACTTCAACGACTATTATTGTAATAAATCTTTATTTATAAATTTGTCAAAAATATCATGTTTGTATCGTCGAACGTTTTCTTTTTTAAGTTTTGGATTTTTTTTTCAAATTGTTTATCATTAATAAAGTTAGAAAAATTATAAATTAAAAAAAAAAAACTTAAAAAAATAAAGATATATATGTTTTTTTAGGCTAGAAGATGTCTGAAGATGTTAGAAGACTATGGTCCACATCTGCGCCAAGAAGAGGGCGCGCAGACATTTTTAAGTCTACAGTCTTCAAAAAAACAAACAGTCTGCGAAGGCTAATGTCTGCGCGTGGTCTGCGCGGCGCATACAGAAGAGGTCACACAGATCTGCAGACAAAAAACAAACACTGCCTAACTCACAATTCAAGTATACAAGAGTACATTGTCTTACAAGAACATGGGCTTACACTGTTTTACAAGAACATGAGTTTGATTCAAAACTAAACAAGGATATACAATTTACAAATACATTACAAGTATACCAAACAAGAAACATACTATCAATCATTTATTTCATAATGATTAGGTTTTCATTACTACTATACACGTAACGTCTATATGCTTTTTATGAGTCAACTGATTCAGGTTGTTTATTCATTTAAACAACATAATTAAAGTCCTGATATTATAAATAGAATCTCCAGTCGGGGATCGAAACAAGTGTGTATAGATCTATATTGGGATTGACAACCCCGCACTCTAGCTGCTATCTATAGTCGGGCATACACGCCTATGAGTGACAATTGTTATCAACAGTTTAAATGCCTTCAAAGCATTTGTTTCAGGCCATCTAGTCATAATATGGTTATAATAACTCATTAAAAAGATAGTAACAATATGGTTGGTGTATAATTAACTAAAACATGAGTACATTTTCAAAGTACCAGTTTTACAAACATATAGTTTACAGTAGTACATTACAGTTTACAATAACAGCTGGTGGAGCTAGACACACTCCCATTTACAGGTTTTACAAAGGAATACAAATATAGAACATTAGTTTACAAACAAAATGGTTTTATGGGATTAAACCTACTTTTCATATACAACAGAAAATATAGGATTTTTCTGGGAACGGTTTACATATTCAAAGAACAGAAAACATGTCTTCAAAACATAAATACTTATGCACTCACTTAACTTTATGTTGATACTTTCTTTTCAAATTACTTGTATTCTCAGGGAATCAGTAACATGTACTCCCTGAGCTTTTGAGAATATGGAGTTGTTTTAAGTCAAATCTTCTATGTTTTGCAATAACTCTTTTAGTGTCAATATACTATGATTGAACACATGTATAAACTTACACTTTTAGTACAATGGTTGTTTGTACTTTGATTACTATAATGTATGTGTTGTGATACTACAAATAATGTCGTCCACCCCCGGACGTTTCCGCCGTCTAGTTTGGGGGTGTGACATTAGACGACTTAATATGCCAAAGTTTATGATTATTTACGTATTTTGTTAAAATATATGTAATATTTAATTTTTAAAAAATAACTTATATTACAATTAAAGGTCTCTACTTAGGTGCTGATTGATCTCCATCTAGACCGATTAGTCCCTTGACCCAGTGAACCGCCAGACCACCGCCTAACGACTTTTACAACCTTATCATAAACGACTAAACACATCGAAATCGATTGTCAGGGAGAAACTTCAAAGTGGTTTAATTACTCTTTCATGTGTTCCTACTACTCACCAATTGCATGATGTTATGACTAAAGCATTACTGTCCCAAATATTCTCAAGTTATTTCCAATATGGGGTTATTCTCCTACCTACCACATTGATGGGGTATGTTAGACACAAGTTATCTACCAAAGGTAGTTTAGTCTTTTCTATTTCTTGTGTATGTTATTAGCTAGCTTAACCGTGAGGGGTATTTTGGTTTTTTGATTGTAAAGGTTACTTAGGATAGTTGCTAGCTTAGTTCTTTACTTATCCATGTCTATAAATGATGCTTGTATAGATTGAGAAGCTAATTTTATCAAATCAATATGAAAATTCCTCAATTTGTTATTTTCTTATCTCAAATTACAACAATGACATGTTGACAAGCTACTCCAAGGTAATTTCACAAGCATTATGTTTTAACAATGTTAGTTATAATTATAAACTTTAAATGCAACATTTTAAACTTTAAAATATCAACTATATTAAAAACATTTAAAAAATTTTTACCATAATATTTTTTTGCCAACCATAAAAAGGATTTATATGATTTTGTTTAGAGACATGAGAAAAAACCGAAATTGAATAACCAAACCGAGTCGAATATCTTTGGTTTTGGTTAAATTTTTATTGTTTTGGTTAAACTGAAAAAACCAAATAAATATTCAATTAAAATATATTTTTATATTTTATTTTCTATAAATTAATATATTATATTTAAAATAAAAATTGGTTACTAAAAAGTATTTATAACTCTTTATTTAAATATAAACCATTAAATCTATATCTATATATAATATTCAGCTTATATGTCAGGCTAGCATCCAAATATAAACCAAAGTTCCCATTTGACCTTCGTCCTGTCTTTTTTATTCCTGAAAATCGCCATACTGAAATCTAAATATGTACGCTAGAGTCGTCAATTGAGTTCCCATTTGACCTTCGTCCTGTCTTTTCTCTTCCTGAATCACTCAAGTCAAATCTGAATATGTACGCTATGTCGACTCTAGCAATTCCATGTCTTCTTCTCCATACCGTCCATACTCGTCTGCAGAGCCAGACCACTCCATGATTGACAGCTTGAGGGCTAGGATTTACGTTTCCAATCTCCCTACACACTTTCAAATTTTCACTGAGTGAGGGTAGGGTTTACAACCCCAAGCGGCAAGTGGAACGCAGTGATATCTTGATTTCGGATTTCCTCCTTCAGATTTCCTGATTTTATCTTCCAGACTTTCACTTTAGAAGGTAAACCTTGTTTATTTGTAAATTGATTTGTATTTTTTTTCTTTAGGTTTACAGTTCTATAATTACGGCTACTGCTATGATGTCTCAAAACGAGTCGAACGATAAAAGAAGGGATAACCGGATCCGGACCCTTTTTTTTCTTCTGATCCTTCGATGACATTAGCAGTAGAAGGGAATCTGGAAGTCTTGCTTCGACCATTATATTTAGTTCATCTTTTATTAGTTTAAACTTATAATCTTGTATTATTAACTTTGATAGTAGAATTAGGAAAATGTAGCATTTCTAAAAGACAAAACTGCACGAATGGTCCCTATGGTTAGCTGAAAATTGCCACTTTGGTCCAAAAAAGTTTGGACTAGCACCAGAGGTCCAAAATTTTCATTTTGTTGCGAGTTTGGTCCGATTTTGTTTGAACTTTTTTATAAAGACGATTTTGCCCCTGATTATTTAATATTTTAATTTTCTTTTATTACAATAATTAAAAAGAATTAAAAAGAAAAGAAAAAAGAAGATACTCTCTCTCCCTCTCCCTCTCTCTCTCTCTCTCTTCAAAGCAGACGAGCACCACAGGTTATACAACCTTGTGATCGATCGACACTCCCCGTAAATCCCCTTCTAGCCTCGCCTCTCATACCTCTCTCTCGAACCAACCGTCGCACCCGCTTCTTCTTCTTCTTCTTCTTCTTCTTCTTCTTCTTCCGTCGAGCAAAACCCACCGACGACCTCTTCTTCTTTATTGTTGTTGCTCGTGGCACCTCATCGGGACCCCCAAACGAACCTTGTTTTCGATTCCTCTTCCTGTTTCAAACCAACAACGGAGGCATGTGGTCTGCTGTCGTTCTCTTCCAACAATCGCTCGGGGATGAGAGGGCCAAATCGGAGACCAAATTTGCAGAGATTGGCACTCTACCTATGTATGTCTAGGGTTTTTTTATTGGGGGTGACAGAAAGTTAGAGAAGGAAGATTCTGATGCCAAAACGACTTCATCTTTGCTCGAAGCAATCCCGATGATCTCAATTCTCAAATCGCCTCTCTCTACAGCCTCTTTACGAACCCTTCTCAGATCTTACACCGATGAAGGTTTGGCGCTGAACTCGACTGATGTCCTTCTAGTTTTTTGAAACCCTAGCTATTCAGATCTGTTGTGGTGTTTGTGTGTGTTTAATCTCTCGTTTGTCTTGTTCGAGTTTGTGTATGTGTTTAATTTGTATGTGTGTGTGTTTGTGTTGTATCTGTTGAAAAATCGATGGATGTTTGTGTTGATCTGTGTTTGCTCATCAGATTTCATTTTTATGTGTGTGTGTGTTCATCTGATATGATTTTGTGTGTGTGTTCATCTGATTTCATTTAGGTGGAGATGGATATGACAAATTGTGGTTGTGTCGGACGGTGGTCAAACAATGGTGGTGGAGGACGACGGTCGAATGGTGGTGGTGGCGGAAGATATTCTTCAGCGTTCTTGAGGAAGAAGAAGATGGGTGAGAGAGAGAGAGTATTTTCTTTTTTCTTTTATTTTTAATTCTTTTTAATTGTTGTAATAAAAGAAAATTAAAATATTAAATAATCAGGGGCAAAATCGTCTTTATAAAAAAGTTCAAACAAAATCGGACCAAATTCGCAACAAAATGAAAAGTTTAGACCTCTGGTGCTAGTCCAAACATTTTTGGACCAAAGTGGCAATTTTCAGCAAATCACAGGGACCATTTGTGCAATTTTGTCTTTCTAAAAAGACCAAAGATGATGGGAATGAAGGTACACACTTGTAATGCAGGTATATATTTACAACTACTATTTAATGTTTTGGGCTTTTGGCCTCATTGATTTGTTTTTTATGCTATTTTTGACATCATGTATGTGCTGCTGTTTTACTCTGTTTTGACAGCATAAATATTACAGTTTTTTTTTTTTTTTCTTTTTTTTTGTTGTTTGACAGGATTATATTGCAGTTTTTTTGATGCATCAGTATTGCAATTCCTTTTGCTGTTTTGACATGTTTTTAGGTTTTTTTAACTACTAATTTTGTTATTTTTTTGTAGAATTGCAATTTTTTGTCATGAACCTCACTGTCATGCGATTTATGGGTCATTAAAAGCTCTTGTATTGAAATGAAGAAAAGTTCCCATTTTATTTTAAAAAAAAAAGTTAAATTAAGAAAGTGGAATTAACATGTCATGTATTATGTTTACATTTTGTAAAAGTTTTGTGTGTTTTTTTCTTAGATTTATATTTATTTGTTTGTTTGAAATTTTAATTGTTTTGACCGGTAAACCGAACTGAATAAATCATAACCGAATAAACCAAAATATATTAAATCAGTTTGGTTATTGTTAGATTTAAAAATATATAAAAAAAACGATAAAATCAAAGCGAGTTAACTGAAAAACAAAAAAACAAACTAAATAACACATTTAATTTTGTTATAGGGTTAATGACCTAGGAGAGTAATAAAGTTTTAATTTTGTCCACATTAGGTCTTTAAGTTATACAAAATTAAATGTGTTATTTAGTTTGTTTTTTTGTTTTTCAGTTAACTCGCTTTGATATATATATACTAGTCGTTTACCTGCACCAAGCGACGGGTGTGACAATGGTGATTGAATGCTGAAAGATGAATTAAACTCTAAAAATGGAAACGTCAGCGATATATATCCAAGAGTTGCGAACAGAAATTGCGAGATTTTGGGAAATACGAAGATAAGGAATGAACCGGGTCAAAATAACCTAACAAATAGGGGATAAGAGATTTGACATTTTCAATTGTTGACCATTTGTACTCTACTCTTTTTGTAATGCATAAATTGATTCTACAAATGCATTGTATGTTTGTACGATTTAAAATTTAGCATTTGACCAAAAATGCTTTATAAGGTAATTAAGATATATATATATATATATATATATATATATATATATATATATATATATACACACACACACACACACATCGTGGTTGTTATAATCGTTTAAAAAATATAATAAAGTTCTAATTTTGTTTACATTAGGTTCTTATGTTTTTTTTTTATAAATATTACATCAAAATGGTTGTTATAACCGTTTAAATAGAGGGTAATAAAATTTTAGTTTTATCCACATTAATTCTTATTTTTAATATTTTTATCATTTCATCTAACCATTTTACTATTTATATTAGTATCTAGTTATATAGTTTCATCATTTCATCTTCTCATTTTAGTCGTTCATTCACCACAATTATTGTTTCAATTGAAATATTATATAACAAATTTTTGTCATTTTAACAAAATAATAATAATAATAATCGGGTCGAGCTGAGTTGGGTTCGGGTTTAACCCATTTATTAATTGGGTTGCAAATTTCAATCCAACCAACCCGTTTATTTAAATGAGTTGATATTTTCAACCCAAACCAACCTTTCAAATAAATGAGTCTTCATCGGGTTAACCCGTTTATGTAATTTCCAACCCAATCTATTAAATAAATTAGTTAAATTTGGGTTGACCCATAACCCATTTAAAATTAAAAAAGTAATAATAACTAAAAATTATACCACTTAAATTAGTTATAAACTTAAATAAAATATCAAAGTATGACAAAAATACAATTTCATTCACATACACAAAGAAATTGTTCAAATAACATTAAAGTTATATGATTTCTAAGTGATTTTTTAGAGTGTCTAGTTTTGTCGGTGCTTCGGTGCCACCGAAAAATGTAGGAATTAAGATTCCATTTTTTAAAACATAAATAATAATAAGAACATTGTAATTTATAAACTAATACTTAGATTAATACATGATAATATTTAAATAATTATTAAATTAAATTAAAATTAAATTTAAATTGGTTGGTTGGTTGAAAATGGGTTGATATTTTTTACCCAACCCAACCTATTTAATTAAATGGTTAGACTAGTGAACCATTTAACTTAAATGGATTGAAAATCTCAACCCAACCTGCTAATTTTAGGTTGTGTTCAACTTAGGTTGGTGTTTTGGGTCGATTTTTGCCAGCTCTAATGTTTGGCGCACCACAACTAGCTGGTAATCTAGTTTATTTTTCGATCTTTTTTAAGTTGTCATATTTGGCAAGTTAAAAAAGTAGTTTATAGGCCAGCGTTTTAAAAAACTACTTAGACTAGTTTTTTAAAAGCTACTTGTCGGGGATACTCTTTTACTTTGACCCTGACTCCGCCACTTGATTATAAGCTATCTAAAATTTATATAATGACATAAAAGGGCATTTAAAAAATATGTTTTCTTAATTAATTAAGGGGTATATTTGGAAAATTTAAAAAAAAAACTTTAAAAAAATGGCCTAAGTAACTTTTTAAAACGCTAGCTTATAAGCTATTTTTTGGTTTGCAAAACATGACAACTTAAAAAAGATCGAAAAATAAACTAGTTTATCAGCTAGCTGTGGCGCACCAAACATAGCCTTAACTATTAAGACTTTGATTATTATTAGTTTTTGTTTTATTTATTTTGTAAAAATGACAAAAAAAAATTATGTAACCTTTCAATTGAAACCATGGTTGTGGTGAATGGACGACTAAAATGATAAGATGAAATGATGAAACTATCTGACTAGATACTAATATAAATTGTAAAAGAGTTAGACGAAATAATAAAAATATTAAAAATAGGGACCTAATATGGACAAAATTAAAACTTTATTACCCCATCTTTAAACGATTATAACAACCATGTTGGTGTAACATGTATAAAAAAGACCTTACGGACCAAATATGGACAAAATTAAAACATTATTACCTCTTTTAAACCGTTATAACAACCATTATGGTGTAATATATATATATATATATATATATATATATATATATATATATATATATATATATATACACACCTTAAGGACCTAATTTGGACAAAGTTAAAACATTATTACCCTCCTAGGTCATTAACCCTTTGTTAGGCTGGTAAGTGTGGGCAACGCCCACACCGCCGTTTTTGGAGAAAAAGAAGAAAATGACGTTAAATAAAGGTGATGGTGGTAATGGGAAGCAACGCGCAGGCGTATAACACCCAATAACGACGAGGGGGGGAGGTATCTGTGCGTTATAACGCCCAATAACGGTGAAGGGGGCGATGTCAGTGTAAATGAGAGGAACATAGGTTGTTCTTCGTCGTTTTCATTATCAGTATTCCAAAAGCTTGAGAAATAACTAGGGTTTTCAAGTCCTCTAAAGAACGAAGTGAAGTAATAGGCAAGCAATGTCAACCTCAAACCCCTGGGACGTGTCTTATAATGGAACTCAACTTTAACAAAGTTTTTATTCGCAATCCTTTCTCTTAAGATTATATATGATGGAAAGATTGTACAATTTGAAGTTGAAGAAACAATCATAGGGAAATTAAATATGCCTAGAAATAAGAGTGCTACTTATTCAACTTAAGGTCCATCAGAGAAATTACATTGCACTACCAAGTGGCTTAAATCAGTTTGAGGTAAGAGGAACCAAAAATGCATATGAGGTTGATCTAGAAAAGAGAACATGATCATGTATGTTATGTCCCGATTTTTAACACAATTTTTTTTAAAACATGTAGAAAATATGTCCAAAAGCTCATATTTATTGAAATATCATTGTCATGCATTTACTAAACATACAAGAGAGTTTTTAGCGGAAGTAAAAAAAAACATTATTAGTTTCTTCGATGCGAGTACAGTCATGTTAGAGCCTTTCCACGATCAGAAGAACATCCTGAAAAATAGTTATTCAACAATTGTAAGCTGATGCTTAGTGAGTTTTCCCAATATAGCATATATCACAATACATATACATGCATACAATCAATGGCTCATGACCTTTCGCCGATCCACCAATAATATGTGTATCTAGACTTACAGCCTGCCTGCCATTTCGTCATTAACACACGAGTCTATAGGCTCCCGACCTGTCGCCGTTCCGCCATCAACCCCTAACTTAACCATAATAACTTAAATATTGAAACGACCCGAAATACGACCCAAAAAATTTTTTTAACAATACTTAAATCATCATATCAATATTATAAAGTAAAAATCCATACATCAATATCTCAAAACCATAATAAAGTATTGTGAGAAAAACTGTATCAAATCATATCTAAGAAGACTTAATCAACTCCCAGGACAAAAACTGAAGTTGTGGTGTGTGCAATGCCATCATCCCAAAGTCCGGAACTGACTGGGACCTTGTCCCTTGCATCGGACCGAAGTCCGGAACTAACTGAACATAGCATAGCATAAACACATATCAACTAGCATAAGCACATATACTGCATACTGCATCAGACTGATGTCCGGAACACATAACACAGAAACATGCTTGAATCACAAAGACATCAAGCACCCTGAACTACTTGTAACGACCCAATTTTCACGTCCAAAAATTTTGTTTATGAATCATTACTTGGAAATCATTAATAATTAAAACATTGTATAATTAAACCATTTCACATCGAAAACCAAATTGAAATCCACAACATTTAAACAACCAAAATATCAGAGTGTCAATCCCAGAATAAACTCATAACTGCGGAAACAAAAGTGTGTGTGATATGCTGCTACCAAGCCTGCTCTTTCCCCTTGGCTGAAGAGGTACCTGAAACGACAACTGAGAAATGTAAGCACAAAGCTTAGTGAGTTCCCCCACAGTACCACATACCATAATAATCACATAACATACATCTATCGTCAGGCATATCTGGGTGCCCGACCTACCCCTTCGGTCCTCTCGACCGGATATTGCCTAGCATACCTGGGTGCTGGCCTCCCCTTCGGTCCTCTCGACCGGATACTGCCTAGCATATCTGGGTGCTGGCCTCCCCTTCGGTCCTCTCGACCGGGTACCGGAGACTACTTCTCCCCTCCACTACTACCACATAATACGTACCACAGTATAAGAATCTATCTGGCATGGCTGGGTATAACTACCCCTTCGGCCCTATCGATCGGATATCTTGGGGACTATCTCCCCTACTACCACTAACACATAGCATCACATCATACTAACACATAAGCATGGAACAGGTAGCAGTAATCCTAGATGATTATCATGGAGACAATCATCCACATACAATTCCTATTGGTGGGCCGACATTGTGGCCGTAGACCCACCGCTACTGGAAGGTAACTCACCTCGAAGTAGCTGCTGATCTAGTCGAGAACTGACTTCCTACTACTGCTCCGGAAATCCTCCGACTGCAATTCCCACAACATACTCAATCAATCATTGCTAACTGTCCTTTGGGTAAAATGACCATTTTACCCCTGATCATGTCATAAGTCAAAGTCAGAGTCAACTTTCAGTTGACCCGACTCGCCGAGTTGGCTCTCCAACTCGCCGAGTCCCTATCCAATCGAATGTCCTGGATCCCATCCCTACTCGTCCAGTTAGGCATTGACTCGACGAGTTCTTCTTCTAAACTGAGGTTCAAGTCCTTCATCCTACTCGCCGAGTTGTATGAACAACTCACCGAGTTCATCTTCATTTGAAGAACACTATGCGGAGACTCGCCGAGTTGTATGAACAACTCGTCGAGTTCATCTTCATCCGATGAATACTTATGTTGCGACTCGCCGAGCTGTATGAACAACTCGCCGAGTCTGTTCTTGATCTAAGGAGATTGCCTTGAACTCGTCGAGTCAGGGCATGGACTCGCCGAGTTCCTCCATGGATGAGTTTGGCTTCCAACTCACTAAGTCACACCCCGTGACTCACTACTCACACTCGACACAACGAAAAGGGGACAACTCGGAGACTTGCGAGCAGAATCGCCGAGTCAGATGAACGACTCGCCGAGTCGTCGCCATGCAATCACTAAATACGCGATTTTGCTCGATTCTAGTCTATTCCATTCACAGATCTGGGTTCCTAGAGCATGAATGACACGTAAAGTTTCCAACTTTACGTGTAGATACTCACCAATGAGGGATTTAGGGCTCAAAATGTCTCAAAAGGGTAGATCTAGGGTGAACAAGCAACATGGGTCCATAAAGGCAACGGATGTGAGCTCCTGGAGCTCAATCATGCCTAGATCTAAAGGCCAATCAACTTATTACGAATTATATTGCACATACAAGCTTGGGGAATGGCTCAAGAAAGACTTAATAGAATAATAAGCATAGAATCAGAGGGAAAACGGGTTATACCTCAAAGGAATCACTGAGAGGACACTAAGATGCTTGGCTTCTGATGTGTGCAAACTCACTTAGTTTTAAACCTACTTTCAATTATCAAATAACACACAAAAGGCAGTGAACCTATCAATTGTGGTATAGCTAAATAAGCAGGGTATCGAACACAGGGAACGGCAAATTAAACTAAAAACTAATTTAATCTAAGTTAATTAAGAAGTAGAGGTTTTTCTCTAGTTTTACAAGACTAGAAACTTACTAACTATTACTAACTTTAAGACTAGAAAATTACGACTTAACTAGATTCAATAATTGGAAAGGAACTTCTGTTTAGTTCAACTTGGTTAACTCTATGGTTGATTTCAAGGTAATGGTGCAATGGATTAATTCTTTCGTTGGTTACCGATTCAGGTGATTAGATTCGTGTTCACTACCCTAATCCTTAGCAAATAAACTAACTCAAACAGTGGCCAATTGTCTAATTTAATTATATTCACTAGATTAATTATTCGGGTTAAGTTAGACTTGCAATAGTTAACTAATTTATTCTTTTTAATTAACCTCTTGTTTGATAGTCATCTAACAAGCTTGCACATGAACTTACTCAATTTTCTTATTAATTCTAGTTTCATATTCATTAATCCTAGACATATAGCACAGTGATCACATAGCATATGAGGTCAATAATCAATAGATGTTCATGCTAATCAATTATCTTCCTATTAACAGAAAATTAATTATTATTCACACACAAGGTTCTTTAGCAAGCTAAAATAACAAAAATTCACCAACTTGGAATTAATCCTACCAATCAATCAAACCATATTGTCAACTTTGTATCCCCAAACAGAAGTCTAAAGGTTTTAGCTCATAATTAAAGTAAATAACAGCAAACAAACAAAGTCAAGTTGCTTAATCATAATGAATAAACAAAAGAATAAGTGGAATGATGAAATTTTGCCTTAATTACTCTCCGGAATTGAATTCTAGCTTCCTTCGTCGTCTTCTAGGGTTTTTCTAGCTTCTCAATCGTAACAAAATACTTCTGAATCGTCCCAGAACTCCCTCCTATCGATCTGTGGAATTATCTTTAAATATACGAATCGACTCGTCGAGTCAACTGGTGACTCGTCGAGTCCCTCTCACATTCCCCGTATTGCGATAACTCTCTGAGATCCCGAGTCATTATCTTCTCGATCCTTCGATTGGACTCGCCGAGTAGCCGATATGACTCGCCGAGTAGGTGCCTTTTTTAGTGTTTTTCTTCTTTATTCCATTCTCGATCTTCTAACTGTTTCTCCCGCTTCCTTTCGCTTCCGAGCTTCATCTTAGGACTGAAAAACATAATTTAACACTTTTAAGTACCTTTTGTCCATAATATGCGATAATTAAGCTAATAAATGAATAAAAATGTATACTTAATATGAACTAATTATGCAAATATCAAAATACCCCACACTTGTCTTTTGCTTGCCCCCAAGCAAAACTGAATTTTAAACATATTAGAATCGTATATAACAACTCCAATCTAACCCAGCCATTATGCCAAGACCGCAACGCATACATTTGTGTCTAAAATTTTTCCTAAAAACCTCCCATACTCCAAATACTCACAATCCTCATAAACACTTGCCCACTCATCCCGAACTATGCTCATTTTATGCATCCCTCTGAATCCATCCTCAGAAAACCTCTTAACCTCAAGGTATTTTTGGTTGAGCAACCCAAGCATACATAATCTAGACAATTACAATTTATGATACCATATTGGAGCTCTTTGGAATTCTTCACTTCCTTGATAATTTGATCTTTGATTTCTTTGAATTCACGACCTTTATTGTTTGATTTTTGGTATCTTCATTTTTTGAATTTCTTCAGAATTTTTGATCTTTTGATCTTTACTTTGATTGCTCCAAAATTCTTACAACTTTTCTTGTAATTCTCTCTTTTTCTCTCTCTCTCTCTCTCTTTTTTTACATGTACCTCACTTTTTTTTTCACTCAAATCCCTACATGCTTAAGCAGGGGCGCTCAATCTCAACCTTTATTGGCTAACGATAACAATCTTCCTGGATACATTTCAAGTTTAGGCTGCTAAACATATTGCATCCCTCGGGCCGAGCAGGGTTGTGTTTTTGTCTCATAATTTCACTGGAATAAGAAAGCCACAAATGCACTAGAACGTATAGAGGCTCAACTAAACATTTGGGTTATCATGCAATTATCAACACAACTCTAACATGGAGTCCTAATTTTACTTTTACCAAAATTTTCTAATTTAGATCCTAAGTAATACTTTTGGTATGCAAAATTTTAAATTTAACCTAAATTAAGACTCTAAATTTCTATTATGTAACCAACCCCCTACCCCACACTTATTTGATGCAATGCCCTCATTGCATATTATGCATGACAAAAACATAAAAAAAAAACTAAAGAGGGAATTGGAACAAACTCCCCTGGGATAGCAGTGGATAGGTTGATCACTTCCTTTTCAGCTCCAACTTCAATTGACTTTAGACATGGTATCCATGCCTTCGGTGTCATTCGTCTCGTGTGCGTTACTCCAAATACGCGGATAACAGTGTAAGATCTTCAGGAATGATTATGGAAAAGATAAATAGTCAAGTTGTACTCTAATTAGCATCAAATCAGCAGCCCCTTCGACATGAAACCAATCGACTCGTCGAGTATATACCAGACTCGTCGAGTTACTTCGGGAAATCTTCGCATGTGTGAGAATTAAGGGCGACTCGTCGAGTCAGTTTAGTGCACTCGACGAGTTGGTCACTGAACGAAAAATATAGAATTCTGCATCTGATCCAGCTTCCAATAAACTCTCTATACTTTCTATTCACTTCTAGACTCCCTTGCCAACATCTCTAAGGACCGGACTCAATACTTTAACTCTAACGCTCCTCCTTTCTTGACTCTCTTTCTCACTTGGATTCCATAACTCTAAACCCTTTTTGAAGCTAGCACTCCTAATTCAATTCTGAAAAATTGTCAAAGCATCAAACATTAAGTAAACATCAAACACAAGTTTTAAAAACATCAAACAAACCAAATAAAACAAACAAACAAACAAAAAAAAATTAAAAATTGTTCAATAAAAATGCATAAAAATCAATCCTCCTCCTTATCATCATCAAGCCCTACTCCACTTCCTCCAGCCCCACTTCTTCTTGCACTTATCACTTCTTCCCACGATGGAATGTATGGAAAGTTACCACCATCAATGTGTGGAATGTTAAAGTGGTCAAAAAGTCGGATATGAGATTGGTTACTAAAATTCAAACCCCTCGCCATTTGATCCTGGAGTCGCCTCATCTCCACATTGTACCAATCCATTGGTACATCTTCATTCTCAACCGGAATCACCGGCGGCTCCTCCTCAATATCCCGCTCTCTCCTTGAACGAACCCGTCTTCCCGGCACCTCGGGACCAACCACCGGATCATCATTCGGGATGGCATAGTGGCCACCACCATAGTCTTCAATGATTCTCGCTCTCCGGAAAAGAATTGGATTGAACGGAGGTGTAGGGATCAACGTCATGAAGTTCCACGCACCGCGGTTCATCAACCCGAATGAGTTAGCCAACCGGGTGACAAACATCCCACCATTTATTCATGAAGTCTTGCGATCCTTGACCGCACCCTCCGAAAGATATGAAGCAAGACACCAGGGAATGTTGCAAAAAACGTCGGGTGTAATGATGCTCCATAGGAAAAAGACATCAAGGTTGGAAACCTTGTCATCATCCTTTCGTTGGTTGATGGTGGATGAAATTAAACGGTGAATGAGGCGATGTGTTGGGGATCGAATGCTCCCTTCTTGCGCCGACTTTGGAATATAAACTTTATTACCAATGGTATTCCACCAGCCCGCACTTGTAACTCCTTCGGGAAATACCATATGTGCTTGTGCCAAAAAGGCCCGAAATATGGGTGTTGAGACCAAGGGCTGGTCATAGACCCCTAATCGGCATGCAAGATCCACCACTAAGCATTGATGAAATTCTCCCCCAAGGCAGAAACTGAAGCTTGTTGGGTGAAAGACATCCACTCCCCCGGTGAAAGACACCGTGGAAAAGAACTCTAAGCACAGCTCCAAATAAATCGGTTCTTGAATACGGAAGACCCGACTCCACCCGTCACACACCATGGTTTCGCCATCATGGTGAAACTCCTTCAAAAGATAAGGAGCTAACTCCTCCTCATAGCGAACATTCTGCAGCCAATCCCAATCTATCCGGTTAGGCACATAGACCTCCTTCTTCTTGATATCAGCCAGCTTCTTTTTCCATTTCCGCAATGTCGAAGCGGACTCGATTTGCGGGAAGTTTAGCCATGGGAATTCCCCTTGGTGGCCATTGGAACTTTGCCCCCTTCTGAACATGGTTTCTGCAAAACAAAGACCCAAAACCCAGAAAACACAGAATATAATTAAAACAATCTCGCATATGCATCCCGACTCGACTCATCGAGTCCAGGCACGACTCGGCGAGCCGCGCAAACTGCACGAGTCAGTCGACGGGTCGATGAAAATTAGACCATGAAACCTGGAAATTTCGTCAAGGGTTTTGTCTAGGCATACATTATTAAGGTATTAAGGCCAGAATAAGCTTTCAAAACAACATAATTCATGAAAAATCAAAACCCTAAAAATTTACTACTTTTCAAAAACGGGTTTTTCATGCAATTGCTACCATAGATGGCCTTATAATCATGTTCTTAACAGAAATCAAGAAGAAATTTGTTACCTTTTGAGTTTGAACTTGAGATATTTGAAGAAAATTTGAAGAAAACTTGAATAAAACTTGAATGCTTGAGAGGAAGTTAGAGAGGGGCACCCGGCGAGTATGTATGAGAATAAACTGATTCTTAGGGTTAAAACCCTAGTTACCAGATGTAAAAGTAATTTCAAAATTATTTTTTTTTTCTGTAAATAATATCGACTCGTCGAGTCGGGGTCAGACTCGGCGAGTCTTGTCGCGAAGTCAAAGTTTTTCTGAAATCCATATATATTCGTCGAGTCGTGGTCAGACTCGGCGAGTCTCTTGCAAAAATTCATAATTTTCGAAATTTTGTTATTTATTTAAAATCATTTCACCCCACACTTGGCCCATGCACACTCTCAAGCAGACATGTCTGATGAATTGGAGAATTAACATTTTAAAAACGAAGGAAAAATTAAAAAAACTAAAAAGTAAAAGAAAGCAAACTCTATATAACGGGTTGCCTCCCGCCAAACGCTTCTTTTTAAGGAGTCATTAGCTAGACTCCTTCCCATCTGCGTTTCGTCATCTTCGAGCATCGGGAATGCACGCCTAGTCCTTTGTGGTTTGTACTTAGTCTTGTAAGCGTGAATCTTTTTCTTGTAAGCCCTTTTCAATTCATCTCTTTTCTTTTTCACAGCATCCTCCTCAGCTGCTTGGGCTTCTCTTTTCCTATTTTTCTTTTTTAACCCATTCTTCTTTACCTTCTCTTGTACCTCCTTCTCTTTAAATTTAATCACTTCATATTTTGTAATGGTTCGTGCTTTAGGTTTAGTAGTGAATGGTCGATCAGCTTCCACCCTTCTTCCCTTTATGTCTTCATCCTTTTCTGTGTTCAACCCTTCTCCAAATGGAATTGTATCAAGGCATGCCACCTCGGCGTCTTGGACTTCCATTCGTTTTCCTTCTTCTGCTGTTTGTTCTTCCAAAGAATCATAAGTAGTAACTAAATCCAGGGTATGTGAAGAACTATCAACAAACAGATCAACATTGGCCAAGTTTTTATCTAATTCGACTGGACTCGTCGAGTCCATCAAGGTGACTCGGCGAGTCTGATCGGGTTCCATCAATTCTGGAGTGTTTTTTGAGTTGGCTCCTTCCAATAGCTTTTCTAACTCCTCCAAGTCTTTGCTATCATCTCCACCTTCTTCAGAGTGTAGCAAAAACTTGCTTGGATCTTCTTTTAGCAAAATTTCAAGCTCTTTTTGTAATATCTCATCATCCAATTGGATAAATGAGATTTCTTCTCTCTTTTCTTCTTCTCGCTTGGCTTCTGGAATAGCTTTAAACATCACCGACTCATCACCCACTCTCAATGTCAATGTAGACTCACTTATATCAATTAGAGCACACGCGGTGTTTAAGAATGATCTTCCCAAAATAATTGGTATTTCGGGGTCTTCTTCCATATCCACCACCACGAAGTCCACTGGAAAAATAAACTTGTCCACTTTGATAAGGAGATCCTCACAAACGCCTTGTGGATGAATTATCGTTTTGTCCGCCAAATGGATCCTCATATTTACCGGCCTTGGCGCTGGTAAATTCAGCTTCTTAAAGAATGAATAAGGCATCAAATTAATGCTTGCACCTGAATCAGCTAATGCTCGGGTAAAAACTTCATTACCAAATTGGCACGGAATCACCATATTTCCCGGATCACTCTTCTTTCCAGGCAGCTCATTCATCAATATTTCCGCGACTTCAGCCAAATCCTTCCTAGCAAAAAGGCTTTTAAGCAAGTTGAAGTATTTAGGTGTTTGGAGCATTGTTTCCACAAATGGCATATTGACTTGTAAAGCTTTAACATGCTCCATGAAGGTTCTGTATGCTTCTACTTTTTCTGCAGGCATGGCTTTGATTGGGTATGGCAGAGGAGGGTTATAAGGCTTTAGAGAACTGGCAGTTTTATCATTCCCGCATGGACTCGTCGAGTCCATTGGAGTGACTTGGCGAGTCGGATCGGGTTTTGCTGGATCCGATTCTTCTTCCTTTTCTGCCTTCTTCTTGGAGATTCTCAGTGCTTTTGTAACTTTTTCTTCACTGCTGGAGGCTATTACACTTACATTCTCCATTCTTGGATTGGGTTCGGTGTTACTCGGAAGTTGACCCAGTCTTCTCTCATTCACTTGATGCGCAAGCTGTCCCAACTGTTTCTCAATGTTGAGAATTGATGCTTGCTGATTCCTAAGCATGTTTCTGGTCTCGTGTATGGCAGCATCGTGATCACTGTGTCTTTTTTCGGACACGGCTATGAATCTAGTGAATAACTCTTCTAAATCAGCTTTATTTTCTACCGGTTCTTCCTTTTGGTATAGTCCCTTCTCCTTCTGCTTGTATTTCTCCTCCTTTGCCTTCTTATACTCCTTGTATGGTAGCCAATCCTTCTTAGGTTTCCGCCAATTTTCATCATACCGATCACCACTTGAATAAAAGACGTGAGCTTTCTTATTTCCATTCTCATCCAAATCACAATCCTTTGTGAGATGGGGCCCTCTACAATTTTCGCATCCTACCCTAATAGCATGGATTGCTTGATCCATTTTTGTCATTCTTCGATCTAGACTATCAAGCTTAGCTATCACCGCCGCCATGCTATCATTTGCCGCGTTCACTACCCCTCGACTTACTTCGTTTCTCGGATTGTGGTATTCTCTAGAGTGCTTAGAGAATTCTTCAATTAATTCTTTAATTACCGGGGGCGCCTTCTTTGTAAGCGGGCCTTGAGAATCAAGTAATTGCCTTGTGGTGACATTGAATCCATCATAGAAAATGGAGACCTCTTGTTGGCTATTAAGGTCATGGTGTGGGCAATTTCTAAGTAGGCTCTTGTATCTTTCCCAAGCTTCATAAAGAGATTCTCCGGGTTGTTGCTCAAAGTTGGCAATGGCTTTCTTTAGCTTGGCTATCTTGGAGGGTGGGCAGAAATGGTCTATGAACTCTTCTTTCATCTTGGCCCATGTGGTGACCGATCCGGGAGGATGTGACTTTAACCAATCTTTTGCAGCCCCCTTAAATGTGACAGGAAGCATGCGAAGAAGCTGGGTCTCGCGTGGAACATTAGGCACGTTGAAGTAGTCGGCCACATCATTCACTTCATCCAAGTGCTTGTAAGCGTCTTCATGATCCTTCCCGTAGAAAGGAATCTCCTTGAGTTGGGCGAGAATATGGCCTTTTAGTTCGAAAGTAGCGGTTGCGGGAATTGCGGGTTGCACAAGTCCCGGTCCGGTGTCATCACGCATCCTTTTCTTCCACTCCCCCATGGGGACTTCATCGATGTTAGCCATCATGATAGCTAACTCTTCTTCGGATTCGGTTTCGTGCTCGTAAGTATGTTCTTCTTCGTCCTCGGTTTCGTACTTGATATCTTCTTGAATTGGTTCTTCAATTGTTAACGAGGCACTGGATGCTCCTGATTTGCTGCTCCTTTTCTTGCTGAAAACGGACTTTAAATTCTTGAGTGGTGAGTTCTTTGAAGTTGCGGTTTCTCCAACGACTTTTCGTTTGCTCCTTCTTAGTGCGGATTCCGGGTCTTCCAAAGGAGGGACCAGAGGTGTATCAGATCCTCGGGTCATGAAACAACTGTAAACAAACAAAACAAAAGAAACAGAACGCGTAAAAAGAACAAAAACGAAATAAAAAAATAAAGACTGAAATAGCGATGTACTCGTCGAGTCGGCACGAGTGCACTCGGCAAGTTCAAGGCAAAAGCTGAAAAAAATTTCTAGTTATCCTAAAAACAGAATTTTATTCAAACTAAATCTACTTACTGAATTGCTTTGTAAATAACTTTGTGTAAGATAAATCCCACACAAAGGATCGATTAAACTAGAATTTAATACTAATTTTAGAACCGTTCCCCGGCAACGGCGCCAAAAACTTGATGTGTGCAAACTCACTTAGTTTTAAACCTACTTTCAATTATCAAATAACACACAAAAGGCAGTGAACCTATCAATTGTGGTATAGCTAAATAAGCAGGGTATCGAACACAGGGAACGGCAAATTAAACTAAAAACTAATTTAATCTAAGTTAATTAAGAAGTAGAGGTTTTTCTCTAGTTTTACAAGACTAGAAACTTACTAACTATTACTAACTTTAAGACTAGAAAATTACGACTTAACTAGATTCAATAATTGGAAAGGAACTTCTGTTTAGTTCAACTTGGTTAACTCTATGGTTGATTTCAAGGTAATGGTGCAATGGATTAATTCTTTCGTTGGTTACCGATTCAAGTGATTAGATTCGTGTTCACTACCCTAATCCTTAGCAAATAAACTAACTCAAACAGTGGCCAATTGTCTAATTTAATTATAATCACTAGATTAATTATTCGGGTTAAGTTAGACTTGCAATAGTTAACTAATTTATTCTTTTTAATTAACCTCTTGTTTGATAGTCATCTAACAAGCTTGCACATGAACTTACTCAATTTTCTTATTAATTCTAGTTTCATATTCATTAATCCTAGACATATAGCATAGTGATCACATAGCATATGAGGTCAATAATCAATAGATGTTCATGCTAATCAATTATCTTCCTATTAACAGAAAATTAATTATTATTCACACACAAGGTTCTTTAGCAAGCTAAAATAACAAAAATTCACCAACTTGGAATTAATCCTACCAATCAATCAAACCATATTGTCAACTTTGTATCCCCAAACAGAAGTCTAAAGGTTTTAGCTCATAATTAAAGTAAATAACAGCAAACAAACAAAGTCAAGTTGCTTAATCATAATGAATAAACAAAAGAATAAGTGGAATGATGAAATTTTGCCTTAATTACTCTCCGGAATTGAATTCTAGCTTCCTTCGTTGTCGTCTTCTAGGGTTTTTCTGGCTTCTCAATCGTAGCAAAATACTTCTGAATCGTCCCAGAACTCCCTCCTATCGATCTGTGGAATTATCTTTAAATATACGAATCGACTCGTCGAGTCAACTGGTGACTCGTCGAGTCCCTCTCACATTCCCCGTATTGCGATAACTCTCTGAGATCCCGAGTCATTATCTTCTCGATCCTTCGATTGGACTCGCCGAGTAGCCGATATGACTCGCCGAGTAGGTGCCTTTTTTAGTGTTTTTCTTCTTTATTCCATTCTCGATCTTCTAACTGTTTCTCCCGCTTCCTTTCGCTTCCAAGCTTCATCTTAGGACTGAAAAACATAATTTAACACTTTTAAGTACCTTTTGTCCATAATATGCGATAATTAAGCTAATAAATGAATAAAAATGGATACTTAATATGAACTAATTATGCAAATATCACTTCCTTCCCTTCCTCTTGATCAACTCCACTTCCTTCTCAAATCCTTCAAGAACACACAAGAATGCTTCAAACTCTCAAGGAAATAAGCTTTGAACGAGGGTTGGGGGCTCTGAGGGTGAATGGGGGCTGGCTTGGGGCGGAAATGAGAGATTAAATAGGGTGAAAACCCTTGGAAATTAGGGTTTCATCGGACAGCGCGGACTCGCCGAGTCCATAATATGGACTCGCCGAGTCGCCAACTTAACCGTGTCCCAAGTCTCGTCTCTACTCGGCGAGTTGGGCTTCCAACTCGCCGAGTCCAAGGCCAAAATACAAAAATACTTAGATAAATCTTGCATACCAGGAACTAGGTGCTACAAATCTCCCCCACTTATTTTAGACTTCGTCCTCGAAGTCTGCTGCTCGATCCTGAAACAGCTCGGGGTAATGCTCCATCATCTCCTCCACCAGCTCCCAAGACCACTCTGATCCCTTCCGGTGCTGCCATTGCACCTTCATGAGTTCCACTCGCTTGTTCCTCAAATCCTTCGACTTCCTGTCGAGGATTGCGACTGGGCGCTCAATGTAATTCAGGCTGTCATCAACCTGATTGTCCTCCAATGGCACTACTGCTGAATCGTCCACTAGGCACTTCCGCTGCTGAGAAACATGGAAAGTGCTGTGGATCTGGCTGAGCTCGACTGGCAGATCCAGCCTACACGCCACCTTGTTCACCCGGGCTACAACTCTGAACGGTCCGATGAATCTCGGGCCCAACTTGCCCCGCTTCCTGAATCGAATGACGCCTTTCCAAGGCGACACCTTCAGGAGAACCATATCCCCGACTTTGAATTCCAAGTCGGATCGACGCTTGTCGACGTAACTCTTCTTTCGACTTTGAGCAGTCTGAAGCCTGCTCCGAACCTGCTGGATCCTCTCGGTCGTCTTGAGCACCACTTCGGTGCTCCCCATGATTCTCTGGCCTACTTCACCCCAGCATATCGGGGTCCTGCACCTCCGTCCGTACAACATCTCGAATGGAGGGAGGTCGATACTCGCGTGGTAGCTGTTGTTGGAGGAGAACTCGGCCAAGAGAAGATAGGTATCCCAGCTACCACCGAAATCCAACACGCATGCCCGCAACTGTCCTCCAGAGTCTGGATGGTCCGCTCGCTCTGACCATCCGTCTGCGGGTGAAAGGCGGTGCTAAAATGCAATCGGGTGCCCAACTCGTCATGAAATCTCTTCCAAAACCTTGAAGTAAAATGCACATCCCTGTCCGAAATAACCGATACTGGCACCCCATGCCGCGCCACGATCTCCCTGATATATATGTCGGCCAATTCTCGGCCGATATGCTCTCCTGAATCGGGATAAAGTGAGCACTCTTGGTCAATCGATCCACGATGACCCAAATTGAATCCACTCCACGCGCGGTCCTGGGAAGCTTCGTGATAAAATCCATCGTGATATCTTCCCATTTCCACAGTGGAACATCCAACGGCTGCATCTTGCCATGCGGTCTCTGATGTTTGGCCTTGACCTTCCTGCAGGTCAAGCACCGCTCAACGTACCATGCTACATCCCGCTTCATGCAGGGCCACCAATAATCTAGACGAAGATCCCTATAAATCTTCGTCGCCCCGGGATGAATAGAGAATCAGGACTTGTGCGCCTCCTCCATCAAGATCTGGCGCACGCCTACGTGATACGGCACCCACACCCTACGACGTAGTGTCAATAGCCCTCGGCTATCATAGTCGAAGGAGGAAACCTGACCCACCACACGCTCGCTCTTCCGATGTTCCTCCTTGATAGCCTCCTGTTGAGCCTCCCGAATTTGCTCCAACAGGGGAGTCACTACGGTCATACTCATGCAAATATCCCTGATTGGCGTCGCCTTGGGGCTAAGCGCATCGGCCACCACGTTGGCCTTCCCCCGGTGGTAAAGGATCTCGCAATCATAATCCTTCACCACGTCCAACCACCGACGCTGCCTTATGTTGTGATTCGGCTGATCCATGAGGTACCTCAAACTCTTGTGGTCCATGTAAATGGTACATCGAACCCCGTAGAGGTAATGTTGCCAAATCTTGAGGGCAAAAACCACCGCCCCCAACTCCAAATCATGCGTCGGGTAGTTCGCCTCGTGAGGCTTGAGTTGCCTCGAAGTGTAGGCAATGACATGCCCCTCTGCATCAAAACCGCGCCCAACCCTGAAATGGATGCATCACAATAAACCACAAAATCTTCTACGCCCTCTGGCAGGGCTAAGATCGGCGCCTCGCACAATCTCTGTCTCAGCGTCTCAAACGCAACCTGCTTCTCGGGTCCCCACCGAAAGATTACGACTTTCTTCGTCAACCGCGTCAGGGGTACGATTATCTTGGAGAAGTCCTGAATGAATCTCCGATAATAGCCTGTCAACCCTAGGAAACTCCGAATCTCAGATGGAGACTTCGGAACCTCCCATCTCATCACGGCCTCGACCTTGGCCGGATCGACCAGAATCCCGTTCTGGTTGACAAGGTGTCCGAGAAATTGCACCTCGCACAACCAAAACTCACACTTGGAGAACTTGGCATACAAACTCTCCCTCCTCAAGGTCTCCAATACCTCTCGCAGATGCTCCTCATGCTCCTCATGTGTCTTGAAATAAACCAATATGTCATCGATAAAGACTATCACAGACCGATCCAGCATTGGTCTACATACACGGTTCATGAGGTCCATGAACGCGGCAGGAGCATTGGTGAGCCCAAATGGCATCACCACGAACTCATAATGGCCATAGCGCGTCCGAAACGCGGTCTTCTACATATCCTCCTCCCTGACCCTCATCTGATGATAACCCGAACGCAAATCAATCTTGGAGAACCAAGATGCCCCATGAAGCTGGTCAAAAAGATCATCAATCCTCAGGAGTGGGTAACGGTTCTTCACCGTTACCTTGTTCAGCTCCCGGTAATCTATACACATCCGATACGACCCGTCCTTCTTCTTCACGAACAGAATCGGGGCTCCCCAGGGTGAACTGCTCGGTCGAATGAATCCTTTGTCTAACAGCTCCTGCAGCTGTGTAGACAACTCCTGCATCTCAGGAGAAGCCAACCGATATGGTGCCTTGGCTATCGGAGCCACACCAGGAACGAGGTCAATCCTAAACTCAACCTGTCGCTCTGGAGGTATCCTAGGAAGCTCCTCTGGAAAAACATCTGCGAAATCTCGAACCACCGGAACCTCGCTCACTGTCGCCTTACCTGCCTCCCAGTTATCCATCACATACGCGACATATCCTGCGCATCCCTGCTGAAGATAGCGCCTAGCCCTCGCTGCTGAACATACAGTGGGTCCGCAATGTGGCCTCTCGCCATGAATCACTAACTCTCCCCCACTTGGGGTCCTGACTCGCACTAGCTGCTACGCGCAATCTATCACTGCCCCATTAGGGCTCAACCAATCCATGCCTATAATCACCTTCTTCCCGCGCAACGGAATGGGAACCAAGTCTACCAAGTAGCGCTCCTCAAACAAACGCAATACACAATCCCGAAACACCATCAATGCTCGCACCGATCGATCATCAGCAATCTCTACCTCCAAAGGGCAATCCAACATGCCCGAAGACTCAGCGAACTTCTTGCTAAGCGCAAGAGAAACAAATGATCGGGATGCACCCAAGTCGAACAACACCTGAACTGGGATGTTGTTCACATGGAACGATCCTAATGCATACATATACACACAGAGCACATATCAATAACATAACATCATAAAAATAAAATAGAGGGAAAAGAATCATACCCGTCACCACATCGGGTGCGGCGCGTGCCTCCTCGGTAGTCAGCTGAAATGCCTGGCTCCTCACCACAGGAGCCTCTGCCTTGCCCTGTCGGCCATCAGTGATTCGTAGGGTCGCTGGAGCTGGCGCCTTCACTAGCGCTGAAACTGTCAACTGGGGGCAATTGGCCTTCTTGTGGCTCCTCTGGTTGCAGTGGAAACACAGCAACTCAGACATCTGAATAACTGCTGTCGGAGCAGTGCAATCCCTGCTATAGTGTCCAGGCTTGCCGCGCTTGTAGTAGCCTGATGATCCCAACCTGCACGCCCCCTCGTGCGTCTTGCCACATTTCCTGCAGCGTCCCCGTCCCTGTTGGCCTTTCGGCCCCACATCTGATCCCTTGGGCTTCTTCCCCGAAGCCCCTCCTGACTGACCCTCTTCTGCCTTCCGTTTCCGGATGTGCTCCAAGTCTATCTCCCTCTCCCTTGCCCTGGCAATCATGGAGTCCAAGGTGGGGCAAGCTGAAAAACTAATGTGCTCCCGGATATCAGCCCGGAGCATGTCGTGATAGCGGGTCCTCCTCATGTCCTCATCGCCCGCATACTGGGGCACCAACAGTGCCCTCTCCCGGAACTTGGCAGTGATCTCCGCCACAGTCTCCGTCGTCTGCCTCATGTCCAAAAACTCCCTGGCCAGCTGTTGAAGCTCGACAGCCGACGCAAACTCCACCCTGAACCTGGTCACAAAGTCCGACCAGGTCATGGCCTCGATAGCTGAGGCTCCCAACGAGTCACCCACCGAATCCCACCAATCTCGAGCTCGGTCCCGCAAACACCCAGCTGCATACCTCACCTTCGACCCCTCGGGGCAGAAGCTAGTCAACTGTGCAGACTCGATGTCTACAATCCATCGCCTGGCAGCAATGGGGTCTTTCACCCCGTGGAAATCTGGCGCACCACTGCCCCTGAAGCCCTTAAAGGACAGCGTGCGAGGCCCCGACTGGTCAGATGCCATGTTGCTCCTGAACGCCCTAAGGCGATCCTCCATCAACTCGATGATCCCCTCCTTGATCGACCCAAAGATGATGGGGGTCGACTCAAGGATGCCTCTGGTAATCTCTGACGCAATGAACTCGCGTAGTCCCTCATCGACTGGTTCGGAACCTGATCCCGAACCTGACCCCTCTCCTGAACCGCCATCTATCGGCCTCGAACGTAGTACCACCATTCTGTAATTCAGGAATAATAACCATTAGTGATACTAAGACTTCTTGAGGGATCACATCTACCACAAGTTCCCTGGTCTCATCTTGGCCTTCCTTGGTTCGGGTACGGATCCTCTGCTTTCAGTAGTACGGGCCCATACTACCTTCCACATCTATCCGTACCTTCTTCAAGGACTGCCTCGACTCCTCCAGATCCCTTCCACTACTACTGATCATTGCTATACTCACCCTAGGCTTGCCATAGGGAAATCTCAGACTCCACCCTACCAGGTCCTCAGCTGCTGAAGGCCTCTTAGTAGTTCCAATTAACCATTACCTGAATACCATCACATGTGGTGAGGCTCGGATAATCCTTCGAGTAACAGGCTTATCCCTACAACGGTTAGACTCAAACGAGAGTTGCGCAATAGGGCCAAATCCAGTACTCTAAGAGTATTCAACCCTGATCACATGTGACATGACGTATTCACCTAATGGCTAACTCCCACCACTCAGAGTCCCACAAAGCACAAAGCAAGCAGCATTCGAACTAAGGGAACAATCTCAAGTAAATCCGCTCTCATAGAGAAAAACTGATCTAGCATACAGAGCTAACTCATACTAGCAGGCATACCCTAACAGGCTGTCCTACTGTTGTCTACTCGATTCTAGCATGCGATTTTCATACACTGAAGCACATAAAGCAGGCACATAAGGCATCAATCTTAGATCCCTAGTCCTATTCTAGCATGCTGTTCTACAAAAGCTGATAAACATAACATAAACTTGTATGGGTACTTTGGGGAATACTTACTTGAGCTCGGCCGGTCGCGCACATCACACACTTCGTTATTTCTCAAAACTCTTTTCTCAATTTTCAAAAAACATTTTCTTTTAGAAAATCTTTTAATCCCTCGATTTGAGTTCAGACACCCCTGAAGGTGTGTTCGAATCCCTCAAACCAGGGCTCTGATACCAACTTTTAACGACCCAATTTTCATGTCCAAAAATTTTGTTTATGAATCATTACTTGGAAATCATTAATAATTAAAACATTGTATAATTAAACCATTTCACATCGAAAACCAACTTGAAATCCACAACATTTAAACAACCAAAATATCAGAGTGTCAATCCCAGAATAAACTCATAACTGCGGAAACAAAAGTGTGTGTGACATGCTGCTACCGAGCCTGCTCCTTCCCCTTGGCTGAAGAGGTACCTGAAACGACAACTGAGAAACGTAAGCACAAAGCTTAGTGAGTTCCCCCACAGTACCACATACCATAATAATCACATAACATACATCTATCGTCAGGCATATCTGGGTGCCCGACCTACCCCTTCGGTCCTCTCGACCGGATATTTCCTAGCATACATGGGTGCTGGCCTCCCCTTCGGTCCTCTCAACCGGATACTGCCTAGCATATCTGGGTGTTGGCCTCCCCTTCGGTCCTCTCGACCGGGTACCGGAGACTACTTCTCCCCTCCACTACTACCACATAATACGTACCACAATATAAGAATCTATCTGGCATGGCTGGGTATAACTACCCCTTCGGCCCTATCGACCGGATATCTTGGGGACTATCTCCCCTACTACCACTAACACATAGCATCACATCATACTAACACATAAGCATGGAATAGGTAGCAGTAACCCTAGATGATTATCACAGAGACAATCATCCACATACAATTCCTACTGGTAGGCCGGCATTGTGGCCGTAGACCCACCGCTACTGGAAGGTAACTCACCTCGAAGTAGCTGCTGATCTAGTCGAGAACTGACTGCCTACTACTGCTCCGGAAATCCTCCGGCTGCAATGCCCACAACATACTCAATCAATCACTGCTAACTGTCCTTTGGGTAAAATGACCATTTTACCCCTGATCATGTCATAAGTCAAAGTCAGAGTCAACTTTCAGTTGACCCGACTCGCCGAGTTGGCTCTCCAACTCGCCGAGTCCCTATCCAATCGAATGTCCTGGATCCCGTCCCTACTCGTCGAGTTAGGCATTGACTCGACGAGTTCTTCTTCTAAACTGAGGTTCAAGTCCTTCATCCTACTCGTCGAGTTGATGAACAACTCGCCGAGTTCATCTTCATTCGAAGAACACTATGCGGAGACTCGCCGAGCTGTATGAACAACTCGTCGAGTTCATCTTCATCCGATGAACACTTATGTTGCGACTCGCCGAGCTGTATGAACAACTCGTCGAGTCTGTTCTTAATCTAAGGAGATTGCCTTGAACTCGCCGAGTCAGGGCATGGACTCGCCGAGTTCCTCCGTGGATGAGTTTGGCTTCCAACTCACTGAGTCACACCCCGTGACTCACAACTCACACTCGACACAACGAAAAGGGGACAACTCGGAGACTCACGAGCAGACTCGCCGAGTCAGATGAACGACTCGCCGAGTCGTCGCCATGCAATCACTAAATACGCGATTTTGCTCGATTCCAATCTATGCCATTCACAGATCTAGGTTCCTAGAGCATGAATGACACGTAAAGTTTCCAACTTTACGTGTAGATACTCACCAATGAGGGATTTAGGGCTCAAAATGTCTCAAAAGGGTAGATCTAGGGTGAACAAGCAACATGGGTCCATAAAGGCAACGGATGTGAGCTCCTGGAGCTCAATCATGCCTAGATCTAAAGGCCAATCAACTTATTACGAATTATATTGCACATACAAGCTTGGGGAATGGCTCAAGAAAGACTTAATGGAATAATAAGCATAGAATCAAAGGGAAAACGGGTTATACCTCAAAGGAATCACTGAGAGGACACTAAGATGCTTGGCTTCCTTCCCTTCCTCTTGATCAACTCCACTTCATTCTCAAATCCTTCAAGAACACACAAGAATGCTTCAAACTCTCAAGGAAATAAGCTTTGAACGAGGGTTGGGGGCTCTGAGGGTGAATGGGGGCTGACTTGGGGCGGAAATGAGAGATTAAATAGGGTGCAAACCCTTGGAAATTAGGGTTTCATCGGACAGCGCGGACTCGCCGAGTCGCCAACTTAACCGCGTCCCAAGTCTCGTCTCTACTCGGCGAGTCGGGCCTCCAACTCGCCGAGTCCAAGGCCAAAATACAAAAATACTTAGATAAATCTTGCATACTAGGAACCAGGTGCTACACTACTGCATCAGATGAATGTCCAGAACTGACTGCTAACTAAACGGGCTGGCATTGTGGCCTTAGACCCGTTCCTACTAGAAGGAAACTCACCTCGTAGTCTGGTTGCTGAATGAACTGCTTTGGAAACTGTCTGCTATTGCTCAAGTATCTCCCCAGCTACAATTTCCATAAGTACACTCAATCAAATACTGATAACTATACTGAGGGTAAAATGACTATTTTACCCCTGGTCAAAGTCAACATCTTTGTCAAAGTCAACATATAGTTGACCTGACTCGTCGAGTTGGGCCGCCAACTCGCCGAGTCCCTACTCTCATTTCTCATTTTTGCTCGCTACTACTCGTCGAGTTTGGCATAGACTCGACGAGTTCCTCTTCGATACTAACACTCAGTCAATCTACATCTGACTCGCCGAGTTGTATGAACAACTCGTCGAGTTCTCCTTCAACATATGAACACTTTGAATGTGACTCGCCGAGTTGTATGAACAACTCGCCGAGTCTGTTCTTGAGATATGAAGATTGCCTTGGACTCGTCGAGTCAGGGTACTGACTCGCCGAGTCCCTCCATGAATGAGTCTGATCTCCGACTCACTGAGTCCACCCATAACTCACTGGTTCCACTCGGCATAACTCATGAAGGGGAAAATCGGGGACTCATGACTCGACTCGCCGAGTCCGAAGAACAACTCACCGAGTCGGTTGCATGCAACTACTATACAGTTGATTCTGCTCAAAACCAATGCATACAATTTATAGATATGGGTTACTAAGGCTTGATTAACACGTAATGATTCTATCTTTACATGCACATAGACATCCATAAAGGTTTAAAGGCACTTAAAAGAGTAGATCTAGGGCTTTCATGCAAAATGGCTCCATAAAGGAGTTAGATCTAAGTTTTTGGGACTGAAACAAGGCTAGATCCGAAGGAT
Organism: Lactuca serriola; assembly: GCF_051521515.1. Classification (NCBI taxonomy): domain Eukaryota; kingdom Viridiplantae; phylum Streptophyta; class Magnoliopsida; order Asterales; family Asteraceae; genus Lactuca; species Lactuca serriola. Next base: position 182,577,942 of record NC_136415.1, read on the forward strand.
ATTCAACCCAATGTGATCTCTCCACTGTAATCAAGCTAAGAAATGGATAAGAATGGTCTAAATGGGATTTCTAATGGAGAATCAATCATAGAAACAGAAGGGATCCGATTAATACCTCAATAAACTCTGTAGTGGATGCAAGATCTTGTATCTCCTTCTTCTCCTTTGGATCTAGCTTTCTTCTTCTCTTCAAAACTTCAAGATTCACACAAGAAATGCTCAAAATACTCAAGGAATGGTTAGGGTTTGCTAAATAACGCTCTGAGGGTGAAGGAGGCGAGTTTGGGGCTCATAACATGGTTTAAATAGGGTGCAAAACCCATGGATCTAGGGTTTCTTCCAGACTGGCGGACTCGCCGAGTCTCGAATATGGACTCGTCGAGTCGCCTACTTACACGTGCTCGAAATCCCGTCTGTACTCGATGAGTCGGGCTACTGACTCGTCGAGTCCCTCTTGAAAACTCGAAAAAGATAAACATTTAAACAGCATACCAGAATTGGGGCGTTACAACTCTCCCCCACTTGTCTCAGACTTCGTCCTCGAAGTCTGTTGCTGCTGCATCTAGAAATAACTCTGGGTAGTGCTCCCTCATCTCCTCCTCTGCCTCCCACGTCCACTCAGACATCTTCCGGTGCTGCCACTGCACCTTTACCAACTGAACCACCTTGTTCCTCAAGGTCTTCGTCTTTCGATCCAAGATCGCAACCGGCCTGTCAATATAATTCAGGCTGCTATCAACCTGAATATCCTCCAAGGGTACAACTGTTGACTCGTCCACCAAACACTTCCTCAACTGGGAAACATGGAAAGTGTTGTGGATCTGACTAAGCTCTGCCAGAAGATCCAACCGATAAGCGACCCGAACCACCTGGGCCAAAACCCTAAAAGGACCGATGAACCTGGGGCCTAGCTTGCCCCTATTACGGAACCTGATAACACCCTTCTAGGGTGACACCTTCAAGAGGACCATATCGCCCACCTGAAACTCCATGTCTGAACGCCTCCTATCGACGTAACTCTTCTGTCGACTTTGTGCAGTCTGCAGTCTGCTACGAACCTGCTGGATCATCTCTGTGGTCTTGAGCACCACTTCGGTGCTCCCGATGACTCGTTGACCGACCTCGCCCCAACAAATAGGGGTCCTGTACTTCCTCCCGTAAAGCATCTCGAAAGGAGGGCGGTCAATACTCGCATGGTAACTGTTGTTATACGAAAATTCCGCTAATGGAAGATATGTATCCCAACTGCCACCGAAGTCTAGGACACATGCCCGGAGCATGTCCTCAAGAGTCTGAATCATCCTCTCGCTCTGCCCGTCCGACTGAGGGTGGAAAGCGGTGCTGAAATGGAGACGAGTACCCATCTCGTCGTGAAACCGCTTCCAGAATCTGGAAGTAAAACGGATGTCTCGGTCTGACACCACCGAAACAGGCACTCCATGTCGTGCCACAACCTCTCGCACATAAATATCGGCTAGCTTCTCCGCCGATGTGCTCTCCTAGATCGGTATAAAATAAGCACTCTTCGTCAACCGATCCACAATGACCCAAATTGAATCCACTCCACATGCGGTCCTGGGAAGCTTAGTGATGAAATCCAGAATTGAGGCGTTACAAATATAATAACATTTAACACAAAGAGATTACACTTTCGACACTATTCTACTAGTTCAAGGACATAGAGACTATAATTTCGGCTCTACTCAATAACTCAAGTATAGTAACATAAAGCATATAAAGATTATACTTTTACTTACTAGCTCTCTATCCTAACATTCATGGATATATTAGCTGTATATTAGTTGTATATCATTAGCTGTATCTTAGTAGGGTATTTATATACCTTGTCAAGATATTGCTCCAAAATTAGAAGATTGTAATTTCCTATTTTATAGCTATCTCCCTGTATATGTACGTTTTCTGTTGTGGAATGAAGAGAGGCGAAATTCAATTGCGTTCATGGTATCAGAGCCATCGCTCTCTACCTAAAATCCTTACCTGCAGATCACGATCTACACCTCCTATTATTTTCTTTTCTCTGCTATTTTTTTTCTTTTTCCAATCTGTTCTCATGTCTGAAAAGCCGGAAGCCTCATCCACTGTTGTCGCCAAAACCTTGCACCCTGTGTATACTGTGGCCAATATTCAACACAAGGTCAGGGTTCTCGATGGCTTGAAGGTCTCCTACTCATCATGGGTTAAGTTATTCCAACTTCATGCCAAGGGCTATAAAGTCATGGAACATATTGATGGTACGAAACCTCCTGCCAAAACCGATCCAGAGTATGAATCATGGTCCGAAATCGATGCAATCGTCCTGCAATGGATTTATGGGACACTATCTGATGACCTGCTGACTCGTGTCCTTGAAACTCAGTCTACGGCTCGTGAAGCTTGGTGTCGCATTCAGACCATATTCCTCAATAATAAAGGTTCAAGGGTTGCAGCCCTTGAACACGAGTTCAACAATCTCACTCTGAAAGCCATGCCATCCCTCGAAGCATATTGTCAAAAGCTCAAGGAACTAGGTGACAGACTTAATGATGTGGATTGCCCTGTCAACAATCAACGATTAGTTCTTCGATTAGTCCGTGGATTACCTGCTGAGTATGATACAACAGCGGCCTACATTAATCAGACTCTTCCCTTGTGGGAGACGGCTGTGAGTATGCTGGAACTCGAACACCAAAGGCAGACAGCCCATGAGACCCTATCCCCACCCACAGCCATGGTTGCTGTACATTTTGCTCCATCTACTCAATTCAATCGTCGGCGCCAAGGCAACAGGCCAAATGGCAAGCGGCCTAATTCTCAGCAGAGTAGTTCTTCCTCTGCTCCAAGGCGCAACCCCACGAATCAACAGTCCAGGTCTCAGCAGCTTCAGCAAGCACAAGCACAACCTTGGTTTTCCTCAAATGCTCGTGCTCCCTATTGGGCTTATTGGAGCCCACCTCCCTATCCTCACCCAACAACTGCAGGTTGGAACTCTCCATGGAATTGTCCACCATCCTAGCCTTGGACTCCTTCTTCTCGTAGGCCTGCTTCTCGTACCAATGGCCTGGCAGATAATCAAGCTCATGTCACAGCTTATGACCCGATAGAACCTACTCAAATAGGTGAAGCTTTTCAAGCAATGAATCTGGAACAACCTGATGAACAGTGGTACATGGATTCGGGAGCCACTGATCACCTCACTGGAGATCAAGGTAAAATTTCAAATCCCTCGTTATCCTGTCCAATTGGTTCTATATTTGTAGGAAATGGTGCTCGTGTGCTAGTGCAAGGATCAGGTGACTCATCTTTTCAAACACCCACCCGAGACCTACACCTTAAAAATATCCTTTACACCCCAAATATCATTAAAAACCTTATTTCTGTTAGAAAATTTTCAATTGATAACAAGGCTTCTGTTGAATTTGATCCCTATGGGTTTTCTGTGAAGAATTACCAGACGGGCCGGATGATATCTCGCCACAATAGCTCCAGTCAACTTTATCCTCTCACCTACCCAGTCACGGGTTCCACTTTTCTATCCGCAAGTACTCAAGATGTTTGGCATGACCGTTTGGGCCATCCTGGCCTCCCTGTTTTGGATTTTCTTAGTTCAAATAAAATCATTCCATGTAATAAACGTTGTCGAACTTTAGTTTGCAATTCGTGTCAAATTTCCAAGCATAAACGTCTACCTTTTTCTATTTCTACCTCCTCTACTATATTGCCCTTTGATATAATTCATTGTGACTTGTGGACCTCACCCGTAACAAGTAAAACTGGATATAAATACTACATGGTTTTAATTGATGATTACACCCAATACACATGGGTATTTCCGTTAAAGTTCAAATCCGAAACCTTCACAAAATTCTCAACCTTTCACAAATACATTAAAACCCAATTCAACTTACCAATCAAAGCCTTCCAATGTGATCTAGGGGGTGAATTCGACAACCATTCGTTCAAAATGTTTGCTGACACGAACGGCCTCCACTTTCGGTTTTCTTGTCCCCAAACATCCCAACAAAATGGGAAATCAGAGCGCATGATTCGAAGACTTAATGAAATCATGCTTGTACTTCTTACACATGCATCTATTCCACCACATTTCTGGGTCGAGGCTCTACATACGGCCTGTTATCTCCATAACATCCTCCTGACTAAACTTCTCAATTTTCACACTCCCATGTCAGCTCTTTACCTCCGCCAACCTGACTATAGCCATCTACGAGTGTTTGGATGTGCGTGTTATCCCAACACCACCTCTACTCGAGCACACAAATTAGATCTTCGTGCCAAACTTTGTGTCTTTCTCGGTTATCCAGCCCATTTCCGTGGCTATCGGTGCCTTGACCTCTCCACGGGCAAGATCATATTATCCCGTCATGTAACATTCGATGAAACCTCTTTTCCTCTCACAAATAAACCCATATCTACACCTATAGATTACTCTTTCCTGGAGTCTGCCCCCTATCCCACCTTATTTGATCCTATACCTAACATCCCCACCTCACCCCCCTCCATACCACTCACCCCCTCAACACCACCACCACCGCCGCCGCCCCCTCCCCATCCGCCACTAATCCACACCTACCACCGCCGAAACAAGCACACACCTCCTGTTCCTTCTTCAACCACTATAAGAAACCCACTTCCTGCCCAGCCTATCAGCACCTTGCCTACACCTACTAACACCCATCCCATGACAACCCGCTCCCGGTCTGGTTCTCTAAAACCACGGGAACCCATTAATCTCCACACTTCCGCATCCCATGCCATCTCACCCGTACCCACTTCTCACCTCAAGGCCCTATCTGATCCTCACTGGCGCACTGCCATGCACGAAGAATATCGAGCCTTAATGGACAACCACACGTAGGACTTGGTACCTCGGCCGTCCAATGCTAATATTATTCGGTGCCATTGGCTATTTAGACATAAATTCAATGCCAATGGCACTCTACAAAGGTATAAAGCTCGGCTCGTCGTTAATGGAAAATGTCAACAAGTTGGTATTGATTGTGAAGAGACTTTTAGTCCCGTGGTTAAACCAACCACCATCAGAACGGTGCTTAGTCTTGCAGTTTCCCGGAGTTGGCCAATACACCAACTTGACGTCAAAAATGCTTTTCTTCACGGGGACTTGCACGAGACTATTTACATGTATCAACCCATGGGCTTCACAGACGCCACTTATCCTAATCATGTTTGCAGGTTACGAAAATCATTGTATGGACTTAAACAGGCTCCTCGTGCGTGGAATGATAGATTTGCCACCTATATCATTAAGTGCGGCTTCCGGAGCACCGTTAGTGACACTTCTCTCTTTGTCTATAAACAAGGAAATGAAATGGCCTATTTACTTCTGTACGTTGACGACATCATCCTCACCGCTTCTTCTGACAAGCTACTCACCAACATCATTGCCAAACTTTCTCGTGAGTTTGCTATGTCTGATTTAGGGGCTCTTAACCACTTTCTTGGGATCCATGTCAAACGCCAAAATGGCGGGTTATTCCTGTCTCAGGAAACTTACGCTGCTGACATTCTATCCCGTGCTCACATGGCTGATTGCAAACCAAGTGCCACACCAGTTGATACATCGCCAAAATTGAGCGCATCCAGTGGTGACCTATTAGCTGATGGAACATTATATCGCAAACTTGCGGGTGCGTTACAGTATCTCACTATCACTAGACCTGATCTCACGTATGCGGTACAACAAATATGTCTATTTATGCATGCCCCACGGGAACCCCACTTCAAATTCCTAAAACGAGTTCTTCGATATCTTAAGGGCACTATTCAGCTTGGTCTTCATATCTCTCCCTCCATATCAAGTCAACTTATCGCCTACTCTGATGCTGATTGGGGGGATGTCCGGATTCCCGACGCTCTACTTCGGGTTATTGTGTCTTTCTTGGGGAAAATTTGATATCTTGGTCGTCGAAAAGGCAACATACTATATCACGATCAAGCGCCGAAGCTGAATATCGTGGGGTCGCAAATGCTGTTGCTGAAACGATTTCTGTTGCGGAATGAAGAGAGGCGAAATTCAATTGCGTTCAGGATATATAATGTAATACATAGTATAGTGAGATAACTCACCTCAACAACAACAAATGTATGTCTCAATTCTCAATAGTTCCTGATACAATTCTTTGATCTTCAGAACGTCTATAAGTTCAACCTTCTCTTATATATATATATATATATATATATATATATATATATATATATATATATATATATATATATATATATATAATTTTTATGAGGAGAAACAAGCTATTTATAGCATGCATGACACTATCGACAAAATTTGTTTTACCTTAACGATCAAGCAATATTACTATGGATATGCATCCTATCTACATTACGTGCAAAATTGACACCAAATCAAATATGTACGGACATCTCTTCTTTAATCGACACGTTCCCTTTCTATTTTATTGGAACAATTTCATATTTATCATGTTCTCATTACTTATATATTTCTTTATTATAATAATATATAAATAAAGATACATACATATATTTTCTTCTGGTTTGTAATGTATATATTACTGAAGATACTAACTAAACGTTTAATTGTACATATACTATTTTCTATCTTTTTTTTTTTGTTAAAAACAAAACTTAAATAAATAAAATTATATAATACAATTAATTCATTTTAATTGATACACACGTATGTATTTATCAAATGTATGTAACGATTACTTATATTTATATACATATTTTGGTAAAAATAATATAAACAGTAAGTTATGAAATACGCGTTTGATAAATTTCAAAGTAATATAATATTGGAATACGAAATATTATCCGATATTATGGGTGTTATTTTACGACCTATTTAAATTTTATAATTTATAATTGACACTGTAAAATATAACATATAACAGGTTAATTGTTTAATGAAAATACATGTGTTACAATGTAGATTATGGCAACGCAATGGATATGGTTGTGTCCATTTTGTTGCCAATGTTTACTATCTTAGTAGGAATGTAGAGGAGTATGTAGACAAAATATTTAATAGCAATACCTACATATAGGTATAGAATTACAATGATTAATGGGTGTAATATGTTGCCAAAACTGAATACACACCACATTTACCCTATATAAATAGAAGGATGCATGGAACACCATTTGTTAAAAAGAAAAGGGATGCCACAAAAAATAATGGCAAACACAGACAAAAAGGAAGAAGGATTCAACAGTTAATAATGGTAGAAACGAAAATCCTTCCTCTTCTCCTTTCTCATCTTTAGCCTCTAACTTGCTAGGGTTTGGATGTGAGCCATTAGAGACACAAAACTTATGGTGCTTGCTTTCTAAAGCTAGATCAAGAAGGAATAATTGTTTATTTACTACAATAAACATAAGGTAAGTATTTTCTAATAACCTTTTAGTTATTTTCGAAAAATAGCAATGTATTTCTAGGGTTATTGATATTCAATAGTTGTTTGCAAATCATAGTGAGAACATAGATCCTGTAGGGTGCCTCTGAACTAAAGGTTTATGTTTTTCCGCCAAAAAAAGATTTCGTAACATATTAAAAAGAAAGAGGTATGTAATCTTCATTTATGCATTATGATTTCATTAGGGTTTTTTGTAGTTTGATAGTTTATAGTATGTTGCCTTTATGTGAAAGACATACATTTTCTTAGGTTGCATGTGCCCTAATCATTTAATTGCTAAATGTTTTTCCGCTTAAAGTATTTTTTTGAAACCTATGTTTTCCATTAGTTAATTGTTAGTCACTCCAAGACCTTTCACGCCCACAATCTAACACAATAAAGCAATTATAGTATCTAATTACAATATATATAACTAGAAATCGACCCAACCCACCAACCCAACACGAACCCAACCAAAAATTAGCAGGTTGGGTTGAGATTTTCAACCCGTTTAAGTTAAATGGGTCAACCCGTCTAACCTATTTAATTAAATAGGTTGGGTGGGTAAAAGTTATGAACCTATTTTCAACCCGCTAACCCATCTATGTAACATCCTTAAAATTTACAAAAAGTTTAAACTTTTAAAACAACCAAAATTCATCATTGTTTAAAAATAGTTTTCTAGAGCTGGCAATGGGTCGACCTGGGTTGGGTTCGGGTCCAACCCATTTATTAATTAAGTTGAAAATTTTAACCCAACCCAACATGTTTATTTAAATTGGTAGATATTTCCAACCGAACCCAACCATTCAGATAAATGGGTTGTCACCAGCTTGACCTGTTTATGTAGTTCCCAACCCAATCTTATAAATAAATTGGTTAAGTTTGGGTTGACGTATTCAAAATAAAAATAAATTAATTATTTATCTAAAGATTACACCACTTAAATTAGTTATAGACTTAAATAAAATTTCAAAGTATGACAAAATCACAATCTCAATTCATATATACAAAGAAATTGTTCAAATAACATTAAAAATATGTAAATTCTAAGTGATTTTTAGAGTGGCTAGTGTTGTCGGTGCCAAGAAAAAAGATAGGAATTAGGATTCCATTTTTTTAAACATAATAATAATACGAAAATTGTAATTTATAAACTAATACCAAGATTAATACATAATAATAATTAAATAAATTTTAAATTAAATATAAATTAAAGTAAAATGGGTTGGTTGGTTGAAAGCGGGTTGATAATTTTTATCTGACCCAACCTATTTAATTACATATGTTAGACGGGTTGACCCGTTTAATTTAAATGGATTGAGAATCTCAACCCAACCTACTAATTTTGGGTTGGGTTGGTGGATTGGGTCAATTTTGCCAGCTTTATAGTTTTCCAAAACATATCCCATGTCAGAGTAATCCCAAAATCATAAACAAAACATGAGGATGTGCACGATCATGCATTCACCTTCCCACGATCCTCTGAGGTACCTGAAACATAATCCAAAACTGTAAGCCCAAAACTTAGTGAGTTCCCCCAAAATATCAATACACAACAAATAACACAAATATAATAACAACATGCAATGGGTCCACAACTAATAGACTGGATTACCCATAAGCCCACATCATAAGTTTGGCTTGCCCTTGGCCCACAACTTATGTCTGACTTACTCCCCGACCAGATCAGTCCTTGGAATGAATACTGCTAAGCCCTCAGTACGAGTCTGGCATGCCCTTCCCGACCCTTAGCTCGTATCTGGAATCCTCATGAGCCCTCAGTATGAGTGTGGCATGCCCTCCCTGGCCCTCAGCTCATATATGGTATGCTCCAGGGTTTGTTGGCTACAACACGGAGTAGTACAACCTCAACCCCCTTCACACAATATGTCGACATATAACAGATAATATCAAACATAGATAAACAGAAAGTATCACAGGTAGTCCTATAGATCTACCAAACTAGCATATCAAAACTAGCATGCATTTCTATTCCATACTCAGCATATCAACAATATTGGGTTATCAAACCAATGGGTCGGCCTTGGTGTCGTCGACCCATAAGTATAGTGAGAAAAACTCACCTCACACTACTGAATCACATTGAAAGTCTCCGACTGCTAGCTCATTAAAAATCCCTGCACTAACACTACAAAATAAACATCCAATTAATAATTGGATTACAATCCTTGACTAATAGACCACACTTAGGGTAAATGGCTACTTTTACCCTTTCCCTAGATGGGCTAAGATCCATGCCCAAATCTTGATCCAAAAAGGCCCAAAAAAAATAACCACACAAGGCTCATAATTGGCCTAATTTTCCAAATTGGGCCCAACTGCTATTTGGGCCTTACCCAAGGTTCAATATTTCACTTGGCCCAAAATACTCCTAATCAGATGGAATAATAAAGGCCTAAGCATCCAAGCCCAAAAAGGTGGCCCAAAGCTTGAAGTCCAAACTCGAAAGCCAATAGGCTGAGTACGCGGGGCGTACCCAACTGTATGCTCAGCGTACTCTGTATTGACCGAAAATGCGTCGCTGTCCACCTGCGCCCAACGTATGCCTTGCTACGCCCAGCGTACACAGAGGCCATTCAGTCCAACGTCCAACTTTCAGATCTATGCCCAAAAAGGTGTTCCAAACCATCCAGTTTCCAACTTTATGGCCATGCATGTCTTAATAAGGTCCAACATCAAGATTCTAGCTTGTCTTAACCACTCAAGACCCCATGCATGCACCAAAAGAGCCAAGACAATATTTTTCTGACTTATTACACCTCGTTTCTTCATAAAGGACGAATCATTTGGTCTTAGAGTAGCATATACTCATTAACACCAAGAAAAGGGACTAAAAAACACATAGATTTCTCTCATGGAAAGATCTAAAAGAAAACAAGGCAAGATTGAAGCTTTATACCTTCTGGAGCTTCTCAAGAAGGTAGGAATTCCAGATCCACAAGTTTTTCCTTCACCAAAGCTTCTCCAAGAATCTTCTTCTTCCTCTAACACACCGAGAACACACCACAAAACATACACTTGAGCTAAAAAAGGCAAACTCAAAGATTAAGGTTTGAAAAAACGTCCCAAGGAAGTGGAGGCTGAAAGGTGGAAAGGAAATGAGCCAACATGATGCTTAAATACTATGCAAACCCATAAGTTTAGGGTTTCCTTTTGATGTGAGTACGCCTAGCGTATGTGAGTGTACACCAAGCGTACTAGGGCGCATCCTAGTACGATCAGCGTACACACATGTACGCTCAGCGTACTCCTCCAACTCTATTTACCAAAATTCCACTAGGGCTTTAAGGCATAATTCTTGGACTTGGGGATCAAAATGACTTATAATTAAAACTAAGGGATGAATTTGAAAATACCTGAAACCGGGGTGTTAGAACTCTCCCCCACTTAAACTAGACTTCGCCCTCGAAGTCTACTGCAAAGGTACGTCAGGCTTTCATCAACCTTTACCAAAGGTGCTTCCTTTCCACACAAAACCTTTACTTTCTCCTCCAACATAGCTATGGGCCTCTCGACATAATTCAGACGCTTATCAACCAGAATATCATCCAAGGACACCACTACATCCTCATCCAATACACACTTTCGCAGCTGCGAAACAATCTCTCTTGAAGTGTCCTGTTGCACCACACTTGTGACAAACTGGACTTACTTCTGAGTTGAGGGTTGGGGCGACACATGGGGCCGGAGACCTACAGTAGCGGGAGGTATGTCCCAACTTGTTGCATCTTCTACAATGAAATTTCCGGCAGGCTCCCCAATGGTGGTATTTGCACTTGTTGCAGGGTGGATTGTTCCCAAGGTATGATTGTCTCGATGTGGGAGGAATAGGGTTAGTAGGGGTAGGGACTGATCTCGTTTGTTGTCTTTTAGTAAGCCTCTGAGTCGAACTACCTCCTTCTTCTTTTTCGAACTTTCATTTCTTGAGCTTAGGTTTAGGTTTATGGGTGCATTGGCGAGTTGTCCTTCGTTGGTTTCCCTGGTTGTTGTTACGGTTGAATTTATCGATACTGCTTCCATTTTCGTTGGTGCTATTGGCATTGAAGTATGCCATGGCAGCTGTTACGGTGGCTTGGAAAGTGGCGGAATCTATTCGTAGGACCGGTGGACCGTCAGGGTACTGGTTATCTTCATGAGAAGACATGACTTTGTTGCACACGAAAAGTGAGCTCGTAAGTACCCGTAGTTGATTTCAAGTGAGCTTACTTGTATAATCTTAACGTACTGGTGTTAATTGTGTCAACCTACATCCCCATGATGTAGTTATGGTATTGAGTGGAAACATATAATGTATGACATTTAGTTCGTTAGAATAGCACATAGTTAGCAATATAGTTAGCGGAATTGGTTGTACGAATTCTTGGAGGATGTACTCCTCTTGGTTACTACTACTGGTTGCGATTACATGCATTATGAACCTACAGCGAGTAGTGTGTTGATCTTCTTCTACCGACCTGGCACACAGAGTGCTTGGCCATTTCACTTATATTATGAGTGCCCTTTTTGTGTTCCTTACTCTACTAAGGCTATCCTTGCCTTGATTGCTATGAGTTGTGATCTCCAAATGATCACTGCCTAGTTTTCTTATCTTACTTGTGGGTTTCATAAGGCAATTTGGAATGGTGTTATTGTTACTCGTGGGGGATCGGATTTACATGACTGTACACTTGACTTTGTTTATGGCCTCCATTACGCCATGACAGAGGGTTGGAAGTCGGGAGTCAATTAGGGTTACTTGTGGTTTAAACGAATGTTTGATTCATGAGGGTGTTGGCTATCGGAGTTCGGTGCACTTCGATTGTGGATCATATATTCTTTTGTGCGGATGCGCCTTGAACTAGGTAGGAGTCAATCCCTAAGCTTGTCTTTGCGTGGGTATTGTTTTGATAAAGACATTTGTCACCCTAGACTGGTCGGGCTAGCTGTAGCGAACAACGAAGGTTCAGGGTGTCAACCCTGTATAGATCTATACACAAATTCCCGCTCTCCCTCCAGGAGACGCTGGCTATAATTCCTTACAGGACTTTCGGCATACACTAATATTTTCATATTTAGGTACCTTTGAGATATGCCTGACTAGAATATTGACACCCTTTCGAGCAATCGTTCGGGATTCATTATTTGTTAGATAAATAATGATATTAGTGCTCATTGAATAGAAATATAATTCTCGTTCCATATCGTTATTTTCACTTGTTATTTGGGTACTTCATGTTCGTTCCATTTCGTTTATTGAAAAATAAACCACTTTGAACTCTTGTGAGAATGACCCTACATTATCGGAATTGGCAAATATGGTCTGTCGTGACTATGAATTGTCGGCTCAGACCCATATTAGACAGAAGAAAAGTGTCAAGTCATAATTTGTGAAAATTTATGACTGCGGGTTATGACACACATTTTCTATTTTATGACATATAGAACATTACTTATGTTCCTAAAGGTTTTACGACAGCAGTTTATGACATGCAAATATTTTTGTCATGAAAAACTCTATTTTCGTGTATTGTTCTTAATAAAGCTATTTATATTAAATTATTTATAAATAAACCCGACTAGTCAGTTGATCTGGTAAAAGTCATGAACATGAATTAATACTCCAAGATAACCTTTATATTTATGTTTGACCAACAGTGATTTCAAAATATTATTATTTTCATCTTTTTAATCATTTCCCAAAATATTTTATCTAACAACTTGTTTAATTGAAGCTTGAAGCCATTCCTTATAGTGGTTGTAAAAATTCATGACTTATACTTGGTATATACTAGTTCCTGTTTCTAAACATGTTTGTGAAAAATAATCCAAACTCTTGAGAATTAACCAAAATGTCGAGTTTTTGGACTAAGAGTAAGGAATTTCATACTTAAGCATATGTAAGATGGCATGCATACACAATAAGCAATCAAATCATGATTTACACAAGACTTTGACTTGTACTCTCCCCCAAAAACAATAAAAACTTGGAAAAAGTGGGGTATGAAGCTCACCTTAGTTACTTGTTGGGTGATTTGAAGAGATGAGGAGGAGTTTCCAAGTTCCAACACTTGGGAGTTTCTTTGAACTTAGAAATATCCTAAGAGTAATTTTTGTGTAAATATAATGAAGCCTTAGGAATATTATGAAGAATCACTAGTCAAAGATGATGAACACTTACAAAAATCTGGGAATTTTCCTTGAAGGGATGAGACTTGGAGCTTGAAGGAGTTGAGAGCACCCTTAGAAGTTTGCTGCAGATGAAAATGAGAAGTGGGGAAATGGAAGAAGAGGAGTTCACGTATTCTAAGTGGAGGGATAAAAGTGATATGACACTTGCTTGGAGGACTGTGTACAATGCTTAGTTATCCATGGATATTTTGTGTTTAACTGGGTTTACATGGGAAATGAAGGATTCACATCACATCACAAAGTCAAACTCCTTATCTTAGAATTCCTAAAACAAGCTTGGGCATTATTTTACATAAATATGTTTAAAATAATTAATTTTGGCATAAAATGGTGGTTTATGGGGTCTAGGATATGAAAAACATGAGTTTGGTGGAATTCCCGACGTCAAAATGCCTTAAAATGATAAAAAGGTCCAAAAATGACAAAAATCCGGAGTTGAGGGTTGTTCCTGCGAAGGTCCGAAGTGTTTAGGAGGAGTTTCGGAGCCATTCTTCACATTCCGGAGTGTATTCTCGGATTCCGAAGTCATCTACGTAATTCCGGAGCGAAGCCAGCAGTCCAGACCGAGGGTTCCGAAGTTGGCTGAAATTTCTAAAGGAAGGCTATCCTTTCGGATGAGAGGCTTCCAAAACAAACCTTAACCCTTCCGGCGCGTGCGAGATCCGAAGCAAAGGGGGTTTGGAGGTGAGAAGCTTCTTGGTTTCTTAGAAGGTATCCAGACTAAGAGGGTTTTGGACCAAGAGGAGTTCGGAGAAAGAGGGTTCTGGACCAAGAGGGTCCTTTTGGGTTTTCTCTCCCGGTTTTGAGTTGTTTTCGGCTAAGGAAGGTACTTAGGGAGATTTGAGATACGTCGAGAGATTTGGGAGAGATTTCACATACATGGAGAGATTTGGGAGAGATTTCACTTACTTAGAGAGTTTTAGGAGAGATTTCATATACTTGGAGAGATTTGGGAGAGATTTCACATACTTGGAGAGATTTCACATCCTTAGAGAGATTTAGGAGATATTTCACACACTTGGAGAGATTTGGGAGAGATTTCACATACTTGGAGAGATTTGGGAGAGATTTCACATACTTAGAGAGATTTGGGAGAGATTGTATATACTTAGAGAGATCTGGGAGAGATTTCACATACTTTGAGAGATTTGGGAGATATTTACATTCTAACACTAGATGGCTCATTAGAAACTCATATTATACACTTAGATGTGTTAGCACAAGTCTCACAATAGTCCTTGCTTACTTGACGACGAAATTTCCTAGCCAAAAGGGCTAGTTGTGACATCATCCCCTCGTTAGAGGGAATTTCGTCCCGAAATTCTTTTGAAAGATAGGGTTATGAATGCGGAAATAGGTGAGGGTACTTTGAGTTATTTGGTCTTTGTGTTCCCAAGTGAATACCGGCTCACGCCTAGCGTTCCCTTGAACCTTCACCATCGGGATGCAGCTTTGCTTTGTGTGCTTAACTTTTCTATCCATAGTCTCGATAGGTGGATCAACTATTACGAGGTTCTAGTTCACTTAATCTTGTCTAGTGGGATTGGAAGGGTTTTGCCTGACAAACACTTCCTAGGTTCGACACATGGAACACAGGATGTACGTTACTAAGCTTGGAGTGTAGTTGGAGTTTGTAGGCTACCGGACCGATCCGTGTGAGGATCTTAATGGTCTCATGCGTCAGGGATTTAGTTTGCATTTCCTTTCAAATCATGTCATCCTTCCCCGAGGTAAGATCTTTAATAAAACCCTGATCCCTTACCTGGGATTCCAAAGATTTAACCTGCTATTTGTATAGCTCTATTGTCGACCTTACGATGTTTGGAGTCGTGTTTGGGTTTTGACTATCCTTTTTGTGGTTTCTCGAATAATCTTGGGTCTAGGGAGTGTGCTATTGATCGTTTGTCCTCTTGTTAGTTGGGTGTCTCTCACCTCAGCCCGACAGAGGATGATTTGCACTTCCGGCCATGCAGGGTCTCGAAGGATGCAACTTCTATGCTCAAGCGGTAGTTGCTATTATATGAGTAATCGATTAGAGGCAGGTGGGTATCCCAAACTTTGTCAGTGTCCATTACCCATGTTTCTCTTCGGGATGTAGGTTCTTGTTTTACCTTGACCTCGACAGGTGAGATTTCTAGAGTTTTGGTGGTCTGACACTTATGAGCGTTGAACACATGGAAGGTAAAATGTCTGAAACTAGGTTCTTAGGTCAATAGGAGGCTATGGGTTATCGGACCCCCTTCTTGGCGAGGCCTTTTGAATGGTCTTCTAGGGATCGGGATCCTGGTGTCCTAGAAGTAGAGTCTTCTAGGCCTTAGGAGTTGGTACTATGGTCACCAAGGTTGAGTTCGTGTGTGATGTAGTTGACCTTATGAGTCTTAGATCATCTTGGAAGTTATATTCTTATGGTTTTCTGAACTAATGGTAGGTCGGCCTCTGCCAGTTCCTTGTTGTTGGTTGAAC
Organism: Lactuca serriola; assembly: GCF_051521515.1. Taxonomy (NCBI): domain Eukaryota; kingdom Viridiplantae; phylum Streptophyta; class Magnoliopsida; order Asterales; family Asteraceae; genus Lactuca; species Lactuca serriola. The sequence continues at coordinate 182,594,000 of NC_136415.1, forward strand.
AAATCTCCTATTCGGGGTAGGGGGTATCGATTCTTGAGGATGGGTTTGTTTAGCTTATTCATAGTCGGTGGTGCTTAGGATAGTTTCGTCTTTCTTCCTTATGAGTTGTATAGATGCTTTCTGTGGTTAGGGACTGGGTTTGATGTTTCCTTTACATAATATGTCGATCTTATGATCAGACACTATTTGTTCCTGTGACTGTGCTAAGTGGTATCGGGTGTTTGGTTATTGGGATGGTTCCAGGAGTCTTAGTACTTGGTTGAGGTTTCCAAAAGGATTCTTGGGAATCTATGGAGAAAGGTTAAAAGCCTTTCAAATTCCCTTGATACTTTTTGCTTCGATTTTCCATCTTTATTGGGGCTAGGGAAAACGGCGTGGTATTTCTTACACCAGGACTTAGGTGTCTGGTTGCTAGGGTTTCGTCATTACCAGATGAAATAGTTTAGTTATTTGGTTGAGTAAGACGAAATTCTATTTGCAGAGCTCGAGGTTTGTAAGGTGAGGATCCAGTCTGTCTGTGCCAATTGGTGACATTGGACTCCTTGCACAACAGGTGTTTCATCGATTTGGGGAGTATTGGTTGCTAGGAATAACAGGGTGTTCCACGTTTACATTTTTATCGTTGCTAGTTTCGTTTCCGTTGGTACCATTGGGTCTATCTTGTTTCTGCTTGTTTGGTGTTCTGGTGTTTATGAGGGCGCTGCTACAAAGCAAGGGAGTTCATAATCTGAATTATGCTAGGTTTTTCCACTATAGATGGATGTGACCTAACCGTGCCTACTTAGAGTTTCCAAAAGATAATTTACCGCGGGCTTTGTCCTAAACAATATATAGCCCAAGGATACGAAAATGATGCGGGATCGCACAATCTTAGTTTATGGAATCCTAACTATATTTGATGCTATCGTTCATATGGAACAATCATGGTCCATTCGTGAGGATCCCTAGCTTTCCTGTAATTTACAGGGTTTGCTCTAACGTGAAAATAGTTTTTGGATTATATTTTTAATTGAAAAAAACTTTTTGTGATAATTCGACGCCTAAAGTTTATTGTGGAACGTACCAAAAACTGCGGTAGGGTTCCTTGTCACCTCTTCCTGTCTAGTTGTCGACTCCTTTGTTAGTCATCTTTGTTGGACAATCTCTCTTGAAGTGTCCTGTTGCACCGTACTTGTGATAAACTGGACTTACTTATGGGTTGAGGGTTGGGCCGACACATGGGGCCGGAGCCCTACAGTAGCGGGAGGTATGTCCCAACTTGTTGCATCTTCTACAACGAAATTTCCGGCATGCTCCCCAATGATGGTATTTGAACTTGTTGCAGGGTGGATTGTTCCCAAGGTATGATTGTCTCGATGAGGGAGGAATAGGGTTAGTGGGGGTAGGGAATGATCTCGTTTGTTGTCTTTTAGTAAGCCTCTGAGTCGAACTGCCTCCTTTTTCGTTTCCGAACTTTCGTTTCTTGAGCTTAGGTTTAGGTTTTTGGGTGCATTGGCGAGTTGTCCTTCGTTGGTTTCTCTGGTTGTTGTTATGGTTGAATTTATCGATATTGCTTCCATTTTTTTTGGTGCTATTGGCATTGAAGTATGCCATGGCAGCTGCCACGACAGCTGTTACGGTGGCTTGGAAAGTGGCGGAGTCTATTCGTAGGACCGGTGGACCATCGGGGTACTAGTTATCTTCATGGGAAGACATGACTCTGTTGCACACGAAAAGTGAGCTTGTAAGTACCCGTAGTTGATTTCAAGTGAGCTTACTCGTATAATCTTAATGTACTGGTGTTAATTGTGTCAACCTACATCCCCATGATGTAGTTATGGTATTGAGTGGAAACATATATTGTATGACATTTAGTTCGTTAGAATAGCACATAGTTAGCAATATAGTTAGCGGAATTGGTTGTACGAATTCTTGGAGGATGTACTCCTCTTGGTTACTACTACTAGTTGCGATTACATGCATTATGAACCTACAGCGAGTAGTGTGCTGATCTTCTTCTACCGACCTGGCACACAGAGTGCTTGGCCATTTCACTTATATTACGAGTGCCCTTTTTGTGTTCCTTACTCTACTAAGGCTGTCCTTGCCTTTATTGTTATGAGTTGTGGTCTCCAAATGATCGCTGCCTAATTTTCTGATCTTACTTGTGGGTTTCATAAGGCAATTTGGAATGGTGTTATTGTTAGTCGTGGGGGATCGGATTTACATGACTGTACACTGGACTTTGTTTATGGCCTCCATTACACCATGACAGAGGGTTGGAAGTCGGGAGTCAATTAGGGTTACTTGTGGTTTAAACGAATGTCTGATTCATGAGGGTGTTGGCTATCGGAGTTCGGTGCACTTCGATTGTGGATTGGATCTTCTTTTGTGGGGATGCTCCTTGAACTAGGTAGGAGTCAATCCCTAAGCTTGTCTTTGTGTGGGTATTGTTTTGTTTCTATGTATGTCCATTCTAGTGGTACTTGTATTGGGTGGTTACGTATCTGGGAAGAGAAAAGTGAAAGGGTCTCTGGCCTATTCTTAATTGAGTAAGGATCGTCAAGTGTTTCCCCGACGCTTTCATCCTTGTTGGTTCTCTTAGTCGGAATCTTCCCTTTTATGATTCATCTCTGGATATCACTTAGGATCCCCTTCTGGATTTTCTTCTTGGACTTCTTTCGGTCTCTCCTTGCCTTATCCGCAATTCACCGTGATAGGGTAGTAGAAGTCTTGGCGAGGAATTTCAACTACGTTGTTTGTGCGAGAATCGAGGTACGAGGTATACGGGGAAAGTTTTAGGTGTGGGAGGGGTTTATAGTATCCTAAAATATTTTAAACTTGATGTTCGATTGTAATATTCTCTTGTGCTCATAGTTGTTAGGTTGTAGGTTTGTTGCAACACCACCATCACTCCCAAGCACATGTTGGTCATATCTCAAATAAATATAGTTGATCAGGCTATATTTATCCCAGATATGAGTACATAATTGCCCAGGCTTTACTGTAGTGTTCAACCTTTAGTTACTTTGGGTTTCTTCTCGTTATGATATTAGGTTAGTACTTTTGTACACTTTTATAAAATACTTATCTTCTTAAAGTATACTTCTAGGCAGATTGTGTTTTAGTCCCATTGTATTTATAGTTGTATATCTTGTATGGCTAGATATACCAGTTCACTATAAACAATGCTCCGATACCAATCTGTCACACCCCTGGACCAGACGGCGGAAACGTCCGGAGGCAGGTGACTTCATTGTGCATTAATTGAATATAAATTAAACAGAGCAATCCAAACATCATACATTGAGATAACAAACTTACATTTTTTACATATTGTATTTGTCCTTTAAATTACACAAAAGAGACATAGGCAGTAAAATTCCAAACTACAGCTAAATAGTCCAGCATCCACGTCCCTTGTTACCTGCTTACTAGATCCCTGAGAATACAAGTCGTTTTTGAAAAGCGTCAACTAAAAAGTTAGTGAGTTCATAAGCAATATTGTATAAAATCGTTTATAGTTGTTTAGAATCATTCTCATTGTACTTTCAGAAAATCCGATATTTTCTATGAAATCATTGAAGTCTTTCCTTGAAAATCATGTATATATGTGTGCATGTCGTTACTTTTGTTCATCCTTAAATGGAGTGATTTTGAAAAGTAGTGAAATTTGTAAAGGCGAGTTGTGTCCGAGAATAGTTCTTTTGAATAGTAATAGTCAAATGTTTCCAGAAAAATACCTTATTTTCAAAAAGTGAATATGGTTGACGATCTTGTTTTTCTTATCGGGTATAAGTGAGTGTGCGTTCTAGTTTATCATTATCAAAATCGTATGAAATCGTTTTCCTTCAGAAAATCCTATATTTTCTGCTATAAAAATGCTCGTAAGTTCTGTTCCAAATGTGTATACTTGCATGTGTGTGTGTGCTAGTTTATCATTTTCAAAATCGTAATACAAATGTTCTCCATAAATTCCTACGTTTTCTGATTTGAAAAATAGCAGTAATAAGCCTCTAATACTTGTTGGGTGAAAGAAATCAATTTTGGCGATTGTGGACTTCCTACGCAATGAACAAGGACAGTCAACACAACAAATGCGGACCATCACTACCATACGTAGGACAGTCAACACAATGTGCCAAAATTTATTTATGAGGTTTTCCTTGCATAAATTTATAGTTAATATAACATATTCTAATGAGTCGTTATAACCATACTAATCATGACAGAGACCTGTTTTGGTGTTTCTCAGGTGCCCTCGGTTTGATAAAGACATTTTTCACCCAAGATTGGTCGGGCTAGCTGTAGCGAACATCGAAGGTTCGGGGTGTCAACTCTGTATAGATCTATACACAAATTCCCGCTCTCCCTCCAGGAGACTCTGGCTATAACTCCTTACAGGACATTAGGCGTACACTAATATTTTCATATTTAGGTACCTTTGAGATTTGTTTGACTAGAATATTGACACCCTTTCGAGCAATCGTTCGGGATTCATTATTTGTTAGATAAATAATGATATTAGTGCTCATTGAAGAGAAATATCGTTCTCGTTCCATAGCGTTATTTTCACTTGTTATTTGGGTACTTCATGTTCGTTCCATTTCGTTTATTGAAAAATAAACCACTTTGAACTCTTGTGAGAATGACCCTACATTATCGGAATTGGCAAATATGGTCTTTCGTGACTATGAATTGTCGGCTCAGACCCATATTAGACAGAAGAAAAGTGTCAAGTCATAATTTGTGAAAATTTATGACTGCCGGTTATGACACACATTTTCTGTTTTATAACATATAGAACATTACTTATGTTCCTAAAGGTTTTACAACAGCAGTTTATGACATGAAAATATTTTTGTCATGAAAAACTCTATTTTCGTGTATTGTTCTTGATAAAGCTATTTATATTAAATTATTTATAAATAAACCCGACTAGTCAGTTGATCTGGTAAAAGTCATGAGCATGAATTAATACTCCAAGATAACCTTTATATTTATGTTTGACCAACAGTGATTTCAAAATATTATTATTTTCATATTTTTAATCACTTCCCAAAATATTTTATCTAACAACTTGTTTAAGTGAAGCTTGAAGAAATTCCTTATAGTGGTTGTTTCTAAACATGTTTTGTGAAAAACAATCCAAACTCTTGAGACTTAACCAAAATCTCGAGTTTTTGGACTAAGAGTAAGGAGTTTCATACTTAAGCATATGTAAGATGGCATGCATACACAATAAGCAATCATATCATGATTTACACAAGACTTTGACTTGTACTCTCCCCCAAAAACAATAAAAACTTGGATAAAGTGGGGTATGAAGCTCACCTTAGTTACTTGCTGGGTGATTTGAAGAGATGAGGAAGAGTTTCCAAGTTCCAACACTTGGGAGTTTCTTTGAACTTAGAAATATCCTAAGAGTAATTTTTGTGTAAATATAATGAAGCCTTAGGAATATTGTGAAGAATCACTAGTCAAAGATGATGAACACTTACAAAAATCTGGGAATTTTCCTTGAAGGGATGAGACTTGGAGCTTGAAGGAGTTGAGAGCACCCTTAGAAGTTTGCTGCAGATGAAAATGAGAAGTGGGGAAATGGAAGAAGAGGAGTTCACGTATTCTAAGTGGAGGGATAAAAGTGATATGACACTTGCTTGGAGGACTGTGTACAATGCTTAGTTATCCATGGATATTTTGTGTTTAACTGGGTTTACATGGGAAATGAAGGATTCACATCACATCACAAAGTCAAACTCCTTATCTTAGAATTCCTAATACAAGCTTGGGCATTATTTTACATAAATATGTTTAAAATAATTAATTTTGGCATAAAATGGTGGTTTATGGGGTCTAGGATATGAAAAACATGAGTTTGGTGGAATTCCCGACGTCAAAATGCCTTAAAATGATAAAAAGGTCCAAAAATGACAAAAATCCGGAGTTGAGGGTTGTTCCTGCGAAGGTCCGAAGTGTTTAGGAGGAGTTTCGGAGCCATTCTTCACATTCCGGAGTGTATTCTCGGATTCCGAAGTCATCTACGTAATTCCGGAGCGAAGCCAGCAGTCCAGACCGAGGGTTCCGAAGTTGGCTGAAATTTCTAAAGGAAGGCTATCCTTTCGGATGAGAGGCTTCCAAAACAAACCTTAACCCTTCCGGCGCGTGCGAGATCCGAAGCAAAGGGGGTTTGGAGGTGAGAAGCTTCTTGGTTTCTTAGAAGGTATCCAGACTAAGAGGGTTTTGGACCAAGAGGAGTTCGGAGAAAGAGGGTTCTGGACCAAGAGGGTCCTTTTGGGTTTTCTCTCCCGGTTTTGAGTTGTTTTCGGCTAAGGAAGGTACTTAGGGAGATTTGAGATACGTCGAGAGATTTGGGAGAGATTTCACATACATGGAGAGATTTGGGAGAGATTTCACTTACTTAGAGAGTTTTAGGAGAGATTTCATATACTTGGAGAGATTTGGGAGAGATTTCACATACTTGGAGAGATTTCACATACTTAGAGAGATTTAGGAGATATTTCACACACTTGGAGAGATTTGGGAGAGATTTCACATACTTGGAGAGATTTGGGAGAGATTTCACATACTTAGAGAGATTTGGGAGAGATTGTATATACTTAGAGAGATCTGGGAGAGATTTCACATACTTTGAGAGATTTGGGAGATATTTACATTCTAACACTAGATGGCTCATTAGAAACTCATATTATACACTTAGATGTGTTAGCACAAGTCTCACAATAGTCCTTGCTTACTTGACGACGAAATTTCCTAGCCAAAAGGGCTAGTTGTGACATCATCCCCTCGTTAGAGGGAATTTCGTCCCGAAATTCTTTTGAAAGATAGGGTTATGAATGCGGAAATAGGTGAGGGTACTTTGAGTTATTTGGTCTTTGTGTTCCCAAGTGAATACCGGCTCACGCCTAGCGTTCCCTTGAACCTTCACCATCGGGATGCAGCTTTGCTTTGTGTGCTTAACTTTTCTATCCATAGTCTCGATAGGTGGATCAACTATTACGAGGTTCTAGTTCACTTAATCTTGTCTAGTGGGATTGGAAGGGTTTTGCCTGACAAACACTTCCTAGGTTCGACACATGGAACACAGGATGTACGTTACTAAGCTTGGAGTGTAGTTGGAGTTTGTAGGCTACCGGACCGATCCGTGTGAGGATCTTAATGGTCTCATGCGTCAGGGATTTAGTTTGCATTTCCTTTCAAATCATGTCATCCTTCCCCGAGGTAAGATCTTTAATAAAACCCTGATCCCTTACCTGGGATTCCAAAGATTTAACCTGCTATTTGTATAGCTCTATTGTCGACCTTACGATGTTTGGAGTCGTGTTTGGGTTTTGACTATCCTTTTTGTGGTTTCTCGAATAATCTTGGGTCTAGGGAGTGTGCTATTGATCGTTTGTCCTCTTGTTAGTTGGGTGTCTCTCACCTCAGCCCGACAGAGGATGATCTGCACTTCCGGCCATGCAGGGTCTCGAAGGATGCAACTTCTATGCTCAAGCGGTAGTTGCTATTATATGAGTAATCGATTAGAGGCAGGTGGGTATCCCAAACTTTGTCAGTGTCCATTACCCATGTTTCTCTTCGGGATGTAGGTTCTTGTTTTACCTTGACCTCGACAGGTGAGATTTCTAGAGTTTTGGTGGTCTGACACTTATGAGCGTTGAACACATGGAAGGTAAAATGTCTGAAACTAGGTTCTTAGGTCAATAGGAGGCTATGGGTTATCGGACCCCCTTCTTGGCGAGGCCTTTTGAATGGTCTTCTAGGGATCGGGATCCTGGTGTCCTAGAAGTAGAGTCTTCTAGGCCTTAGGAGTTGGTACTATGGTCACCAAGGTTGAGTTCGTGTGTGATGTAGTTGACCTTATGAGTCTTAGATCATCTTGGAAGTTATATTCTTATGGTTTTCTGAACTAATGGTAGGTCGGCCTCTGCCAGTTCCTTGTTGTTGGTTGAACAAATCTCCTATTCGGGGTAGGGGGTATCGATTCTTGAGGATGGGTTTGTTTAGCTTATTCATAGTCGGTGGTGCTTAGGATAGTTTCGTCTTTCTTCCTTATGAGTTGTATAGATGCTTTCTGTGGTTAGGGACTGGGTTTGATGTTTCCTTTACATAATATGTCGATCTTATGATCAGACACTATTTGTTCCTGTGACTGTGCTAAGTGGTATCGGGTGTTTGGTTATTGGGATGGTTCCAGGAGTCTTAGTACTTGGTTGAGGTTTCCAAAAGGATTCTTGGGAATCTATGGAGAAAGGTTAAAAGCCTTTCAAATTCCCTTGATACTTTTTGCTTCGATTTTCCATCTTTATTGGGGCTAGGGAAAACGGCGTGGTATTTCTTACACCAGGACTTAGGTGTCTGGTTGCTAGGGTTTCGTCATTACCAGATGAAATAGTTTAGTTATTTGGTTGAGTAAGACGAAATTCTATTTGCAGAGCTCGAGGTTTGTAAGGTGAGGATCCAGTCTGTCTGTGCCAATTGGTGACATTGGACTCCTTGCACAACAGGTGTTTCATCGATTTGGGGAGTATTGGTTGCTAGGAATAACAGGGTGTTCCACGTTTACATTTTTATCGTTGCTAGTTTCGTTTCCGTTGGTACCATTGGGTCTATCTTGTTTCTGCTTGTTTGGTGTTCTGGTGTTTATGAGGGCGCTGCTACAAAGCAAGGGAGTTCATAATCTGAATTATGCTAGGTTTTTCCACTATAGATGGATGTGACCTAACCGTGCCTACTTAGAGTTTCCAAAAGATAATTTACCGCGGGCTTTGTCCTAAACAATATATAGCCCAAGGATACGAAAATGATGCGGGATCGCACAATCTTAGTTTATGGAATCCTAACTATATTTGATGCTATCGTTCATATGGAACAATCATGGTCCATTCGTGAGGATCCCTAGCTTTCCTGTAATTTACAGGGTTTGCTCTAACGTGAAAATAGTTTTTGGATTATATTTTTAATTGAAAAAAACTTTTTGTGATAATTCGACGCCTAAAGTTTATTGTGGAACGTACCAAAAACTGCGGTAGGGTTCCTTGTCACCTCTTCCTGTCTAGTTGTCGACTCCTTTGTTAGTCATCTTTGTTGGACAATCTCTCTTGAAGTGTCCTGTTGCACCGTACTTGTGATAAACTGGACTTACTTATGGGTTGAGGGTTGGGCCGACACATGGGGCCGGAGCCCTACAGTAGCGGGAGGTATGTCCCAACTTGTTGCATCTTCTACAACGAAATTTCCGGCATGCTCCCCAATGATGGTATTTGAACTTGTTGCAGGGTGGATTGTTCCCAAGGTATGATTGTCTCGATGAGGGAGGAATAGGGTTAGTGGGGGTAGGGAATGATCTCGTTTGTTGTCTTTTAGTAAGCCTCTGAGTCGAACTGCCTCCTTTTTCGTTTCCGAACTTTCGTTTCTTGAGCTTAGGTTTAGGTTTTTGGGTGCATTGGCGAGTTGTCCTTCGTTGGTTTCTCTGGTTGTTGTTATGGTTGAATTTATCGATATTGCTTCCATTTTTTTTGGTGCTATTGGCATTGAAGTATGCCATGGCAGCTGCCACGACAGCTGTTACGGTGGCTTGGAAAGTGGCGGAGTCTATTCGTAGGACCGGTGGACCGTCGGGGTACTAGTTATCTTCATGGGAAGACATGACTCTGTTGCACACGAAAAGTGAGCTTGTAAGTACCCGTAGTTGATTTCAAGTGAGCTTACTCGTATAATCTTAATGTACTGGTGTTAATTGTGTCAACCTACATCCCCATGATGTAGTTATGGTATTGAGTGGAAACATATATTGTATGACATTTAGTTCGTTAGAATAGCACATAGTTAGCAATATAGTTAGCGGAATTGGTTGTACGAATTCTTGGAGGATGTACTCCTCTTGGTTACTACTACTAGTTGCGATTACATGCATTATGAACCTACAGCGAGTAGTGTGCTGATCTTCTTCTACCGACCTGGCACACAGAGTGCTTGGCCATTTCACTTATATTACGAGTGCCCTTTTTGTGTTCCTTACTCTACTAAGGCTGTCCTTGCCTTTATTGTTATGAGTTGTGGTCTCCAAATGATCGCTGCCTAATTTTCTGATCTTACTTGTGGGTTTCATAAGGCAATTTGGAATGGTGTTATTGTTAGTCGTGGGGGATCGGATTTACATGACTGTACACTGGACTTTGTTTATGGCCTCCATTACACCATGACAGAGGGTTGGAAGTCGGGAGTCAATTAGGGTTACTTGTGGTTTAAACGAATGTCTGATTCATGAGGGTGTTGGCTATCGGAGTTCGGTGCACTTCGATTGTGGATTGGATCTTCTTTTGTGGGGATGCTCCTTGAACTAGGTAGGAGTCAATCCCTAAGCTTGTCTTTGTGTGGGTATTGTTTTGTTTCTATGTATGTCCATTCTAGTGGTACTTGTATTGGGTGGTTACGTATCTGGGAAGAGAAAAGTGAAAGGGTCTCTGGCCTATTCTTAATTGAGTAAGGATCGTCAAGTGTTTCCCCGACGCTTTCATCCTTGTTGGTTCTCTTAGTCGGAATCTTCCCTTTTATGATTCATCTCTGGATATCACTTAGGATCCCCTTCTGGATTTTCTTCTTGGACTTCTTTCGGTCTCTCCTTGCCTTATCCGCAATTCACCGTGATAGGGTAGTAGAAGTCTTGGCGAGGAATTTCAACTACGTTGTTTGTGCGAGAATCGAGGTACGAGGTATACGGGGAAAGTTTTAGGTGTGGGAGGGGTTTATAGTATCCTAAAATATTTTAAACTTGATGTTCGATTGTAATATTCTCTTGTGCTCATAGTTGTTAGGTTGTAGGTTTGTTGCAACACCACCATCACTCCCAAGCACATGTTGGTCATATCTCAAATAAATATAGTTGATCAGGCTATATTTATCCCAGATATGAGTACATAATTGCCCAGGCTTTACTGTAGTGTTCAACCTTTAGTTACTTTGGGTTTCTTCTCGTTATGATATTAGGTTAGTACTTTTGTACACTTTTATAAAATACTTATCTTCTTAAAGTATACTTCTAGGCAGATTGTGTTTTAGTCCCATTGTATTTATAGTTGTATATCTTGTATGGCTAGATATACCAGTTCACTATAAACAATGCTCCGATACCAATCTGTCACACCCCTGGACCAGACGGCGGAAACGTCCGGAGGCAGGTGACTTCATTGTGCATTAATTGAATATAAATTAAACAGAGCAATCCAAACATCATACATTGAGATAACAAACTTACATTTTTTACATATTGTATTTGTCCTTTAAATTACACAAAAGAGACATAGGCAGTAAAATTCCAAACTACAGCTAAATAGTCCAGCATCCACGTCCCTTGTTACCTGCTTACTAGATCCCTGAGAATACAAGTCGTTTTTGAAAAGCGTCAACTAAAAAGTTAGTGAGTTCATAAGCAATATTGTATAAAATCGTTTATAGTTGTTTAGAATCATTCTCATTGTACTTTCAGAAAATCCGATATTTTCTATGAAATCATTGAAGTCTTTCCTTGAAAATCATGTATATATGTGTGCATGTCGTTACTTTTGTTCATCCTTAAATGGAGTGATTTTGAAAAGTAGTGAAATTTGTAAAGGCGAGTTGTGTCCGAGAATAGTTCTTTTGAATAGTAATAGTCAAATGTTTCCAGAAAAATACCTTATTTTCAAAAAGTGAATATGGTTGACGATCTTGTTTTTCTTATCGGGTATAAGTGAGTGTGCGTTCTAGTTTATCATTATCAAAATCGTATGAAATCGTTTTCCTTCAGAAAATCCTATATTTTCTGCTATAAAAATGCTCGTAAGTTCTGTTCCAAATGTGTATACTTGCATGTGTGTGTGTGCTAGTTTATCATTTTCAAAATCGTAATACAAATGTTCTCCATAAATTCCTACGTTTTCTGATTTGAAAAATAGCAGTAATAAGCCTCTAATACTTGTTGGGTGAAAGAAATCAATTGTGGCGATTGTGGACTTCCTACGCAATGAACAAGGACAGTCAACACAACAAATGCGGACCATCACTACCATGCGTAGGACAGTCAACACAATGTGCCAAAATTTATTTATGAGGTTTTCCTTGCATAAATTTATAGTTAATATAACATATTCTAATGAGTCGTTATAACCATACTAATCATGACAGAGACCTGTTTTGGTGTTTCTCAGGTGCCCTCGGTTTGATAAAGACATTTTTCACCCAAGATTGGTCGGGCTAGCTGTAGCGAACATCGAAGGTTCGGGGTGTCAACTCTGTATAGATCTATACACAAATTCCCGCTCTCCCTCCAGGAGACTCTGGCTATAACTCCTTACAGGACATTAGGCGTACACTAATATTTTCATATTTAGGTACCTTTGAGATTTGTTTGACTAGAATATTGACACCCTTTCGAGCAATCGTTCGGGATTCATTATTTGTTAGATAAATAATGATATTAGTGCTCATTGAAGAGAAATATCGTTCTCGTTCCATAGCGTTATTTTCACTTGTTATTTGGGTACTTCATGTTCGTTCCATTTCGTTTATTGAAAAATAAACCACTTTGAACTCTTGTGAGAATGACCCTACATTATCGGAATTGGCAAATATGGTCTTTCGTGACTATGAATTGTCGGCTCAGACCCATATTAGACAGAAGAAAAGTGTCAAGTCATAATTTGTGAAAATTTATGACTGCCGGTTATGACACACATTTTCTGTTTTATAACATATAGAACATTACTTATGTTCCTAAAGGTTTTACAACAGCAGTTTATGACATGAAAATATTTTTGTCATGAAAAACTCTATTTTCGTGTATTGTTCTTGATAAAGCTATTTATATTAAATTATTTATAAATAAACCCGACTAGTTAGTTGATCTGGTAAAAGTCATGAGCATGAATTAATACTCCAAGATAACCTTTATATTTATGTTTGACCAACAGTGATTTCAAAATATTATTATTTTCATATTTTTAATCACTTCCCAAAATATTTTATCTAACAACTTGTTTAAGTGAAGCTTGAAGAAATTCCTTATAGTGGTTGTTTCTAAACATGTTTTGTGAAAAACAATCCAAACTCTTGAGACTTAACCAAAATCTCGAGTTTTTGGACTAAGAGTAAGGAGTTTCATACTTAAGCATATGTAAGATGGCATGCATACACAATAAGCAATCATATCATGATTTACACAAGACTTTGACTTGTACTCTCCCCCAAAAACAATAAAAACTTGGATAAAGTGGGGTATGAAGCTCACCTTAGTTACTTGCTGGGTGATTTGAAGAGATGAGGAAGAGTTTCCAAGTTCCAACACTTGGGAGTTTCTTTGAACTTAGAAATATCCTAAGAGTAATTTTTGTGTAAATATAATGAAGCCTTAGGAATATTGTGAAGAATCACTAGTCAAAGATGATGAACACTTACAAAAATCTGGGAATTTTCCTTGAAGGGATGAGACTTGGAGCTTGAAGGAGTTGAGAGCACCCTTAGAAGTTTGCTGCAGATGAAAATGAGAAGTGGGGAAATGGAAGAAGAGGAGTTCACGTATTCTAAGTGGAGGGATAAAAGTGATATGACACTTGCTTGGAGGACTGTGTACAATGCTTAGTTATCCATGGATATTTTGTGTTTAACTGGGTTTACATGGGAAATGAAGGATTCACATCACATCACAAAGTCAAACTCCTTATCTTAGAATTCCTAATACAAGCTTGGGCATTATTTTACATAAATATGTTTAAAATAATTAATTTTGGCATAAAATGGTGGTTTATGGGGTCTAGGATATGAAAAACATGAGTTTGGTGGAATTCCCGACGTCAAAATGCCTTAAAATGATAAAAAGGTCCAAAAATGACAAAAATCCGGAGTTGAGGGTTGTTCCTGCGAAGGTCCGAAGTGTTTAGGAGGAGTTTCGGAGCCATTCTTCACATTCCGGAGTGTATTCTCGGATTCCGAAGTCATCTACGTAATTCCGGAGCGAAGCCAGCAGTCCAGACCGAGGGTTCCGAAGTTGGCTGAAATTTCTAAAGGAAGGCTATCCTTTCGGATGAGAGGCTTCCAAAACAAACCTTAACCCTTCCGGCGCGTGCGAGATCCGAAGCAAAGGGGGTTTGGAGGTGAGAAGCTTCTTGGTTTCTTAGAAGGTATCCAGACTAAGAGGGTTTTGGACCAAGAGGAGTTCGGAGAAAGAGGGTTCTGGACCAAGAGGGTCCTTTTGGGTTTTCTCTCCCGGTTTTGAGTTGTTTTCGGCTAAGGAAGGTACTTAGGGAGATTTGAGATACGTCGAGAGATTTGGGAGAGATTTCACATACATGGAGAGATTTGGGAGAGATTTCACTTACTTAGAGAGTTTTAGGAGAGATTTCATATACTTGGAGAGATTTGGGAGAGATTTCACATACTTGGAGAGATTTCACATACTTAGAGAGATTTAGGAGATATTTCACACACTTGGAGAGATTTGGGAGAGATTTCACATACTTGGAGAGATTTGGGAGAGATTTCACATACTTAGAGAGATTTGGGAGAGATTGTATATACTTAGAGAGATCTGGGAGAGATTTCACATACTTTGAGAGATTTGGGAGATATTTACATTCTAACACTAGATGGCTCATTAGAAACTCATATTATACACTTAGATGTGTTAGCACAAGTCTCACAATAGTCCTTGCTTACTTGACGACGAAATTTCCTAGCCAAAAGGGCTAGTTGTGACATCATCCCCTCGTTAGAGGGAATTTCGTCCCGAAATTCTTTTGAAAGATAGGGTTATGAATGCGGAAATAGGTGAGGGTACTTTGAGTTATTTGGTCTTTGTGTTCCCAAGTGAATACCGGCTCACGCCTAGCGTTCCCTTGAACCTTCACCATCGGGATGCAGCTTTGCTTTGTGTGCTTAACTTTTCTATCCATAGTCTCGATAGGTGGATCAACTATTACGAGGTTCTAGTTCACTTAATCTTGTCTAGTGGGATTGGAAGGGTTTTGCCTGACAAACACTTCCTAGGTTCGACACATGGAACACAGGATGTACGTTACTAAGCTTGGAGTGTAGTTGGAGTTTGTAGGCTACCGGACCGATCCGTGTGAGGATCTTAATGGTCTCATGCGTCAGGGATTTAGTTTGCATTTCCTTTCAAATCATGTCATCCTTCCCCGAGGTAAGATCTTTAATAAAACCCTGATCCCTTACCTGGGATTCCAAAGATTTAACCTGCTATTTGTATAGCTCTATTGTCGACCTTACGATGTTTGGAGTCGTGTTTGGGTTTTGACTATCCTTTTTGTGGTTTCTCGAATAATCTTGGGTCTAGGGAGTGTGCTATTGATCGTTTGTCCTCTTGTTAGTTGGGTGTCTCTCACCTCAGCCCGACAGAGGATGATCTGCACTTCCGGCCATGCAGGGTCTCGAAGGATGCAACTTCTATGCTCAAGCGGTAGTTGCTATTATATGAGTAATCGATTAGAGGCAGGTGGGTATCCCAAACTTTGTCAGTGTCCATTACCCATGTTTCTCTTCGGGATGTAGGTTCTTGTTTTACCTTGACCTCGACAGGTGAGATTTCTAGAGTTTTGGTGGTCTGACACTTATGAGCGTTGAACACATGGAAGGTAAAATGTCTGAAACTAGGTTCTTAGGTCAATAGGAGGCTATGGGTTATCGGACCCCCTTCTTGGCGAGGCCTTTTGAATGGTCTTCTAGGGATCGGGATCCTGGTGTCCTAGAAGTAGAGTCTTCTAGGCCTTAGGAGTTGGTACTATGGTCACCAAGGTTGAGTTCGTGTGTGATGTAGTTGACCTTATGAGTCTTAGATCATCTTGGAAGTTATATTCTTATGGTTTTCTGAACTAATGGTAGGTCGGCCTCTGCCAGTTCCTTGTTGTTGGTTGAACAAATCTCCTATTCGGGGTAGGGGGTATCGATTCTTGAGGATGGGTTTGTTTAGCTTATTCATAGTCGGTGGTGCTTAGGATAGTTTCGTCTTTCTTCCTTATGAGTTGTATAGATGCTTTCTGTGGTTAGGGACTGGGTTTGATGTTTCCTTTACATAATATGTCGATCTTATGATCAGACACTATTTGTTCCTGTGACTGTGCTAAGTGGTATCGGGTGTTTGGTTATTGGGATGGTTCCAGGAGTCTTAGTACTTGGTTGAGGTTTCCAAAAGGATTCTTGGGAATCTATGGAGAAAGGTTAAAAGCCTTTCAAATTCCCTTGATACTTTTTGCTTCGATTTTCCATCTTTATTGGGGCTAGGGAAAACGGCGTGGTATTTCTTACACCAGGACTTAGGTGTCTGGTTGCTAGGGTTTCGTCATTACCAGATGAAATAGTTTAGTTATTTGGTTGAGTAAGACGAAATTCTATTTGCAGAGCTCGAGGTTTGTAAGGTGAGGATCCAGTCTGTCTGTGCCAATTGGTGACATTGGACTCCTTGCACAACAGGTGTTTCATCGATTTGGGGAGTATTGGTTGCTAGGAATAACAGGGTGTTCCACGTTTACATTTTTATCGTTGCTAGTTTCGTTTCCGTTGGTACCATTGGGTCTATCTTGTTTCTGCTTGTTTGGTGTTCTGGTGTTTATGAGGGCGCTGCTACAAAGCAAGGGAGTTCATAATCTGAATTATGCTAGGTTTTTCCACTATAGATGGATGTGACCTAACCGTGCCTACTTAGAGTTTCCAAAAGATAATTTACCGCGGGCTTTGTCCTAAACAATATATAGCCCAAGGATACGAAAATGATGCGGGATCGCACAATCTTAGTTTATGGAATCCTAACTATATTTGATGCTATCGTTCATATGGAACAATCATGGTCCATTCGTGAGGATCCCTAGCTTTCCTGTAATTTACAGGGTTTGCTCTAACGTGAAAATAGTTTTTGGATTATATTTTTAATTGAAAAAAACTTTTTGTGATAATTCGACGCCTAAAGTTTATTGTGGAACGTACCAAAAACTGCGGTAGGGTTCCTTGTCACCTCTTCCTGTCTAGTTGTCGACTCCTTTGTTAGTCATCTTTGTTGGACAATCTCTCTTGAAGTGTCCTGTTGCACCGTACTTGTGATAAACTGGACTTACTTATGGGTTGAGGGTTGGGCCGACACATGGGGCCGGAGCCCTACAGTAGCGGGAGGTATGTCCCAACTTGTTGCATCTTCTACAACGAAATTTCCGGCATGCTCCCCAATGATGGTATTTGAACTTGTTGCAGGGTGGATTGTTCCCAAGGTATGATTGTCTCGATGAGGGAGGAATAGGGTTAGTGGGGGTAGGGAATGATCTCGTTTGTTGTCTTTTAGTAAGCCTCTGAGTCGAACTGCCTCCTTTTTCGTTTCCGAACTTTCGTTTCTTGAGCTTAGGTTTAGGTTTTTGGGTGCATTGGCGAGTTGTCCTTCGTTGGTTTCTCTGGTTGTTGTTATGGTTGAATTTATCGATATTGCTTCCATTTTTTTTGGTGCTATTGGCATTGAAGTATGCCATGGCAGCTGCCACGACAGCTGTTACGGTGGCTTGGAAAGTGGCGGAGTCTATTCGTAGGACCGGTGGACCGTCGGGGTACTAGTTATCTTCATGGGAAGACATGACTCTGTTGCACACGAAAAGTGAGCTTGTAAGTACCCGTAGTTGATTTCAAGTGAGCTTACTCGTATAATCTTAATGTACTGGTGTTAATTGTGTCAACCTACATCCCCATGATGTAGTTATGGTATTGAGTGGAAACATATATTGTATGACATTTAGTTCGTTAGAATAGCACATAGTTAGCAATATAGTTAGCGGAATTGGTTGTACGAATTCTTGGAGGATGTACTCCTCTTGGTTACTACTACTAGTTGCGATTACATGCATTATGAACCTACAGCGAGTAGTGTGCTGATCTTCTTCTACCGACCTGGCACACAGAGTGCTTGGCCATTTCACTTATATTACGAGTGCCCTTTTTGTGTTCCTTACTCTACTAAGGCTGTCCTTGCCTTTATTGTTATGAGTTGTGGTCTCCAAATGATCGCTGCCTAATTTTCTAATCTTACTTGTGGGTTTCATAAGGCAATTTGGAATGGTGTTATTGTTAGTCGTGGGGGATCGGATTTACATGACTGTACACTGGACTTTGTTTATGGCCTCCATTACACCATGACAGAGGGTTGGAAGTCGGGAGTCAATTAGGGTTACTTGTGGTTTAAACGAATGTCTGATTCATGAGGGTGTTGGCTATCGGAGTTCGGTGCACTTCGATTGTGGATTGGATCTTCTTTTGTGGGGATGCTCCTTGAACTAGGTAGGAGTCAATCCCTAAGCTTGTCTTTGTGTGGGTATTGTTTTGTTTCTATGTATGTCCATTCTAGTGGTACTTGTATTGGGTGGTTACGTATCTGGGAAGAGAAAAGTGAAAGGGTCTCTGGCCTATTCTTAATTGAGTAAGGATCGTCAAGTGTTTCCCCGACGCTTTCATCCTTGTTGGTTCTCTTAGTCGGAATCTTCCCTTTTATGATTCATCTTTGGATATCACTTAGGATCCCCTTCTGGATTTTCTTCTTGGACTTCTTTCGGTCTCTCCTTGCCTTATCCGCAATTCACCGTGATAGGGTAGTAGAAGTCTTGGCGAGGAATTTCAACTACGTTGTTTGTGCGAGAATCGAGGTACGAGGTATACGGGGAAAGTTTTAGGTGTGGGAGGGGTTTATAGTATCCTAAAATATTTTAAACTTGATGTTCGATTGTAATATTCTCTTGTGCTCATAGTTGTTAGGTTGTAGGTTTGTTGCAACACCACCATCACTCCCAAGCACATGTTGGTCATATCTCAAATAAATATAGTTGATCAGGCTATATTTATCCCAGATATGAGTACATAATTGCCCAGGCTTTACTGTAGTGTTCAACCTTTAGTTACTTTGGGTTTCTTCTCGTTATGATATTAGGTTAGTACTTTTGTACACTTTTATAAAATACTTATCTTCTTAAAGTATACTTCTAGGCAGATTGTGTTTTAGTCCCATTGTATTTATAGTTGTATATCTTGTATGGCTAGATATACCAGTTCACTATAAACAATGCTCCGATACCAATCTGTCACACCCCTGGACCAGACGGCGGAAACGTCCGGAGGCAGGTGACTTCATTGTGCATTAATTGAATATAAATTAAACAGAGCAATCCAAACATCATACATTGAGATAACAAACTTACATTTTTTACATATTGTATTTGTCCTTTAAATTACACAAAAGAGACATAGGCAGTAAAATTCCAAACTACAGCTAAATAGTCCAGCATCCACGTCCCTTGTTACCTGCTTACTAGATCCCTGAGAATACAAGTCGTTTTTGAAAAGCGTCAACTAAAAAGTTAGTGAGTTCATAAGCAATATTGTATAAAATCGTTTATAGTTGTTTAGAATCATTCTCATTGTACTTTCAGAAAATCCGATATTTTCTATGAAATCATTGAAGTCTTTCCTTGAAAATCATGTATATATGTGTGCATGTCGTTACTTTTGTTCATCCTTAAATGGAGTGATTTTGAAAAGTAGTGAAATTTGTAAAGGCGAGTTGTGTCCGAGAATAGTTCTTTTGAATAGTAATAGTCAAATGTTTCCAGAAAAATACCTTATTTTCAAAAAGTGAATATGGTTGACGATCTTGTTTTTCTTATCGGGTATAAGTGAGTGTGCGTTCTAGTTTATCATTATCAAAATCGTATGAAATCGTTTTCCTTCAGAAAATCCTATATTTTCTGCTATAAAAATGCTCGTAAGTTCTGTTCCAAATGTGTATACTTGCATGTGTGTGTGTGCTAGTTTATCATTTTCAAAATCGTAATACAAATGTTCTCCATAAATTCCTACGTTTTCTGATTTGAAAAATAGCAGTAATAAGCCTCTAATACTTGTTGGGTGAAAGAAATCAATTGTGGCGATTGTGGACTTCCTACGCAATGAACAAGGACAGTCAACACAACAAATGCGGACCATCACTACCATGCGTAGGACAGTCAACACAATGTGCCAAAATTTATTTATGAGGTTTTCCTTGCATAAATTTATAGTTAATATAACATATTCTAATGAGTCGTTATAACCATACTAATCATGACAGAGACCTGTTTTGGTGTTTCTCAGGTGCCCTCGGTTTGATAAAGACATTTTTCACCCAAGATTGGTCGGGCTAGCTGTAGCGAACATCGAAGGTTCGGGGTGTCAACTCTGTATAGATCTATACACAAATTCCCGCTCTCCCTCCAGGAGACTCTGGCTATAACTCCTTACAGGACATTAGGCGTACACTAATATTTTCATATTTAGGTACCTTTGAGATTTGTTTGACTAGAATATTGACACCCTTTCGAGCAATCGTTCGGGATTCATTATTTGTTAGATAAATAATGATATTAGTGCTCATTGAAGAGAAATATCGTTCTCGTTCCATAGCGTTATTTTCACTTGTTATTTGGGTACTTCATGTTCGTTCCATTTCGTTTATTGAAAAATAAACCACTTTGAACTCTTGTGAGAATGACCCTACATTATCGGAATTGGCAAATATGGTCTTTCGTGACTATGAATTGTCGGCTCAGACCCATATTAGACAGAAGAAAAGTGTCAAGTCATAATTTGTGAAAATTTATGACTGCCGGTTATGACACACATTTTCTGTTTTATAACATATAGAACATTACTTATGTTCCTAAAGGTTTTACAACAGCAGTTTATGACATGAAAATATTTTTGTCATGAAAAACTCTATTTTCGTGTATTGTTCTTGATAAAGCTATTTATATTAAATTATTTATAAATAAACCCGACTAGTCAGTTGATCTGGTAAAAGTCATGAGCATGAATTAATACTCCAAGATAACCTTTATATTTATGTTTGACCAACAGTGATTTCAAAATATTATTATTTTCATATTTTTAATCACTTCCCAAAATATTTTATCTAACAACTTGTTTAAGTGAAGCTTGAAGAAATTCCTTATAGTGGTTGTTTCTAAACATGTTTTGTGAAAAACAATCCAAACTCTTGAGACTTAACCAAAATCTCGAGTTTTTGGACTAAGAGTAAGGAGTTTCATACTTAAGCATATGTAAGATGGCATGCATACACAATAAGCAATCATATCATGATTTACACAAGACTTTGACTTGTACTCTCCCCCAAAAACAATAAAAACTTGGATAAAGTGGGGTATGAAGCTCACCTTAGTTACTTGCTGGGTGATTTGAAGAGATGAGGAAGAGTTTCCAAGTTCCAACACTTGGGAGTTTCTTTGAACTTAGAAATATCCTAAGAGTAATTTTTGTGTAAATATAATGAAGCCTTAGGAATATTGTGAAGAATCACTAGTCAAAGATGATGAACACTTACAAAAATCTGGGAATTTTCCTTGAAGGGATGAGACTTGGAGCTTGAAGGAGTTGAGAGCACCCTTAGAAGTTTGCTGCAGATGAAAATGAGAAGTGGGGAAATGGAAGAAGAGGAGTTCACGTATTCTAAGTGGAGGGATAAAAGTGATATGACACTTGCTTGGAGGACTGTGTACAATGCTTAGTTATCCATGGATATTTTGTGTTTAACTGGGTTTACATGGGAAATGAAGGATTCACATCACATCACAAAGTCAAACTCCTTATCTTAGAATTCCTAATACAAGCTTGGGCATTATTTTACATAAATATGTTTAAAATAATTAATTTTGGCATAAAATGGTGGTTTATGGGGTCTAGGATATGAAAAACATGAGTTTGGTGGAATTCCCGACGTCAAAATGCCTTAAAATGATAAAAAGGTCCAAAAATGACAAAAATCCGGAGTTGAGGGTTGTTCCTGCGAAGGTCCGAAGTGTTTAGGAGGAGTTTCGGAGCCATTCTTCACATTCCGGAGTGTATTCTCGGATTCCGAAGTCATCTACGTAATTCCGGAGCGAAGCCAGCAGTCCAGACCGAGGGTTCCGAAGTTGGCTGAAATTTCTAAAGGAAGGCTATCCTTTCGGATGAGAGGCTTCCAAAACAAACCTTAACCCTTCCGGCGCGTGCGAGATCCGAAGCAAAGGGGGTTTGGAGGTGAGAAGCTTCTTGGTTTCTTAGAAGGTATCCAGACTAAGAGGGTTTTGGACCAAGAGGAGTTCGGAGAAAGAGGGTTCTGGACCAAGAGGGTCCTTTTGGGTTTTCTCTCCCGGTTTTGAGTTGTTTTCGGCTAAGGAAGGTACTTAGGGAGATTTGAGATACGTCGAGAGATTTGGGAGAGATTTCACATACATGGAGAGATTTGGGAGAGATTTCACTTACTTAGAGAGTTTTAGGAGAGATTTCATATACTTGGAGAGATTTGGGAGAGATTTCACATACTTGGAGAGATTTCACATACTTAGAGAGATTTAGGAGATATTTCACACACTTGGAGAGATTTGGGAGAGATTTCACATACTTGGAGAGATTTGGGAGAGATTTCACATACTTAGAGAGATTTGGGAGAGATTGTATATACTTAGAGAGATCTGGGAGAGATTTCACATACTTTGAGAGATTTGGGAGATATTTACATTCTAACACTAGATGGCTCATTAGAAACTCATATTATACACTTAGATGTGTTAGCACAAGTCTCACAATAGTCCTTGCTTACTTGACGACGAAATTTCCTAGCCAAAAGGGCTAGTTGTGACATCATCCCCTCGTTAGAGGGAATTTCGTCCCGAAATTCTTTTGAAAGATAGGGTTATGAATGCGGAAATAGGTGAGGGTACTTTGAGTTATTTGGTCTTTGTGTTCCCAAGTGAATACCGGCTCACGCCTAGCGTTCCCTTGAACCTTCACCATCGGGATGCAGCTTTGCTTTGTGTGCTTAACTTTTCTATCCATAGTCTCGATAGGTGGATCAACTATTACGAGGTTCTAGTTCACTTAATCTTGTCTAGTGGGATTGGAAGGGTTTTGCCTGACAAACACTTCCTAGGTTCGACACATGGAACACAGGATGTACGTTACTAAGCTTGGAGTGTAGTTGGAGTTTGTAGGCTACCGGACCGATCCGTGTGAGGATCTTAATGGTCTCATGCGTCAGGGATTTAGTTTGCATTTCCTTTCAAATCATGTCATCCTTCCCCGAGGTAAGATCTTTAATAAAACCCTGATCCCTTACCTGGGATTCCAAAGATTTAACCTGCTATTTGTATAGCTCTATTGTCGACCTTACGATGTTTGGAGTCGTGTTTGGGTTTTGACTATCCTTTTTGTGGTTTCTCGAATAATCTTGGGTCTAGGGAGTGTGCTATTGATCGTTTGTCCTCTTGTTAGTTGGGTGTCTCTCACCTCAGCCCGACAGAGGATGATCTGCACTTCCGGCCATGCAGGGTCTCGAAGGATGCAACTTCTATGCTCAAGCGGTAGTTGCTATTATATGAGTAATCGATTAGAGGCAGGTGGGTATCCCAAACTTTGTCAGTGTCCATTACCCATGTTTCTCTTCGGGATGTAGGTTCTTGTTTTACCTTGACCTCGACAGGTGAGATTTCTAGAGTTTTGGTGGTCTGACACTTATGAGCGTTGAACACATGGAAGGTAAAATGTCTGAAACTAGGTTCTTAGGTCAATAGGAGGCTATGGGTTATCGGACCCCCTTCTTGGCGAGGCCTTTTGAATGGTCTTCTAGGGATCGGGATCCTGGTGTCCTAGAAGTAGAGTCTTCTAGGCCTTAGGAGTTGGTACTATGGTCACCAAGGTTGAGTTCGTGTGTGATGTAGTTGACCTTATGAGTCTTAGATCATCTTGGAAGTTATATTCTTATGGTTTTCTGAACTAATGGTAGGTCGGCCTCTGCCAGTTCCTTGTTGTTGGTTGAACAAATCTCCTATTCGGGGTAGGGGGTATCGATTCTTGAGGATGGGTTTGTTTAGCTTATTCATAGTCGGTGGTGCTTAGGATAGTTTCGTCTTTCTTCCTTATGAGTTGTATAGATGCTTTATGTGGTTAGGGACTGGGTTTGATGTTTCCTTTACATAATATGTCGATCTTATGATCAGACACTATTTGTTCCTGTGACTGTGCTAAGTGGTATCGGGTGTTTGGTTATTGGGATGGTTCCAGGAGTCTTAGTACTTGGTTGAGGTTTCCAAAAGGATTCTTGGGAATCTATGGAGAAAGGTTAAAAGCCTTTCAAATTCCCTTGATACTTTTTGCTTCTTGATTTTCCATCTTTATTGGGGCCAGGGAAAACGGCGTGGTATTTCTTACACCAGGACTTAGGTGTCTGGTTGCTAGGGTTTCGTCATTACCAGATGAAATAGTTTAGTTATTTGGTTGAGTAAGACGAAATTCTATTTGCAGAGCTCGAGGTTTGTAAGGTGAGGATCCAGTCTGTCTGTGCCAATTGGTGACATTGGACTCCTTGCACAACAGGTGTTTCATCGATTTGGGGAGTATTGGTTGCTAGGAATAACAGGGTGTTCCACGTTTACATTTTTATCGTTGCTAGTTTCGTTTCCGTTGGTACCATTGGGTCTATCTTGTTTCTGCTTGTTTGGTGTTCTGGTGTTTATGAGGGCGCTGCTACAAAGCAAGGGAGTTCATAATCTGAATTATGCTAGGTTTTTCCACTATAGATGGATGTGACCTAACCGTGCCTACTTAGAGTTTCCAAAAGATAATTTACCGCGGGCTTTGTCCTAAACAATATATAGCCCAAGGATACGAAAATGATGCGGGATCGCACAATCTTAGTTTATGGAATCCTAACTATATTTGATGCTATCGTTCATATGGAACAATCATGGTCCATTCGTGAGGATCCCTAGCTTTCCTGTAATTTACAGGGTTTGCTCTAACGTGAAAATAGTTTTTGGATTATATTTTTAATTGAAAAAAACTTTTTGTGATAATTCGACGCCTAAAGTTTATTGTGGAACGTACCAAAAACTGCGGTAGGGTTCCTTGTCACCTCTTCCTGTCTAGTTGTCGACTCCTTTGTTAGTCATCTTTGTTGGACAATCTCTCTTGAAGTGTCCTGTTGCACCGTACTTGTGATAAACTGGACTTACTTATGGGTTGAGGGTTGGGCCGACACATGGGGCCGGAGCCCTACAGTAGCGGGAGGTATGTCCCAACTTGTTGCATCTTCTACAACGAAATTTCCGGCATGCTCCCCAATGATGGTATTTGAACTTGTTGCAGGGTGGATTGTTCCCAAGGTATGATTGTCTCGATGAGGGAGGAATAGGGTTAGTGGGGGTAGGGAATGATCTCGTTTGTTGTCTTTTAGTAAGCCTCTGAGTCGAACTGCCTCCTTTTTCGTTTCCGAACTTTCGTTTCTTGAGCTTAGGTTTAGGTTTTTGGGTGCATTGGCGAGTTGTCCTTCGTTGGTTTCTCTGGTTGTTGTTATGGTTGAATTTATCGATATTGCTTCCATTTTTTTTGGTGCTATTGGCATTGAAGTATGCCATGGCAGCTGCCACGACAGCTGTTACGGTGGCTTGGAAAGTGGCGGAGTCTATTCGTAGGACCGGTGGACCGTCGGGGTACTAGTTATCTTCATGGGAAGACATGACTCTGTTGCACACGAAAAGTGAGCTTGTAAGTACCCGTAGTTGATTTCAAGTGAGCTTACTCGTATAATCTTAATGTACTGGTGTTAATTGTGTCAACCTACATCCCCATGATGTAGTTATGGTATTGAGTGGAAACATATATTGTATGACATTTAGTTCGTTAGAATAGCACATAGTTAGCAATATAGTTAGCGGAATTGGTTGTACGAATTCTTGGAGGATGTACTCCTCTTGGTTACTACTACTAGTTGCGATTACATGCATTATGAACCTACAGCGAGTAGTGTGCTGATCTTCTTCTACCGACCTGGCACACAGAGTGCTTGGCCATTTCACTTATATTACGAGTGCCCTTTTTGTGTTCCTTACTCTACTAAGGCTGTCCTTGCCTTTATTGTTATGAGTTGTGGTCTCCAAATGATCGCTGCCTAATTTTCTGATCTTACTTGTGGGTTTCATAAGGCAATTTGGAATGGTGTTATTGTTAGTCGTGGGGGATCGGATTTACATGACTGTACACTGGACTTTGTTTATGGCCTCCATTACACCATGACAGAGGGTTGGAAGTCGGGAGTCAATTAGGGTTACTTGTGGTTTAAACGAATGTCTGATTCATGAGGGTGTTGGCTATCGGAGTTCGGTGCACTTCGATTGTGGATTGGATCTTCTTTTGTGGGGATGCTCCTTGAACTAGGTAGGAGTCAATCCCTAAGCTTGTCTTTGTGTGGGTATTGTTTTGTTTCTATGTATGTCCATTCTAGTGGTACTTGTATTGGGTGGTTACGTATCTGGGAAGAGAAAAGTGA
Organism: Lactuca serriola; assembly: GCF_051521515.1. NCBI lineage: Eukaryota > Viridiplantae > Streptophyta > Magnoliopsida > Asterales > Asteraceae > Lactuca > Lactuca serriola. Next base: position 182,620,368 of record NC_136415.1, read on the forward strand.
AAGGGTCTCTGGCCTATTCTTAATTGAGTAAGGATCGTCAAGTGTTTCCCCGACGCTTTCATCCTTGTTGGTTCTCTTAGTCGGAATCTTCCCTTTTATGATTCATCTCTGGATATCACTTAGGATCCCCTTCTGGATTTTCTTCTTGGACTTCTTTCGGTCTCTCCTTGCCTTATCCGCAATTCACCGTGATAGGGTAGTAGAAGTCTTGGCGAGGAATTTCAACTACGTTGTTTGTGCGAGAATCGAGGTACGAGGTATACGGGGAAAGTTTTAGGTGTGGGAGGGGTTTATAGTATCCTAAAATATTTTAAACTTGATGTTCGATTGTAATATTCTCTTGTGCTCATAGTTGTTAGGTTGTAGGTTTGTTGCAACACCACCATCACTCCCAAGCACATGTTGGTCATATCTCAAATAAATATAGTTGATCAGGCTATATTTATCCCAGATATGAGTACATAATTGCCCAGGCTTTACTGTAGTGTTCAACCTTTAGTTACTTTGGGTTTCTTCTCGTTATGATATTAGGTTAGTACTTTTGTACACTTTTATAAAATACTTATCTTCTTAAAGTATACTTCTAGGCAGATTGTGTTTTAGTCCCATTGTATTTATAGTTGTATATCTTGTATGGCTAGATATACCAGTTCACTATAAACAATGCTCCGATACCAATCTGTCACACCCCTGGACCAGACGGCGGAAACGTCCGGAGGCAGGTGACTTCATTGTGCATTAATTGAATATAAATTAAACAGAGCAATCCAAACATCATACATTGAGATAACAAACTTACATTTTTTACATATTGTATTTGTCCTTTAAATTACACAAAAGAGACATAGGCAGTAAAATTCCAAACTACAGCTAAATAGTCCAGCATCCACGTCCCTTGTTACCTGCTTACTAGATCCCTGAGAATACAAGTCGTTTTTGAAAAGCGTCAACTAAAAAGTTAGTGAGTTCATAAGCAATATTGTATAAAATCGTTTATAGTTGTTTAGAATCATTCTCATTGTACTTTCAGAAAATCCGATATTTTCTATGAAATCATTGAAGTCTTTCCTTGAAAATCATGTATATATGTGTGCATGTCGTTACTTTTGTTCATCCTTAAATGGAGTGATTTTGAAAAGTAGTGAAATTTGTAAAGGCGAGTTGTGTCCGAGAATAGTTCTTTTGAATAGTAATAGTCAAATGTTTCCAGAAAAATACCTTATTTTCAAAAAGTGAATATGGTTGACGATCTTGTTTTTCTTATCGGGTATAAGTGAGTGTGCGTTCTAGTTTATCATTATCAAAATCGTATGAAATCGTTTTCCTTCAGAAAATCCTATATTTTCTGCTATAAAAATGCTCGTAAGTTCTGTTCCAAATGTGTATACTTGCATGTGTGTGTGTGCTAGTTTATCATTTTCAAAATCGTAATACAAATGTTCTCCATAAATTCCTACGTTTTCTGATTTGAAAAATAGCAGTAATAAGCCTCTAATACTTGTTGGGTGAAAGAAATCAATTGTGGCGATTGTGGACTTCCTACGCAATGAACAAGGACAGTCAACACAACAAATGCGGACCATCACTACCATGCGTAGGACAGTCAACACAATGTGCCAAAATTTATTTATGAGGTTTTCCTTGCATAAATTTATAGTTAATATAACATATTCTAATGAGTCGTTATAACCATACTAATCATGACAGAGACCTGTTTTGGTGTTTCTCAGGTGCCCTCGGTTTGATAAAGACATTTTTCACCCAAGATTGGTCGGGCTAGCTGTAGCGAACATCGAAGGTTCGGGGTGTCAACTCTGTATAGATCTATACACAAATTCCCGCTCTCCCTCCAGGAGACTCTGGCTATAACTCCTTACAGGACATTAGGCGTACACTAATATTTTCATATTTAGGTACCTTTGAGATTTGTTTGACTAGAATATTGACACCCTTTCGAGCAATCGTTCGGGATTCATTATTTGTTAGATAAATAATGATATTAGTGCTCATTGAAGAGAAATATCGTTCTCGTTCCATAGCGTTATTTTCACTTGTTATTTGGGTACTTCATGTTCGTTCCATTTCGTTTATTGAAAAATAAACCACTTTGAACTCTTGTGAGAATGACCCTACATTATCGGAATTGGCAAATATGGTCTTTCGTGACTATGAATTGTCGGCTCAGACCCATATTAGACAGAAGAAAAGTGTCAAGTCATAATTTGTGAAAATTTATGACTGCCGGTTATGACACACATTTTCTGTTTTATAACATATAGAACATTACTTATGTTCCTAAAGGTTTTACAACAGCAGTTTATGACATGAAAATATTTTTGTCATGAAAAACTCTATTTTCGTGTATTGTTCTTGATAAAGCTATTTATATTAAATTATTTATAAATAAACCCGACTAGTCAGTTGATCTGGTAAAAGTCATGAGCATGAATTAATACTCCAAGATAACCTTTATATTTATGTTTGACCAACAGTGATTTCAAAATATTATTATTTTCATATTTTTAATCACTTCCCAAAATATTTTATCTAACAACTTGTTTAAGTGAAGCTTGAAGAAATTCCTTATAGTGGTTGTTTCTAAACATGTTTTGTGAAAAACAATCCAAACTCTTGAGACTTAACCAAAATCTCGAGTTTTTGGACTAAGAGTAAGGAGTTTCATACTTAAGCATATGTAAGATGGCATGCATACACAATAAGCAATCATATCATGATTTACACAAGACTTTGACTTGTACTCTCCCCCAAAAACAATAAAAACTTGGATAAAGTGGGGTATGAAGCTCACCTTAGTTACTTGCTGGGTGATTTGAAGAGATGAGGAAGAGTTTCCAAGTTCCAACACTTGGGAGTTTCTTTGAACTTAGAAATATCCTAAGAGTAATTTTTGTGTAAATATAATGAAGCCTTAGGAATATTGTGAAGAATCACTAGTCAAAGATGATGAACACTTACAAAAATCTGGGAATTTTCCTTGAAGGGATGAGACTTGGAGCTTGAAGGAGTTGAGAGCACCCTTAGAAGTTTGCTGCAAATGAAAATGAGAAGTGGGGAAATGGAAGAAGAGGAGTTCACGTATTCTAAGTGGAGGGATAAAAGTGATATGACACTTGCTTGGAGGACTGTGTACAATGCTTAGTTATCCATGGATATTTTGTGTTTAACTGGGTTTACATGGGAAATGAAGGATTCACATCACATCACAAAGTCAAACTCCTTATCTTAGAATTCCTAATACAAGCTTGGGCATTATTTTACATAAATATGTTTAAAATAATTAATTTTGGCATAAAATGGTGGTTTATGGGGTCTAGGATATGAAAAACATGAGTTTGGTGGAATTCCCGACGTCAAAATGCCTTAAAATGATAAAAAGGTCCAAAAATGACAAAAATCCGGAGTTGAGGGTTGTTCCTGCGAAGGTCCGAAGTGTTTAGGAGGAGTTTCGGAGCCATTCTTCACATTCCGGAGTGTATTCTCGGATTCCGAAGTCATCTACGTAATTCCGGAGCGAAGCCAGCAGTCCAGACCGAGGGTTCCGAAGTTGGCTGAAATTTCTAAAGGAAGGCTATCCTTTCGGATGAGAGGCTTCCAAAACAAACCTTAACCCTTCCGGCGCGTGCGAGATCCGAAGCAAAGGGGGTTTGGAGGTGAGAAGCTTCTTGGTTTCTTAGAAGGTATCCAGACTAAGAGGGTTTTGGACCAAGAGGAGTTCGGAGAAAGAGGGTTCTGGACCAAGAGGGTCCTTTTGGGTTTTCTCTCCCGGTTTTGAGTTGTTTTCGGCTAAGGAAGGTACTTAGGGAGATTTGAGATACGTCGAGAGATTTGGGAGAGATTTCACATACATGGAGAGATTTGGGAGAGATTTCACTTACTTAGAGAGTTTTAGGAGAGATTTCATATACTTGGAGAGATTTGGGAGAGATTTCACATACTTAGAGAGATTTAGGAGATATTTCACACACTTGGAGAGATTTGGGAGAGATTTCACATACTTGGAGAGATTTGGGAGAGATTTCACATACTTAGAGAGATTTGGGAGAGATTGTATATACTTAGAGAGATCTGGGAGAGATTTCACATACTTTGAGAGATTTGGGAGATATTTACATTCTAACACTAGATGGCTCATTAGAAACTCATATTATACACTTAGATGTGTTAGCACAAGTCTCACAATAGTCCTTGCTTACTTGACGACGAAATTTCCTAGCCAAAAGGGCTAGTTGTGACATCATCCCCTCGTTAGAGGGAATTTCGTCCCGAAATTCTTTTGAAAGATAGGGTTATGAATGCGGAAATAGGTGAGGGTACTTTGAGTTATTTGGTCTTTGTGTTCCCAAGTGAATACCGGCTCACGCCTAGCGTTCCCTTGAACCTTCACCATCGGGATGCAGCTTTGCTTTATGTGCTTAACTTTTCTATCCATAGTCTCGATAGGTGGATCAACTATTACGAGGTTCTAGTTCACTTAATCTTGTCTAGTGGGATTGGAAGGGTTTTGCCTGACAAACACTTCCTAGGTTCGACACATGGAACACAGGATGTACGTTACTAAGCTTGGAGTGTAGTTGGAGTTTGTAGGCTACCGGACCGATCCGTGTGAGGATCTTAATGGTCTCATGCGTCAGGGATTTAGTTTGCATTTCCTTTCAAATCATGTCATCCTTCCCCGAGGTAAGATCTTTAATAAAACCCTGATCCCTTACCTGGGATTCCAAAGATTTAACCTGCTATTTGTATAGCTCTATTGTCGACCTTACGATGTTTGGAGTCGTGTTTGGGTTTTGACTATCCTTTTTGTGGTTTCTCGAATAATCTTGGGTCTAGGGAGTGTGCTATTGATCGTTTGTCCTCTTGTTAGTTGGGTGTCTCTCACCTCAGCCCGACAGAGGATGATCTGCACTTCCGGCCATGCAGGGTCTCGAAGGATGCAGCTTCTATGCTCAAGCGGTAGTTGCTATTATATGAGTAATCGATTAGAGGCAGGTGGGTATCCCAAACTTTGTCAGTGTCCATTACCCATGTTTCTCTTCGGGATGTAGGTTCTTGTTTTACCTTGACCTCGACAGGTGAGATTTCTAGAGTTTTGGTGGTCTGACACTTATGAGCGTTGAACACATGGAAGGTAAAATGTCTGAAACTAGGTTCTTAGGTCAATAGGAGGCTATGGGTTATCGGACCCCCTTCTTGGCGAGGCCTTTTGAATGGTCTTCTAGGGATCGGGATCCTGGTGTCCTAGAAGTAGAGTCTTCTAGGCCTTAGGAGTTGGTACTATGGTCACCAAGGTTGAGTTCGTGTGTGATGTAGTTGACCTTATGAGTCTTAGATCATCTTGGAAGTTATATTCTTATGGTTTTCTGAACTAATGGTAGGTCGGCCTCTGCCAGTTCCTTGTTGTTGGTTGAACAAATCTCCTATTCGGGGTAGGGGGTATCGATTCTTGAGGATGGGTTTGTTTAGCTTATTCATAGTCGGTGGTGCTTAGGATAGTTTCGTCTTTCTTCCTTATGAGTTGTATAGATGCTTTATGTGGTTAGGGACTGGGTTTGATGTTTCCTTTACATAATATGTCGATCTTATGATCAGACACTATTTGTTCCTGTGACTGTGCTAAGTGGTATCGGGTGTTTGGTTATTGGGATGGTTCCAGGAGTCTTAGTACTTGGTTGAGGTTTCCAAAAGGATTCTTGGGAATCTATGGAGAAAGGTTAAAAGCCTTTCAAATTCCCTTGATACTTTTTGCTTCTTGATTTTCCATCTTTATTGGGGCCAGGGAAAACGGCGTGGTATTTCTTACACCAGGACTTAGGTGTCTGGTTGCTAGGGTTTCGTCATTACCAGATGAAATAGTTTAGTTATTTGGTTGAGTAAGACGAAATTCTATTTGCAGAGCTCGAGGTTTGTAAGGTGAGGATCCAGTCTGTCTGTGCCAATTGGTGACATTGGACTCCTTGCACAACAGGTGTTTCATCGATTTGGGGAGTATTGGTTGCTAGGAATAACAGGGTGTTCCACGTTTACATTTTTATCGTTGCTAGTTTCGTTTCCGTTGGTACCATTGGGTCTATCTTGTTTCTGCTTGTTTGGTGTTCTGGTGTTTATGAGGGCGCTGCTACAAAGCAAGGGAGTTCATAATCTGAATTATGCTAGGTTTTTCCACTATAGATGGATGTGACCTAACCGTGCCTACTTAGAGTTTCCAAAAGATAATTTACCGCGGGCTTTGTCCTAAACAATATATAGCCCAAGGATACGAAAATGATGCGGGATCGCACAATCTTAGTTTATGGAATCCTAACTATATTTGATGCTATCGTTCATATGGAACAATCATGGTCCATTCGTGAGGATCCCTAGCTTTCCTGTAATTTACAGGGTTTGCTCTAACGTGAAAATAGTTTTTGGATTATATTTTTAATTGAAAAAAACTTTTTGTGATAATTCGACGCCTAAAGTTTATTGTGGAACGTACCAAAAACTGCGGTAGGGTTCCTTGTCACCTCTTCCTGTCTAGTTGTCGACTCCTTTGTTAGTCATCTTTGTTGGACAATCTCTCTTGAAGTGTCCTGTTGCACCGTACTTGTGATAAACTGGACTTACTTATGGGTTGAGGGTTGGGCCGACACATGGGGCCGGAGCCCTACAGTAGCGGGAGGTATGTCCCAACTTGTTGCATCTTCTACAACGAAATTTCCGGCATGCTCCCCAATGATGGTATTTGAACTTGTTGCAGGGTGGATTGTTCCCAAGGTATGATTGTCTCGATGAGGGAGGAATAGGGTTAGTGGGGGTAGGGAATGATCTCGTTTGTTGTCTTTTAGTAAGCCTCTGAGTCGAACTGCCTCCTTTTTCGTTTCCGAACTTTCGTTTCTTGAGCTTAGGTTTAGGTTTTTGGGTGCATTGGCGAGTTGTCCTTCGTTGGTTTCTCTGGTTGTTGTTATGGTTGAATTTATCGATATTGCTTCCATTTTTTTTGGTGCTATTGGCATTGAAGTATGCCATGGCAGCTGCCACGACAGCTGTTACGGTGGCTTGGAAAGTGGCGGAGTCTATTCGTAGGACCGGTGGACCGTCGGGGTACTAGTTATCTTCATGGGAAGACATGACTCTGTTGCACACGAAAAGTGAGCTTGTAAGTACCCGTAGTTGATTTCAAGTGAGCTTACTCGTATAATCTTAATGTACTGGTGTTAATTGTGTCAACCTACATCCCCATGATGTAGTTATGGTATTGAGTGGAAACATATATTGTATGACATTTAGTTCGTTAGAATAGCACATAGTTAGCAATATAGTTAGCGGAATTGGTTGTACGAATTCTTGGAGGATGTACTCCTCTTGGTTACTACTACTAGTTGCGATTACATGCATTATGAACCTACAGCGAGTAGTGTGCTGATCTTCTTCTACCGACCTGGCACACAGAGTGCTTGGCCATTTCACTTATATTACGAGTGCCCTTTTTGTGTTCCTTACTCTACTAAGGCTGTCCTTGCCTTTATTGTTATGAGTTGTGGTCTCCAAATGATCGCTGCCTAATTTTCTGATCTTACTTGTGGGTTTCATAAGGCAATTTGGAATGGTGTTATTGTTAGTCGTGGGGGATCGGATTTACATGACTGTACACTGGACTTTGTTTATGGCCTCCATTACACCATGACAGAGGGTTGGAAGTCGGGAGTCAATTAGGGTTACTTGTGGTTTAAACGAATGTCTGATTCATGAGGGTGTTGGCTATCGGAGTTCGGTGCACTTCGATTGTGGATTGGATCTTCTTTTGTGGGGATGCTCCTTGAACTAGGTAGGAGTCAATCCCTAAGCTTGTCTTTGTGTGGGTATTGTTTTGTTTCTATGTATGTCCATTCTAGTGGTACTTGTATTGGGTGGTTACGTATCTGGGAAGAGAAAAGTGAAAGGGTCTCTGGCCTATTCTTAATTGAGTAAGGATCGTCAAGTGTTTCCCCGACGCTTTCATCCTTGTTGGTTCTCTTAGTCGGAATCTTCCCTTTTATGATTCATCTCTGGATATCACTTAGGATCCCCTTCTGGATTTTCTTCTTGGACTTCTTTCGGTCTCTCCTTGCCTTATCCGCAATTCACCGTGATAGGGTAGTAGAAGTCTTGGCGAGGAATTTCAACTACGTTGTTTGTGCGAGAATCGAGGTACGAGGTATACGGGGAAAGTTTTAGGTGTGGGAGGGGTTTATAGTATCCTAAAATATTTTAAACTTGATGTTCGATTGTAATATTCTCTTGTGCTCATAGTTGTTAGGTTGTAGGTTTGTTGCAACACCACCATCACTCCCAAGCACATGTTGGTCATATCTCAAATAAATATAGTTGATCAGGCTATATTTATCCCAGATATGAGTACATAATTGCCCAGGCTTTACTGTAGTGTTCAACCTTTAGTTACTTTGGGTTTCTTCTCGTTATGATATTAGGTTAGTACTTTTGTACACTTTTATAAAATACTTATCTTCTTAAAGTATACTTCTAGGCAGATTGTGTTTTAGTCCCATTGTATTTATAGTTGTATATCTTGTATGGCTAGATATACCAGTTCACTATAAACAATGCTCCGATACCAATCTGTCACACCCCTGGACCAGACGACGGAAACGTCCGGAGGCAGGTGACTTCATTGTGCATTAATTGAATATAAATTAAACAGAGCAATCCAAACATCATACATTGAGATAACAAACTTACATTTTTTACATATTGTATTTGTCCTTTAAATTACACAAAAGAGACATAGGCAGTAAAATTCCAAACTACAGCTAAATAGTCCAGCATCCACGTCCCTTGTTACCTGCTTACTAGATCCCTGAGAATACAAGTCGTTTTTGAAAAGCGTCAACTAAAAAGTTAGTGAGTTCATAAGCAATATTGTATAAAATCGTTTATAGTTGTTTAGAATCATTCTCATTGTACTTTCAGAAAATCCGATATTTTCTATGAAATCATTGAAGTCTTTCCTTGAAAATCATGTATATATGTGTGCATGTCGTTACTTTTGTTCATCCTTAAATGGAGTGATTTTGAAAAGTAGTGAAATTTGTAAAGGCGAGTTGTGTCCGAGAATAGTTCTTTTGAATAGTAATAGTCAAATGTTTCCAGAAAAATACCTTATTTTCAAAAAGTGAATATGGTTGACGATCTTGTTTTTCTTATCGGGTATAAGTGAGTGTGCGTTCTAGTTTATCATTATCAAAATCGTATGAAATCGTTTTCCTTCAGAAAATCCTATATTTTCTGCTATAAAAATGCTCGTAAGTTCTGTTCCAAATGTGTATACTTGCATGTGTGTGTGTGCTAGTTTATCATTTTCAAAATCGTAATACAAATGTTCTCCATAAATTCCTACGTTTTCTGATTTGAAAAATAGCAGTAATAAGCCTCTAATACTTGTTGGGTGAAAGAAATCAATTGTGGCGATTGTGGACTTCCTACGCAATGAACAAGGACAGTCAACACAACAAATGCGGACCATCACTACCATGCGTAGGACAGTCAACACAATGTGCCAAAATTTATTTATGAGGTTTTCCTTGCATAAATTTATAGTTAATATAACATATTCTAATGAGTCGTTATAACCATACTAATCATGACAGAGACCTGTTTTGGTGTTTCTCAGGTGCCCTCGGTTTGATAAAGACATTTTTCACCCAAGATTGGTCGGGCTAGCTGTAGCGAACATCGAAGGTTCGGGGTGTCAACTCTGTATAGATCTATACACAAATTCCCGCTCTCCCTCCAGGAGACTCTGGCTATAACTCCTTACAGGACATTAGGCGTACACTAATATTTTCATATTTAGGTACCTTTGAGATTTGTTTGACTAGAATATTGACACCCTTTCGAGCAATCGTTCGGGATTCATTATTTGTTAGATAAATAATGATATTAGTGCTCATTGAAGAGAAATATCGTTCTCGTTCCATAGCGTTATTTTCACTTGTTATTTGGGTACTTCATGTTCGTTCCATTTCGTTTATTGAAAAATAAACCACTTTGAACTCTTGTGAGAATGACCCTACATTATCGGAATTGGCAAATATGGTCTTTCGTGACTATGAATTGTCGGCTCAGACCCATATTAGACAGAAGAAAAGTGTCAAGTCATAATTTGTGAAAATTTATGACTGCCGGTTATGACACACATTTTCTGTTTTATAACATATAGAACATTACTTATGTTCCTAAAGGTTTTACAACAGCAGTTTATGACATGAAAATATTTTTGTCATGAAAAACTCTATTTTCGTGTATTGTTCTTGATAAAGCTATTTATATTAAATTATTTATAAATAAACCCGACTAGTCAGTTGATCTGGTAAAAGTCATGAGCATGAATTAATACTCCAAGATAACCTTTATATTTATGTTTGACCAACAGTGATTTCAAAATATTATTATTTTCATATTTTTAATCACTTCCCAAAATATTTTATCTAACAACTTGTTTAAGTGAAGCTTGAAGAAATTCCTTATAGTGGTTGTTTCTAAACATGTTTTGTGAAAAACAATCCAAACTCTTGAGACTTAACCAAAATCTCGAGTTTTTGGACTAAGAGTAAGGAGTTTCATACTTAAGCATATGTAAGATGGCATGCATACACAATAAGCAATCATATCATGATTTACACAAGACTTTGACTTGTACTCTCCCCCAAAAACAATAAAAACTTGGATAAAGTGGGGTATGAAGCTCACCTTAGTTACTTGCTGGGTGATTTGAAGAGATGAGGAAGAGTTTCCAAGTTCCAACACTTGGGAGTTTCTTTGAACTTAGAAATATCCTAAGAGTAATTTTTGTGTAAATATAATGAAGCCTTAGGAATATTGTGAAGAATCACTAGTCAAAGATGATGAACACTTACAAAAATCTGGGAATTTTCCTTGAAGGGATGAGACTTGGAGCTTGAAGGAGTTGAGAGCACCCTTAGAAGTTTGCTGCAAATGAAAATGAGAAGTGGGGAAATGGAAGAAGATGAGTTCACATATTCTAAGTGGAGGGATAAAAGTGATATGACACTTGCTTGGAGGACTGTGTACAATGCTTAGTTATCCATGGATATTTTGTGTTTAACTGGGATTTACATGGGAAATGAAGGATTCACATCACATCACAAAGTCAAACTCCTTATCTTCTTAGAATTCCTAAAAAAATCTTGGGCATTATTTTATATAAATATGTTTAAAATAATTAATTTTGGCATAAAATGGTGGTTTGAGGGGCCTAGGATTTGAAAAAAACAAGTTTGGTGGAATTCCCGACGTCAAAATGCCTTAAAATGATAAAAAGGTCCGAAAATGACAAAAATCTGTAGTGGAGGGTTGTTCCTGCGAGGGTCTGAAGTGTTTACGAGGAGTTCCGGAGCCATTCTTCACATTCCGGAGTGTATTCTCGGATTCCAAAGTCATCTGCTTAATTCCGGAGCGAAGACAGCAGTCCGGACCGAGGGTTCTGAAGTCGGCTGATATTTCCGAAGCCTTCCAGATGAGAGGCTTCCGAAACAAACCTTAACCCTTTCGGCGCATGCGAGATCCGAAGCAAAGGGGGTTCCGAAGTGAGAAGCTTCTTGGTTTCTTAGATAGTATCCGGACTAAGAGGATTACGGACCAAGAGGAGTCCGGACCAAGAGGGTTCCGGACCAAGAGGGTCCTTTTGGGTTTCCTCTCCCGGTTTTGAGCTGTTTTCGGCTGAGGAAGGTACTTAGGGAGATTTGAGATATGTGGAGAGATTTGGGAGAGATTTCACATACTTAGAGAGATTTGGGAGAGATTTCACGTACTTGGAGAGATTTGGGAGAGATTCGATATAGTTAGAGAGATTTGGGAGAGATTTCACATACTTGGAGAGATTTGGGAGAGATTTCACATACTTGGAGAGATTTAGGTGAGATTTCACATACTTGAAGAGATTTCACATACTTAGAGAGATTTCACATACTTGGAGTGATTTGGGAGAGATTTACATTCTAACACTAAATGACTCATTAGGAACTCATATTGTACACTTAGATGTGTTAGCACAAGTCTCAGAATAATCCTTGCTTACTTGAGGACGAAATTTCCTAGCCAAAAGGGCTAGTTATGACAGCAGGATATCAAACACAAAGAATGGTAATAATTTAACTAATTCCTAGAATTATCTAAATAAAAGAAAATAATAAAAAGATGGGTTTTCTCTAGTTTTGCAAGACTAGAAACTTAATAATTAACTAATACAAAAACAAAGGAAATTAACAGCTAAGGAAATAGAAGGTAACTAAGTTCAATATCAAAAGAGACTTCTGTTTAGGTTCGACTCACTTGTTTTTATAGTTGAAGCAAGCAATTAAGAGGATGTTCATGCAACTTAATAGACTCGATATTTAACAAAAAAAAGTTGTTATTAACACATAAGGATCGTTCACAAGTTTGACAAAACAATTTTCACCAAAACAAATAATCCATACCATAAAATCAATTCATATTAACAAGTTAATCTACTCTAAACAGAAGTTATAAGTTTTTAGCTCATAATTACAGCAACTAATGTCTCAACAAAATCCATAAGTGTAAACATAGTTTTGTGCAATAGATTAAGGAAAAGAGAGTATATGTTGCCTTTAATCTCTTTCGAATCGATCTCTAGGTTTTATCTTCGAATTCCAAAGCTTCAATAACCTTTCAATCGCATCTAAGTTGCCCAAAAAGTCCAGAGAAAAGTTAGGGTGTCGGGCAATTAAGCCCTCTGTATAGATTTCTGAAAACAAGGGCAACTCATCAAGTCCAGTGACCGACTTGACGAGTTCATCACTAAGAATCCATACACGACAATGCTTTGATGGTTCGTGAACATTCGTCCCAACTCGTCGAGTTGATGTCCAACATATATTTTCTTAACATAAAAAAGGAGAGACAACATAAAAATACATACATGTTAACAAAGTTACCAAAAGTTCATGAGAAGTAATTATCAATCTGACTTTATCATCCTGTGATTATAGAAAGATGCATAACACATAATCTTAAAATATGATCTCAAGTATACCTTAACAAACATACCTAAATTTGAACCTTGGTTAATATCTAAAACTTTACATGCACCCACTCTGAGTTTAAATGAATATATATTTGGAAAAGTTGGAATTGCTTTCTTACATCCATGGAACCATTCACATAACTCTTCAAACCCTACAAATATAATCTATCATTTTGTGTTGACATACATATAATATGTAATCTAAAATTTTCTTATATAGGCTAAATATTTCATTTAAATCATCAATTAAATATTATGATTTGAAGAGTTTTAAGAGTTACAAATCATAATATTTCAATTAATCATAAATTAATTTGTATAAGTTGAATAGTATTGGGAGTTTCAGATGCATGAGGTTCAAGAAAAAATGGTATTGGGAGTTTCAAATGCATGAGGTCAAGGAAAAATATTAACTTTATAAGATATATATATATATATATATATATATATATATATATATATATATATATATATATATAGACTTGATGTATTCTCGCACATTGCGCAGCAAAACAAATCTATGGTTAAAATATGTTGAATTTATAGTTTTATCTATGAATTTTGGTCATTATATATATATATATATATATATATATATATATATATATATATAACCTACGACCCTAGAATATCGGAACCAATTGTAGAACATGTTATGTCGGTTTTCAATATTTCAAAACCGCTCCTAAAATTATCGATGTTGGAGTTCTAATTTTTTATTATAGAATAAATTGATTGACTATTACAACATATGAAAAAAATAATTAACCATATAAATTATTGATAACATAAATACAACGAATTAAAGGAAAAGTTAAAATTATAAATAAAAGATGTTTATAACTGATGTCAAAATGTTCTGTGAGAGTCTCGTGTCATTGTGCTTTTCATTAGCATAACATAAAATTAGAGGTGCAAATTGTAATGGCTAAATCATATTTCACTTTTAATTACCTTACAATTAAATTATAAACATCTCGTTTAAAAAGATCATGAATGATTAAACGATTTATAATCAAATAATAGTCTGTAATTATATATCAACAACTTAAATTTACCATTTTTATGGAATATAACAAAATAAATTTTAATAAGGTTTATAAACTACATAATTGTCATCTGTAGGACAATTTCCATGTAAGAGATTGTGAACATCCAACACAACATGAAGACCTATAAAATTAAACAACAACATGCACTCCATTATATTATCCTAGAAATTACACCCAATGAATTTTTTTAAAAGTCTAGTCATATAATTTGAAGTGGAATGAACATTAACCTGTATCATCTTGCAAACTCCATTATAATTTATACAACATGGATCGTTAGGTTTAGATTTTAGACGGTTAGTTGCATTGCTTCCGTTTGGGACCCCGCTGAACATGATTATAACTTTCATGAAAAGAAAATGCAAGACTTTAAACTAAATCGAACAACCAAAATTTTAAATTCAAGAAGCTTGAACTATGCAAGTTGTATCTATTTTTGTTTTGTATTATTATCAAGTTGTCTTGTTGCTCATGTAAATCTAGAAACAATGATTAGAGCATCTTCATATATAATATCTTTCACTCCAACCAAAATCATAATTATACAATATAAATTTGGATAATAAGAAAGAAGAAAATGAAACAATATCTCTTACCATAAACTTTCATATTTCATTCTCATCATCATCTTCCTCTTTCTTATTACTTATGCTCTACATCGACAATCTTTTTGTATGGAGTTTCTAATCTATCTCTCAACCACTCACACAGTTCTTTAAACCATTATAATAAAAATCTACCATTGTGAACTATATATATATATATATATATATATATATATATATATATATATATATATATTCAAGGTTCTAAAAATCGCTCGGCGGTCGACTGATGTTAAGCGATTAATCGGACTCGACGAGGATTAGTCGACGATTAATCGGGGACCCTAAATTATTATTAAAATTATTTAAAAAATTAATATATCCTAATAAAATAAGTATTTAAAAATTTAAAATTTTGAAAATTTTAGTATAATATCTTAAAATGTTAAAGTTTAAAACTTTGAAAATTAAAAATTTTGGTGTAAGATTTGAAAATTAAAAAATTCAAATTTGTTACATATTTCCACCCTATGACTGCCAAGCCCGATTTTGACCAATTTCCGCCAAACACCCTAATTGTAATCGGTTTAAGGCCGCCAAACGATTAATTGCCGATTAATCGGCCGTCAATGCCGATTTCTGCAACACTGATACACATATATATATATATATATATATATATATATATATATATATATATATATATATATATATATATATATATATATATATATATATATATATATGAGATATTTTTTCTATCACCACAATCATTTGAAACTTTAATATCTTTTCATACTTCTTTATAATAATGATTACATAATATCTATTTAAACTTACATAAATTTTCACTAACATCTAATTAACAACTATCACTCAATAAATATTAATTACTGAGTGGTAGTTGTTAATTAGATGTTAGTGAAAAATTATATAGGTTGAAATAGATATTATGAAATTATTATTATGAAGAAATATAAAAAGACATGAAAGTTTCAAATAATTATGGTGATAGAAAAAATATATTATTTATAAGTATAGTATTATAGTATAGATACAGATAAAGATAGATTATAGAGATTAAATCAATATAATAGAAGATGCAATGCAATATGCTTTTGTTTTCTCAAACGTCATTAATATCTTAGTGGCATCTCACATATCTTTAGTGTCTTGGATTTTCTTTATTCTTTTTAGTTCTTTTTGTATTACACCCACACTACAGGTCATGAGTTTTGGCATTTAAGAAGGATAAAAATGTCACAAATAATTATTTTGATGAAGTAAATGACCAAAATATAATGATCTAATACTTAAGTGATTAAATTAATTAAAAGAGGATTATTGAGAATTTTAATTAGATAAAATGGTTAATTGAGATTTAAATAAATTAAAAATTTTCTAAAATAATTAGAAACATATAAATGATTTTTATAAAAAAAGAGGGATTTAATGGGTTTTGGGTTTATCTAGAAATAATTATATAAAATAATTTTATTAAAAATTAGCGTAAAGGTATATAAAAGTCCAGGGGCTAAATTGAAATTCTCAGAAATACCACATTTGTTAGATAAAACGGGTTTGGGGATTATGATGCCAAAATACCAAATCTCAGGGACCAATACCGTAAAATATGAAAATGTGGTCACATGTTACCCTTCACGACGCAGCGACTTTTTTACACGAATTCGGACCTGCAAACCGGGATTTCTTCGAAATCCATCTGACCCTAACCTCAAATACGCATATATCTTTGACTTTAATTTTAAAGAAAATCTCATCCTCTTTGGTGCTCAAAATTGGTAGAAAAAGAAAAGAAGGCCGTCGATTAGGGTTTCAGGAGGAAAAAGGGGTTGTTAAGCCCTTTTCTTCGACTTTTCTGGCCACTAAAAGGTATGTACAAGACTTCTATCGCCCTTAGAAAGGTTATCAATCCTCCCCGGAGCTGTGGAGGCCGGAGACACCTCCGGCAGCCTCTAAACCGCCGGAAAGCATGTTTTTTTTGGGATTTCTTCACGCAAGGCTGTTTAACGTCGATTTTAACAAGTCCTAGACCTTCTTATATCTTGTTAAAGTTGTTTCCTAGTACCCTTAACACTTAATATCATGTGTAGATAGCTAGAGCCAACAAAATCACCTTAAAATTAATGCATACAAAACTTCATATACACAGATATAGCGCATTCATGTTCATGGTGTTGGACGAATTTGGTTCTTTTTTCTGCGCATTTGAACCTCCTAGACCATGTTAGATGTTTCTAGAACTAGTAATTAACACCCTTAACTCATTTAGTCATGTGTTGATTCCTAGAACCAAGAAACAACATTTTTTTACTTGATTTTGTTCTAAAAAATTACAAACCGAGAGCTAGACTTTGTGAATGCCTTTGGTCTATGAAATCTGATTTTTAACTAGGTATTTACTGTTAAAACATAGCCAACATCATGTCATACAAGTTTGATTGTGTGTGAATGCCTAAAACAATAAATAAACTTCCATTTCAGGTGTGTGAGTCTAAATGTGTAACAAACACAAAACAGCCCTATGTCCTTTTTTTGATGTGTTTGGACTTTAAAAATCTTCTAATTTCAGTCTTATATCATTAATATTTAGTAAAATGGTCTCTAATATATTTGATGTTTTGAATGCAATTTATGCACAAAAACCCTCCTAGAAAAACCTAAAAACAAAAAGAAATATATAAATGGTGATGTTATGCAATTTTGGAATATGTATTTTCATGCTAACAGTGCCAAGGAGTAGGGTTGAAAATGAGTTATGAAATGATTATATATATGAGAATAAAAACGATCTATATATATATATATATATATATATATATATATATATATATATATATATATATATATATATATATAAGTGTGTATTATTAAACAAAAAAAGGATAAATGAGGTTTAATGGTGGATATTATAGGGGACAAGTATTCGATTACTCAGCTCAATACTTGTGTTGCTATATCGCCTTGCTTAAATGAACAAATGCATTCTTAATAATCACTTAATGGTATATTCAAAAAGTTACAAAATGAGAAAAATACTATCAAATGTTTTTTTTAAACTCATTTTAGGTCTCTTAAATACTCAACTTTAGCCACTTACACTTAATGATATATATAAAAAGAATACAAAACATTTAATGCGCATTTCATAATTTGATTTATATTTAAAATTAGACAAATATATGCATGTTGCATAGGTTAAAATTTTTTTGAATAATATTTGTTGTTTAATTATGTTATTGACATTAACATTGTTATAGTAATTTGTACATTAAGTTTTTATATATAATCTGAATTGATTTGAAAAATATTGCTTAAGGACCACTCTATACCTACTACTTACACATAAATAAATTTGAATACAATTCTCGATTTAATGTAAGCTTTTTATAATGGTTATGATCGATTAATTTTGATCATACATATAGATATAAATAATTTTATGTTACCTTTTAACTATTATTGTTAATTAATTTAAAAATCATTTTGAAAAAAATTCTATTATTATAAAAAAAATACTTTTTACATATAGTTAAGATCATAAAAAATACAATAAAGTTATCTAACTTTTTTAGAACTATGTTTATCGACTTAAAAAATACAATGAAATTCGTAACTTTGGATAATCATTTTGAAACTCTTTATCTAACTTTTTTAGAACTATATTTATCGACTAAAAAATACAATAAAGTTAAGATCATAAAAAAAAAACTAACCGTAGGCCATTGGAGCTATATTAATTAATACAATATATATTTTTCTTCAAAGAAAAATTGCTGACGAAACTCTTTAATGTCATGCCAGATAAAGACTTGCGAAAAAAAAAATTCTATGGTTATTGGTTAAAAAGTGTAAAAGGAAGAAAGTAAAGAATATAATCAAACATTCCTTGATAATAGGGGAATTCAGATTTCAAGTCTGACTTCGTTTTACTGATAAGATATACGTTGTTTGTTCATGCATAATAGACTTGAATTTATAGTTCTATAATATGTACTACTGAAAAATCAAAAAATTACTGCCAAATGCTTTATATAATAGTATGAGAAATTAAATATCCTCCTACATTTACCTCCTATTTATCTTCTTATCCTATTAAATATCGAATGAACACATTAAATAAAATTGGTAATATTTTAGTCCATTTGTCACTATTTAACGTGGTTAGGAGGATAGTATGAATAAAATGTAGGTGGATTTTTAATTTCTCTAATAATATATATGTATTGTATAAGATAGATATTTGAAATAACCAACATTTGTGGTGAAGGAAACCAAGTTTAGAGGAGAGAAAAGAAACAGAAAGGCTAAGGCCGAGATTATATATATCGTAATTACACACACTCTCTCTCTTTCTCACTCATCATCAATGGCATTCGCAAAGGAAAGCGAAGCACTGGAGCAAGCAATTTCAGGTTTGATTTCTTCTTTTCATTGTCTTAAACTTATAACACCATTCAAAAAATAATAATTTATAATAGGGTTTGGAGTTGATGAGAAATCGGTATTGGAGATCTTCAAGGGGTTGAAGATAGAAGATATCAGAAGCTTCCGAACTTCTACTCCAGAAATCATTGTTGTGGATGGCGTGTGCAGGTTTAAGACAATCGCAGATTGCGACGCTGAGAGAATGCGGACGTGTTTTCTCCACTTCCCCGTTAGTATTCGAATTCTATCATATTATTGTCCTACAATTCGTTTTTATTAAATATAAACATACAATAAACTAATATGATAGTATGTTGATTCAATCAGCTATACCTAAATTTTTTTAAATCGTGGGATGATAAATGCCTAATACCAAGATCTTTTTGGATATGAATACTATGTGTTTGTTTATTAATTTTTTGTTTGAAGTTATAGAAAGCAGTGGAGATGTGGAAGAAACATCCTTATGAAAGGGATGCATGTCTTATGAGATCTGCCTTCGAAGGAGAAGAAGTCTTACCAAAAAAGATCTTGGTTGAAGTTATCTGCACCAGAGCACCCGCACAATTGGTAGGAGCTAAAATGGTCTACCAACAATTGTACAATATCACAATAGAGGAACAACTGAAGACTTATATCCCCCAAACCCTAGAGCTCAAGGTAAAATAATTTGTTTTCAACTTAAGTAAACACTAGATATGTTATTTGATGTTGAAAAACCAACTTTTAGTTTATAAGCTGCTTTAATAGCTACGATAAGCTATTTTTGTGGTCTTATAAAATGCTAAATTACAATAAGCTGCCAGCACAAGGTCTAATAATCTGTTAAATAAAAAGCTATTGACTGCGTTATTGGTTGGAGACCATGAGAATGAGAGGAATGCTAAAGAAGTAGAAGATCTTCAAACAAATGTCAAGATGCTATTCCAAACACTGAGACATGCTGGGGAAAATCGCGCCCTTGAGTTAATAACGAATGAAACCATATACTACATCGACATGCTGCTTAGGGAACAATACCAAATGTTGACTAACACTTCTTTTAAGGAGGTAAGTTTGATTTTAATGCAATATTTTTACTTCAGTTTGGTTAAATGTAAATAGAGACACTCATGACCCATATATGACATAATTTTCTTTTGAAGAATGTAGGAAACTATGAGATTATGAAGGTGATTTTGAAATGCAGACGTGACCCAGTATCGTATTTTCTTGAGGTTGTTGAGGATGCTTTTGAAGCCAATGATGCGGACGCGCTTACGCGTGTGATTGTCACGCGTGCAGATAATGACATGACTGAGATCAAAAAAGCATTTTTGGCAAAGCATAATATGTCTCTCCAGCAAAAGATCAAAGATGTTGCAAAGGGACGTTATAAAGACTTCATATTGAGTTTGATGGCAAGGTCTGCAGATGATTAACTTTAAAAGATGGTGTTATTATTGCAGATTTGACATGGTGACTGTTTTTGGATTTGTTTTCTATATTTACTTTGTGTCAGATTTCATGCATTAAAATGTATTTACCTGATGCAACTTTTCGTACATTTGCCATGGTTATTTAAGTATATATAACAAGGACCATGTTGATACTACATACACAATCCTTTCATTAAGGGTCTTGATTCTTCCAATCAAAGGTCCCTCTTTGACCTATAATACTTGTTGGTGCGTGCGTCTCTGCAATTCCTGTTGGTGTGTGTTCATCTGCAGTTACCAATTAATATATGTGTTGTGCGTGTTCATTGAAGGTCATTCGTTTAGGTAGGTTGTTACTTGATTATCAGAAGTTCTGTTTTAGCATCTAATGGTTATTTTTAATTGATATATTTAATGTTTCAATATTCTGCAATGGCTCTTATAAATATTGCTTTATTTTTTAATGTTATGCATGTTTACTTGAATCATTTGTTGTGGTTATTTTGCGATGATAAGTTTATGATATGATAAACCCTTGAAAGAAACACTTTGCAATGGTAAGTTTCTAGTATGATGAATCTTTGAACTTGCAGAATGGATTAAATTGTTTGTTTCGACTATTTTTCTTGTGATTATGAAGAGGAAAATCTTTCGGGAAAGAATAGCTAAGGGATATAAAAAGGAAACTTGGGATCTTTCTTTTTATTATTTCTTAATTTATATAGAACGGTATAAATGTCAATGCATAACTTTTTTTGTCCGGTGCATGAATAAAAATCTTTTGTGGAAGAATCACCTCCCCTCTCATTAAAAATGCGGGTCCACCCACACTAATTTGGTATTTGTGGTGTGGTGTTGTGCGGTTTATAGTCTAACTACATGCACCGGATATACGTTTGAACTTTTTGAAAACTTGCAAACCGTATTATGCAGTGTGGTTTGATACAGACAATTTAGATCTGGTTTGTGTGTGGTTTATTAGGTGTTCAAGTTTATAACCTTTTCAGTAATTCAATTCAAATATTTTTAGAATCTATTTATAATACATGGTTGCATAGTTTTTACTTGTGTGAGATCGTGAGATAATTGTTTCTCAATTATGTTACATATTTTTAGCCATATGATTAAATTTTGGTTGCATATTTTGCATTATTAATTTGTTATAAACAGTTAGTAACCGAATAATATCAAATAACAAACATTTAACTCATAATGAAAGTATAGCCATTGAAAATGTGTTACACTTTGAAAATAAACGTACTTTTCTTTTTTCATAGTAACAAAAACAATCCTAAAACAGATACAAGTATCAATATAAACCAATAAACAAGTCTTACCGATAACATTATTATTTTCAAGTGGCACAAGAGGTCTTGACACTTGCACAAACAACAGAGCTAGTGACAAAGATAACTAGCAGGTTCACTAAGAGGGCGTTGTTTTGCTCCGAGTATGCAACGACCGAAAATATGAAAATATCTTGGTACTTGAGGATGTTAAGGACCGATATCAAGGATTTTGTGGCAGCTGTTAGATGTCAGACGTTCATTGAGATGGTGTTTGTAGTGAGAGAGCCAGAGCGATAGACCCATCATAGACAGAAAAGAAAGATTTGGGGTTCAAACTCAAATGATAGCAAAGAAGTTCAAGGTGACAACGAGGCCTCACTTGCAGTCGATATAGGAAGACACATGATGTAGCATGTCGAGGGAATTGAGAACTCCATTCAATATCAAGCCCAATTGATTTTATCTCCATTCAAGATCAAGCCGAAAACATCATTAGAGAACTCCTGAACGTTACTATTTCTCTAGTATTATTTGTTTTGTGAGCAAGTTGCTCCTTTGTATCTCTTGCATTCAACCAGACTTTTGATATCACTATGGGAGCGTTGGACCAACCTCTTGTGGCAGAGATAGCTGATGATCAAGTGGTTAAAGCATCGGGATTTTACTGTGATTTTGTTTTAAAGATCTACATCGTGAGGTTCCCAATTGATCTAATTCTTATTACTATGGGTGAGATGAGCGTAGTGGTTGGTATAGATTGGTTGAGTCTAGGGATCTGATTGATCACGAGCAACAAATGGTGTGAGTTCAAACCCTAAGTAGGGGGAGAGATGACCATTCAGGGTGAGGGTGTCCAATGTAGTTGAACTTTATGTTCCACAACAAGGGCTAAGAGATATTTGCAATATGGTTGTATGAGATTATAGGATATGTTTTCCACACCCAGGAGGAGAAAAAAAGACCATTTCAAAGATATAAATTGTTTAGGAGTTCCTAGACGTTTACCATGACGACCTGTCGGGTGTGTCTTTAGAAAGACAAGTTAAGTTCATGATTGATTTGCTTTCAGGTGCAACTCCTATGGCCAAAGCATAATATCGGCTTGCACCACCAGAGATGCAAGAGTTGTGTATCCAACTTCAAGATCTATTGGACAATAGATTTTGGCCTTGGGGAGCACTAATTTTTTTTGTCAAGAAGAAGAATAAATCGCACAGGATGTGCTTTGACTATTGGGATCTTAATAAATTCATGATGA
Organism: Lactuca serriola; assembly: GCF_051521515.1. Taxonomy (NCBI): domain Eukaryota; kingdom Viridiplantae; phylum Streptophyta; class Magnoliopsida; order Asterales; family Asteraceae; genus Lactuca; species Lactuca serriola. The sequence goes on from NC_136415.1 coordinate 182,643,442, forward strand.
AGAACCGTTATCCACTACCGAGGATCAACGACTTGTTTGACGGTGCATCTTAGTTTTTCAAGATCGATATGCGTTTGGTTTACCATCATATGTGAGTGAGAGAGGAGGATGTATCGAATAATCTGTATGGCCACTATGAGTTTGTAATGATGCCTTATGGGCTTACTAATGGATCCGACACTTTGATTTTTTAATGCTCAATATGTCAGTGCTCGTGTTCATTGATGATTATTTTGTTTTCTCTAAGACCAAGGAGTAACAGGGGGAGCACTTGAGAGAGGTACTTGAGGTTTTGAGGAGGGAAAGGCTTTATGCCAAATGATTGAAAAGACTAACAATTACAAAAGTTTGTAACGGCCGCCTCAAAGTCTTGCCAAGTGGGACTAGCCCACTTAGTAGAGGCTTTACCTCTTAGATTGGAGGTCTCGAGTTCTAATCCATGCGTTGAAAGTTTCGTGATGCTAACTACTTTCGTGATACTAACTACTAACCACTAACCCCGTCGTCCAAAAAAAAAGATACCTCAAAGTCTTCTCAACGGCCTGAAGTTTGTGTAGTCCTCGAACACTTACCCTAGGTAAGTAACTTTCCCCCAATTGGAATCCGATGAACCTATGTTGATGCCCCTGGATAGTCTGAGGCCCAATTTATCTTAAATAAGTCATACGATTCAGATTTTAAGTGAGTAATCATATTACAAAACTAAGTAGACCTTCTTCCTCACAAAACTATACCATACGACATCAAGAATCAGATTAATACAAAGCCCCATCTGACACTCAAATGGTATCCCCAACGTGTCTTCGAGAGACACATCCACTACTCTCAAACGACCTGCACATCTTCAATGGTCCTCTTTTATTTGTCGTCGTACGTACTCTTCACAACTGCTAAATGTTGGATAAGGTGTCTAAGTCCATAACTATTTCTGGTATGTACTTGACCCGGTTGGCATGGTCCATTTGGGTTGCATGGCATCAGGATAATTGGATAGACAAAATGAAAAGAAGAACACTTATGATTTGTTAATATATTATAAGTTATAATATATTAATATGAAATCATATTATTTAATTAGTATTGATCAAGAATTAATTTGGAATTAATTTTGTGATAAAAAAGAGACTAATTAAATATATGGGGTTGATTGTGTAAATCATTTATTCTTATATGGTGGGCTAATGATCCATGGTTTATTGGATTGGGCTAAAACCCATTGGGTGGTCCATGGATGCTCCAGGGAGGTTAAAACCCATGGATCATGGAGGAAATGAAAAGCCATGTCAATTAGGGTTTACATGGTGTAACCCTACTTATGACACATTATATAAACACCCCATAGTCTAGCAAAATCGACACTAAGACTACAACAAGGAGGGCTAGCCGATTTTGAGTGATATTGTACTTCTCTCAAATTTATTCCAAGAATTGTGTTGTGTGAAACATTTGAGGCATCACATTTGGGGTGCTAGGTTCACAAAGTTCTTAAGGAATCCAAGCAACAAGAAAGGTATGTTTTTCTACTAGTTTTTATGTTTCAAGTTCCCCATGCCATGCTATTTAGGTTAAGAACCTTGGAAAAATCAAATTTGCATGTATCTTAGTAAAACTTAAATCCAAGGTTTCTAGGGTTGCATGTACACCATAGGAGTGTTAGAATGCTCCAAACCATTCAGTGGTATTAGATCCTAGGTTTGTTTTCTTGATACTTGATGCAAATTATTAAAGAAAAACAGAAATTTTGCATTCTGCTAAGTGAACTCGCCGAGTCCGGGGGGGGGGGGACTCGACAAGTCCATGCATATATTCATCCTACTCGTCGAGTAGGTTCGTGTACTCGACGAGTATGAGGCCCAAAGTACGGCTTTTCGAATTTTGCTGCTGGAAATGGACTAGAATCATTACCCTAAATTGTTTTGGACTTATAAAACCTGTTTTTTGATGTTGTAATGATTATGCTAATCCATTTACAATAGTTATTATCAAAATTTCAAATTTTATATGTGTTTATATGATTCTTGAAATTGTTAATATGAATGTTCATACACTTATGAGTTTGGTAGATCATAGGAATTATTTGTAAATTGTTTGTTAGTTTAATTCTTGATCTAAATGTTTTTAACGGAGTTCATAATTTTTCCTCAAGTTATGGATTACCAAAAGTTTTTCTTTTAAAGTCCATTAAAGAACACATAGGTTACATAAAATGAAGAATCTTTATTTTAGTAAACCATTAACTCATTAGTTATGAAGTTGAAAAGTTTTGAATAGTTACAAAACTTGCCCTCAAATTTTGGAACATGTAAAGTCACTTTAGAAAACTTTAGTTCCAACCCTTAGAATTTTAAAAGTTAAAATTCAACCCTTATACTTTATAGTATTATAAGTTAATTATATATATATATATATATATATATATATATATATATATATATATATATATATATATATATATATATATATGATCAAGTCATTTTACCGTTAGTAGGTCTCATTCACAAAGCCGGTCTATAAGGGGATATAAGGTTGTTGCCTATAAAATGGCAGCTTAATGGGTGTCCACTCTCACTCACCGCTTCCTTGACTGGTGGAGGGTCGTTAGCTGAATGGGTAGGACAATGACTTTAATTCTCATTAAAAGTATAATGATTATAAAGCAACTAATGTTTTATAAATTCCCAATCTTAGTTACTTTAGGAAAATGTGAATTTGATGCTAACCCAAGAAATTACACTTTGCACCTTGCTTAAGTCGTTAGTGAAGTGCGTGTGGTTAACCGGCACACTAACTTGGATTTAAAAAGGTTGGCAAAGAGTGGCTTAAGGTTTATCATAGATCGGTGGAGTGCGTGTGGTTAACCGGCACATCGATTAGATGATAAACATTAAGAGTACCAAGTAATTTGCATGGTTATTCACACCTTGTTTTGTGATCCTCGACATCCCAGTCACAAAACTTGAAGGGCACAATCGAGATTGAAACATGCCATTGAAAATTTCAATGAATCTCAAAAGAATCTAGTAGTTTCAAAACCAATTAAAACCTAATAATACATTTTGTTTTCATGGTGGAAATTGGTGAATCGTCATTCACCTACCTTCAAATATTTTATAGCTTAGATTACGACATCCCTCTTCTAAGTTATAAAATGTTGTGTTGGGTCCTAGCCTTAATATTACATTTGGGTGTCTTATTAAGGACTGATGGTTGTCGAGGCCAACACAAATAATAACCCTAAATATTACACACTAAAATAGTGTATAGTGGTAAAGGGATCGAATCCACGGAGATTGGCTCAATTTATAACTCTATGAAAAATCTCTTTGTAAAAATACTTGTAAATGACAATAAAAATAAAATGGGGGGTTTTGGTGTTTTGAAATACTTGAAACAAACTAGAGTTAACTATGATTTAAATAGACAAATGCAACAAAAATAAGAGTTTGATGTAAAATCAATAAGGGAGAGATGGTTGACTTAAAGTTTCCTCACTTTGACTTTTGATGAACATATCATTAGAATCCAATGGTGCAATACTTTGATTTAAATACTTAATTTGGTTATAGTAATCCAAGGAGCTTGAGATTACCTAGACTTTTCTTAATTGTTGAAATGGCTAGAGAAGCTCATAACAATTTCCTTAGTCAAAGTCACTAATTCCCAATAGCATGTAATTAGTGAAAGTCAACTAGCATTAAGAACCAAAAAGTCACCAAATCCAAGAGGAGTCAATTGATTTCACTAAGATGTTGGAGAAAATGTTTTTATGATTGTGTGAAGCAAAAACAACACAAAAATCATTTGTTGCTTGCTAATTTGAGGATCATTTACTTAATCAATAAATTAGCCAACTAATCACCACAAACACATTTAAACTCATGAATAAAAACATACTAGTAGTGATAATATGATGAAACATAAAACATTTCCATAAAGATTTAAGAACAAGTTCATGGATCCTTCAACATCCAACAAAAGTTCAAAGGATTCAACAAAAAGTCAACCAAGATTAGTTTAGCCAAGCATGGCTAAACTCAAAGAAACGAAGTTAGAGGAAATTGTACCAAACATTTTACAATAATCAAGAGGTGAAATCAAGAATTTCTTGGCCTTCAAAAGCACTCCAAACTCCAAAGAGAAAAAGTCAAACTCGGACCTTCAAGATAAGGCTAAAGAGGCACACCCACCTTCCCAATATAGAGCTCTTAGCAAAATCCTGAAATTGCCCTTGTCAGGAATCCACGCGAGCCGCGGGGAATCTTACGTGGGTCGCAGGGTCTGACGGGTATTTTGGGCTTCTTCAAGTCTTGGGCCCCCACAGCTAATCCATTGGCCCAGTTCGAGTCCAATCAACTCCTAGCCCATTTTTCTTCAATATTTCTTCAATTAAATCCCAATTAGTCTTTCCACATCACTCAAAACTTCCGCAAACTCTTAAACATCGATCTAGCACACTCAAGAATTCTCTCGCGCCCTTTCAAATTTAAAGTTCAAAACTTCTGCGCCTTCAAGCAATCGACAAGCCTACTCCCTGGATCACCTCCAAAGCTATCAAGCACGACATCCCCACTGCTCTTCAAGTCCAATTGCCTTCCAAAAGATCCTGCACACTCCCGCTCCTCCAGTTTCCTTAAAATCTGCAATAATGCTCAAGAAACTAGAAAGTACCCGAAATGGTGATAAAAATAACAAAAAGGAAAATATGCATGAAAATTAACTAAAATGAGAATGGAATGTGCTAAAAAACTATAAAAAGAAGTAAATAAAATGAGGCTATCAAGGACTATCTTTATATCTAATCCAAACTTGTGTTTCTTCCTTTCAGATGTCTTCCAACAATGTTGCTTCTAGCTCAAACCCTACCGGCTCCTTCTCTCTCATGAACCTTTGTAGGAGAGTCATCTTTGATGGGACTAATTTCAATGATTGGATTAGGAACATAAGGATGGTCACTCTCTATGAGGACAAGGAATATGTCCTTGACATGGAGCTAAAGGAACTTGATGAGTCTTCTGCGACTCCCGAGGAGATCATTGACTTCAGGACTCATGAGAAAGATGCCACTAAAGTGGCATGTATCATGCTGGCCACGATGACAGTCGAGCTCCAAAATTCCTATGAGGACTTTTATCCTTTTGAGATGCACCAGGATCTGATGGAAAGATACCATCAGAGTGTTCGTCAATAGCGATATGAAATAATCTCCTCCATGATAACAACCCGAATGAAAGATGGTGAACCCATCAGGGGCCACATGCAGAAAACACAAAGGTTTGTGGACCGTTTGATGAAGTTGAATGTGAACTTTTCCGAGGAGTTGGCAATTGACATCATATTGCACTCCTTACCTTCTTGTTATAATCAATTCCAAATGACCTATCATATGAGCAAGGAGGAGGTCACACTCAACAAACTTCAAGGATTTTTGAAGACCGTCAAAAATGGTCTTAAAGGTAAATTGGTTGTTACTACTTCTACTCCTATCACCGCCCATGTTCTGGCTATCGGGCAAGGTAAAGGGAAGAAGAAGAAGAGCCCTTCAAAGGGTACCAAGGTAAAGTCTCTTGATGGCTCCTCTTCAAGTAGAACCAAAGGTGGTTTTTTCACTCCTTTTTCCAACCCTAAAGATGTTGAATGCTTCTATTGCTATGAAAAGGCGCACTGGAAGCGAAACTGCCCAAAGTACTTGCAAGATGTTAAGGATGGGAAAGTGAAACTCAACCATGTAGGTATTTACACTATATTGTCTAATAACTCACCATATTCTAATTCTTGGGTCCTTAATACAGGTTGTGGTATTCACATATGTTCTGATTTGCAGGGACTAAGAAGAAGTGAGAATGTGGAGCATGGGAAGATAAACTTGATCATGAGGAATAGGAAAGCTTCACCTGTCACCAAGATTGGAGTTTATTCTTCGTTTCTAAGTAGTGGGTTAAGATTATGTGACATCCCCATTTTCACGGCCAGAAAAGACCGATTTTGTTTATGCTTTATAAAAATTAGAGTACTTCTTTTAATAAAAATGTTGCGGAATTTGTTCCCAGTAAAACATGATAAATACATTATCAAGGCATTTCTGAAGAAAAGTATTTTTATTAATTTTAAAACATTTGGAATGTCATCGTCAATACAGAAACATAAGCATAAACAGAACTTACATTCATTATCATTAGTGATTTATATATCCTTAATCTCTCAGTGTATTGTGACTTCATATCAACACCTATGATATAAATAAACTGAGTGGGTCAGGTTGGGAAACCTGGTGAGTACGTAGGGATTTCAATCCCACAATGTTATATCATATATATAATTTAGAACTCACAAAATATACAATTTCTCCATATTTATAATCAACTCTTACCCACCCCATCAATCCTCACAACGAGACTGTCCATACTCTCGGACCTTAAATTTTACCTTTTACTTATTCCATACTCTTGGATCTAATCCATGCTCTCGGATCAATACTTGTGCCCATTCCATACTCTCATATTAGGGACAAGTGTCTATGTGTAAATCCATACTCCCGGATTAATGACGAATAACTATGTCATGTCCATACTCCCGGACTAAGGACAACTGGCTATGTCTTAATCCATACTCCCGGATTAATGATAGTTGACTATGTCCAATCCATACTCTCAGACTAAGGATAATGACTATGTCGAATCCATGCTCTCGAATCAATGACATATACTAAAGTTCTATTCTCTGACATAACTCACTCGTACTCATAAGAAAATACTACCTAATATTCCTCATAATTAATTTAGGTTACTCTTTATCCTAAATCATCATATATAATCAGGCATGTTCTTTAACACATATTTCAGGCAACCTCAATTAACTCGCACATAAACATATAATTAATACTTCAATCAATACTTGTATTAAAATCATGTTCATGAAAGAGACTATGCACTCACCTGATAAGGTGGTGACTCAGTACTCAGACAACACTTCGTTTACTTTAAACAACTCCTTTGACAGAACCTAGTATCATTACCACTAGAGTTTAGTCTAATGATCGACTTGACTAATTAATAGTCTAACTATTATTACTATTATATAAGAGTTAACACAATACTTTTCACCCACTATGTACAGACAGGGGCCAGACATGGAACACCGGAGGGCAGGATCATTTTGGCATATAGCACTTCTGAAATCCAGCAACCCAAGTGGCCCTCCAAACCATATTCCCCGTACCGCGAGTGCTTAAAATACATTATAACGACACTTATATAACTCATAATGATAGCCCAAATACTTATTATAATGTCCTAATAACATTACTATTAAAACATAAGATATACTAACGATAGGGTAGGCGTAGCTCACTTATAGCGGGTTTTTCGCAAAACTGGGCTTCGTTGGAGCAGCGTTCCCGAGCCGAAAAGCTCTTCTTCTCGGAGCCTTACGGTGCTCCGGGACTTGCCTCTAGCATTTGGAAGTTTCTAGGGATTGGGGAGGATAGGTTTGGAGTATTGAGAGAGAAAGAAGAGTGAAGGTGTGAGTTTTGGGAGTGTTTTACGCCTCTGTTTATAAGCTGAGTTTGGTGCGAACGCAACGCGTTCCCAAAAAAAACGCAACGCATTCGCGAACTCAGCGTGTTCCCTACATGAACGCATCGCGTTCGTTTCCAAGTGTCATCATCTTGTTCCAGGCCGTGGGGAAGAAGGTGTGGCCCAGATTGAGCCACGTCTCACTCACAGATTACCCCAAAAACTAATTATCTTCTAAAATCCATAACTTTCGCATATGAGCTCTGGTTTTTACGTTCTTTATATCCACGCATAGGTAAAAATAAGGTCTACAACTTTCATTTATACTCCGTCTATTAATTCTCGACCGATCTTAAATTTAATAGTAGGAGGAGATTATATTGTTAAATGCCCACGTAAAATTCATAACTTCTACATACGGACTCCGCTTTCATCTGTATTTTTATCATTGAGTTCCGATTAATGAGATCTTCAACTTTCATTTAGGTCACATAGGCCAAAAACTGCTCAAACTAAAATTCGAGTCTTGGGTCGTGCACTGCTATAACAAATCTTAGAAAATTTATAACTTCCTCATACGAAGTCAGATTTGGGCGTTCTTTTTTTGTATGTTCTTGGTTTAACGTATACTACAACTTCTATTTAGATCACCAAGGCTAAAAAGTCCTCTATCGTAAATTCACTATTTACGTCTCCCAGTGATGTGCCGGTTTTGCCATAAAACTTCGACAGGTCATAACTTCTTCGTTATAACTCGGATTTCGGCGTTCTTTATATGTACGGAACCCTTGTAACATATACTACCACTTGGAAAAGATTAACCCTTCTAAATAATATTCCATAAAAAACTAATTTTTTGATGCTTATTGTCTCTAAATTGACTAGCACAGATCTGCGAGCATTACAGATTAGATTTGAATAAATGTTGTTACTCGTCTGAAATGGAGAGAAATATTATTTCCTTTGATAGTTTGTACAAACAAGGATTTACTTTTTCATTTGATAATGAATGGGGTGGTATTAATGCTTTCTATAATAATGTTCTTTATTTTAAAGCATTACCTTATGATGGTGTATATGAAACTGTGTCGGTTGTAGATAACCTAGGAAGTAATGTGTTGTGTATTGATTCTTCCACTAACTTGGATAAAGCATCATTATGGAACTGTCGTCTTGGACATGTGAGCAAGAAACGCATAGGCCAACTCCAAAAGGATGGAGTCTTGGAGTCATTTGACCTAAAGTCAGATGATAGTTGTGAATCTTGTTTACTTGGAAAAATGACAAAGTCACCCTTCACTGGTACTTGTGCTAGGGGTGAAGTAGATATGGTTATGTCTACTTAATCAATCATAAGTCAAAAACCTTTGAAAAGCTCAAAGACTTTAAACAGGAAGTGGAGAATCAGCTGGGCAGGAACATTAAGATACTTCGATCCGATCGAGGTGGTGAGTATCTTAGTACAGAGTTCCTTGACTATCTTAAGGAATGTCAGATTGTCTCACAATTGACACCACCTAGAACACCACAGCTTAATGGTGTAGTTGAGAGGTGTAATCAAACCGTGTTGGACATGGTTCGTTCATGATGAGTCGATCTTCGCTACCAATCTCATTTTGGGGGTATGCCTTAGAAATTGTCGCCCATATCCTTAATCTAGTTCCTACCAAAAAGGTCGCCAAAACACCTCACGAGATGTGGAGTGGGAAAGTTCCCAATTTGGACCACATCAATATTTGTGGTTGCGAGGCACGAGACTCACGATAAGCTCGAACCTCGAATTGAGCGGTGTATTTTCATCGGCTACCCACAGAAATCATTTGGTTACCTCTTCTATAGACCCAGTGATAATATGGTCTTTATAGCAAGGAGAGGAGTCTTTCGAGTAAAAAGAATTTATAATCCAAGGAAACAGTGGGAGGAAAATTGACCTTGAAGAAATTCAAGAGTCAAGTGGTGAAGGAACCTCAAACCCTAGCAGTCAACCTGAGGAGGAAATTCTTGTTGATCCGAATGACGAGTATGTACCTCTAAGGCGTTCCACGAGAGTTAGGAATGTACTTGAGCATTACTATGGTTTCCGTATTACTACGGAAGGTGATACACTTATCAGTGATAGTACACTGGTAATCTTGGATGAACCTAACAGCTACACGGAGGCCATGGCAGGCCCCGAGTCTTCTAAATGGAAAGAGTCTATGGACAGCAAGATACAGTCCATGTATGACAATCAAGTTTGGAACTTCATTGACAATGTACCATGTCGTAAGATAGTCAGGTGCAAATGGATATTCAAGAAGAAGACTGACATGGATGGGAATGTACACACTTATAAGGCGCGACTGGTTGCAAAGGGATTTTCTAAAACTCCGGGAGTTGATTATGATGAGACCGTTTCACCAGTAGCGAAGATTAAGTCTATTAGGGTTATGCTAGCCATAGTTGCATTTCATGATTATGAAATATGGCAAATGGATGTCAAAACCGCTTTCCTTAATGGAAAGTTGGCTGAGGATGTTTACATGAGTCAGCCAGAGGGTTTTGTCAGTGCAGAGTACCCTAATAGAGTGTGTAAGCTTGATAAGTCCATCTATGGATTAAAACAAGCACCTCACAAATGGAATCTTTGTTTCGATGAGAAAGTCAAAGAGTTTGGTTTTTCGAGGAGCGAAGATGAGTCTTGTGTATATGTCAATGCTAGTGGGAGTATAGTTAGCTTTTTGGTATTGTATGTGGATGACATACTACTCATAGGAAATGACATCCCAACTCTGCAGGAAGTAAAGTTCTAGCTTGGGAAGTGTTTCGCTATGAAGGACCTTGGAGAAGCTGCCTATATCCTATGGATAAGGATTTTGAGAGACAGGAGTAAGAGACTAATTGGACTTAGTCAAAGTACCTACTTGGATAAGGAGCTCAATAGGTTCAGCATGCAGGATTCCAAGAAAGGAGAATTACCGACCCAGAGCAACGCCAGACTGAGTAAGACTCAGAGCCCAAGTACAGAGGTTGAGATAGCTGAGATGAGTCGAGTATCGTATGCTTCCGTTGTAGGCTCGATCGTGTATGTTATGACTTGTACTCGTCTTGATGTGGCCTTTTCTTTGAGCATGGTCAGCAGATATCAGGGAAACTCTGGTAAGGCTCACTGGACTGCGGTAAAGAACATTCTCAAGTACCTGCGGAGGACTAAGGATTGGGTCCTTACCCTCGGTGGGAGTGATGACTTGAGAGTAGTAGGGTATGGTGATGCTAGCTTCGAGACTGATAGGGATAATTTCCACTCTCATTCAGGCTAGGTCTTTACCTTAAACGGAGGAGAAATTACTTGGAAAAGTTCCTAGCAGGAGACAGTGGCTGATTCAACTTGCGAATCAGAGTACATAGCAGTAAGCAAAAGGAACTTTTCCAAGTAATTTCTCATGGAATAGTACCAGCTATAAAGGAACCTATGGAGAACTTCATCGGAGACCTTGGAGTAGTACCAGCTATAAAGGAACCTATGGAGATTTTCTATGAGAGTGAAAGTGCAGTTGCCTTAGCCAAGGAACCAAGGGATCACGGGAGATCCAGACACATTGACAGAAAATACCATTTCATTAGACATCGAATAGAAGGGCTCCTAGTGGCAAAGAAGGTATCATCAGATGAGAACCCAACATATCCCCTCACGAAGGGACTGGGTAGGGTTAAGCATCTTCGGCATGCGAGGCGCATTGGGCTAAAGGATGATATTAGTTTTAGAAATTAGATAGATTTTGAAATTTGTAAAGTGTAATTGACATTTAATGATAAATAAAAGTTGTTATTTATTTATAAGTAAAGTGTTACTATCTTCTATCAATCGTTTACTATCGTTTCAATTTTTGCATGTTTTGACTTCCAGAATAATAATGTTATGGTATATCATATTATTCAAACCATCCACAGTCAATCATACTTTGGAAGTAGGTAAGGAGGCAAGACTGTCATGAATGGGTCTGCAGTTTGTCTGGGACAAAGGGGTTGCAGTGTTCATGAGTACTCATGGAATAGTGATTCGAGTATTGGGTTCAACCCACGCTCACTTGTATCACTTCATGGAATTTATCTCGAGTGATCGTGAGACGGTAATATCGTATAAGTCTTCAAACATAAAGATATGAGTTATTGACTATGAGTTGGTTATACATTGATTGTACGAAAACGCATTGGTAACTCGATGTTATAAAACGTACCTTTGTGTATGATTCAACAAGTAGTAGAACAAGTATATGAGTTGAAGTTTATCTGTTCCTTCTAGTCCTTGGAAGATTAGAAGTGATATCTGGGCCCCTCGATGATTTTTTTGACCTATGTACCGGGCCCGGTTAGAACTAAATTAATGTGTTCAATTAAGTTTTATGTCAAACAAATTAGAAATCAGAAAACAAACTGTTGGACAATAAGTACGACATTGTTCCATGTATTTGTCCGGCTGATATCTTGAGAGCAGAGGACTATATGACCACTTATCTTAAATGGCAGGTCATCTTAGTTCCGCACGACTTTGAAAGAGCTACGATTGTTGAACGGTTCCTGAAGTCATACTTGCAGTTATAGTTATTGGACTTATCCAAGTGGGAGATTGTTGGATAAGGTGTCTGATATGTGCAAAATTAGTTAATCATTTAGCATACATTTTTATTTATTTTTAACTAATTATGTGTATAATATGGACAAAAGGTACTTAATATTGTTTAAATTTTGTTTCCAGTCCAAAAGACATGCTTGGGAGAGAAAAGGAACAAGGGGAAGCAATTAGAGTTAAAAGACTGGAGAATGGGGCACAAAAGTCTACATACTCGGCGAGTATACGAGTATACTCGGCGAGTATAAGAGAATATTCCAGAAGATAAGTCAAGATTCCTAAAACAAGGCGGATAACTATGAGCCTACTCGGCGAGTTGGGTCTGCTACTCGCCGAGTACACCCTGTTTTGAGATAATTATAAAAATCGAACCTTAATCCGATTGGAACACTTTCTGACGTTTTTTTGGAGACTCATCTGCGATTGAAGAACCCTTGGAGGAGCTAAGGAACCCTAATCTTCAATCTCTTGAGGAATCAAGGCAATTAGGTGAATCATTCCATTTAGCTTTAGGAATTAGGAATGTTAAGCTTAGATAAATCTATTTTTGTGTTTGTTTTTGCTGCAACTATGAACTAAATACGTTTTTGTTTCTGTTTTGGGGATACCAAGTAACTCCTATGGTTTAATTCTTAGTTTTTGATTGATTGTTTATTGGTAATTTATTAAATTAAGTTTGTTAAAGAACCTTATGCATTAATCATAACTATCTGTTGTTAATTGGAAGATAATTAAGCTGCATGAACATCTCTTAATTGTTAACCTCATATGTCTATGTGAACACTTAATCATATGCTTAGGAATAATGAATATGAAACTAAGATTAACAAGATAATAGGTAGGTTAACGTGTGAGCTTGTTTGAGAAACCGACAAACAAGAGGTTAATTGAACCACCAATTTGATTAACTACTACAAATCTTATTTAATCCAAATCATTAATCTAGGGAATTAATTAGTTTAAGCATTTGATCACCGCTTGAAGTAATTAATTGTCTAAGGGTTATGAGTAATGAACATGAACCTAACCACATTAGTTGGTATCCAATAACAATTAATCTATCATAAATTCAAAATAACCATAGGAGTGAATTGGTTGAACCTAAAACGGAAACATCTTTATTAAATTTGGTGAATTAGTTGTTTTCTTTAGTTACTTAGTTAATTAAGTGTTTTTGCGGTGTGTTTAGGTTTCTAGTCTTGCAAAACTAGAGAAAAACCTTTTACTTTTATTATTTGTTTAGTTAGAATTAGTTATTAGTTTAATTTCCCGTTCCCTGAGTTCGATACCCTACTTATTCAACTATACCACAATTGATAGGTCCACTGCCTTTGTGTGTTTATTTTATAAGTAAAAGTAGGTTTAAAACTAGGTGAGTTTGCACACATCAATGTATATATCCATAACTATTTATGGTATGTATTTGACCCGGTTGGCATGGTTCATTTGGGTTGCATGGCATCATGATAGTTGGATAGACAAAATGAGAAGAAGAACACTTACGATTTGTTAATATATTATAAGTTATAATATATTAATATGAAATCATATTATTTAATTAGTATTGATCAAGAATTAATTTTGTGATAAAAAAGAGACTAATTGAATATATGGGGTTGATTGTGTAAATCATCTATTCTTATATAGTGGGCTAATGATCCATGGTTTATTGGATTGGGCTAAAACCCATTGGGTTCTTCATGGATGCTCCACGGAGTTTAAAACCCATGGATCATGGAGGAAATGAAAAGCCATGTCAATAGGGTTTACATGGTGTAACCCTACTTCTGACACACTATATAAAGACCCCATAGGCTAGCAAAATTGGCACTAAGATTAGAACAAGGAGGGCTAGCCGATTTTGAGTGATAGTGTACTTCTCTCAAAGTTATTCCAAGAGTTGTGGTGTTGTGTGAAACATTTGAGGCATCACATTTGGGGTGCTAGGCTCATAAAGTTCTTAAGGAATCCAAGCAACAAGAAAGGTATGTTCTTCTACTAGTTTTTATGTTTCAAGTTCCCCATGCCATGCTAGTTAGCTTAAGAGCATTGGAAAAAATCAAATTTGCATGTATCTTAGTAAAACATAGATCCAAGGTTTCTAGGGTTGCATGTACACCATAGGAGTGTTAGAATGCTCAAAACCCTTCACTAAATACCCGACCCTGTAATACCATAGGTAACTCCGAGCCCTACGGCCGAATATATCGTGCTCTAACTAGGGCATCACCCTGTACTAATGGTTCTCCAATGGTTATATCTACGAGAATCGTGCGAACATTTCATCTAGGTTTTCAAAAATGGGAATTCTCAACCAAGTGGTGATTAGGGTTTTAGGTTTCAATATTTAGGATAATTGTTTGGATGAGGGCTAAGAAAGGAGTGGCTATCAAGACATCAACCCCAAAACAAAAATCTCGTCCATTCTCATGGGCATATTCAGATTTTCAATTTTTACCCTCAAGTTTTCCATAATGACAGTTGTAACCCTTGAAACTAATATCTTTGCATCACAATACTTTTAAGTTGCGAACGTCTGGCATTAAAGATAATCACAAAACTTCCAATATGAAACATCCTAAAAATACAGTCCAAAATTTCATTTTTAATTCATAAATAAAACCATAGTTATCAAAATCAGTCATCCAAAAACATAAGTCATCGTATCAAATCAGAGTATCATATCAAAAAAAAATAACAACATATCAGAGTAAGAAATCTCGGGCCAAAACAAATGGTGTGTGCACTGCAATCATCCCGATCTCTTCCCCTTGCTACCGGAAGTACCTGAAACCATACACATAACCACATAATAACATATATTGGGCATTGCCCACTACATCGGTCCCCGCCTGACATCGGACCAAAGTCCGGCATTAGGCCCCGCCTGGCATCAGACCGAAATCCGGCAATGAGCCCCTCCCGGCATCGAGCAAAGATCAGTATACATATAACATATCAACAAATACATGTAAACATAATCACATAACATAGAAATATAAACATTCCTTAGGCCCCGCCAGGCATCGGACCGAGATCCGGAAACGTATAAACATTCCTCGGGCTTTCCCTGGCATCGGACCGAAGTCCGGAAACATATAAAACAAGCACATGCAAGAGTCACGAGACATCAAGCATACAAACATTCCTCGGGCTTTCCCCACATCGAACCGAAGTCCGAAAACACATATACAACTACATCAAGCACTGCCCGGCATCAGACCTTAGTCCAGAATACGCTAACATACATAAATGGGCCGGTATTGGTGCCTTCGGCCTGTTACTACTGGAGGAAAACTCACTCAAATGTCGGGTGAAATACCTCAAATGTCTCTGTTCCTGTAACCGACTCTACTCACACCCTATAAAGAAACAACCCCTTAGATACCATTCTATACTCAAGACCCCTTCACGGGTCAACCTTGGTCAAAGTCAGCGTCCAATCAAAGTCAAAGTCAACACCCCGAGTTGAGTCAACTCATCGAGTCATCCCTCTGACTCGCCGAGTTCCCATGCTCAGCAGAATCGTGATAAAATGAGTCAACTCGTCGAGTCCCTCCTTAGACTCGTTGAGTTCTGCCCTTTACAGAATCGGGACAAATCGTTCTAACTCGTCGAGTCCCTCTATGGAATCATCGAGTTCTTCAATTTGTTGCTTCTTCTTAATGGATTAAGCCCCTACTCCTCAGATCTGAGCTTCATACTTCACATATACACTGAAGATGTCCTTTTAAGGGTAAAGTTTCCAACTTTACCCGTTAGTAGCCTTACATAATGGGTTTAGCTAAAACCCTAATTCGTTAAGACCTAGATCTTGATCCAAACGCCATCAATACTCTAAACCAAGGCATATAAACTGAGATATGGACCCTAAACACTACAAGAAAACGTAAAGCTTCCATCTTTCTCTCCATGCACAACCTTTTGGGGATTTAAAGGCCAAAATGACATCCTAAAGCTTGCATGGGGCTTCAATAGCCATAAATTTTGCACCTTTATGCCATGAGAGCCCTTCAAGGCTCTTAATCTGAAGGCACTCTCACTTGGGACGTCCATTTCCCAAAGATCATGCTTCTTGGACCAAAAACCCAATAAAATGATAATAAGGAGATCTAAGAAGTTACTAAGCAAGTTTGAGACTTGCTTACTAGGAAATGATGAGAATGAAATTGAGTCTTTGGATCTACTAGCTTCTTCTTGAATCCCCAAGCTTCTCCTTCCTTCACACGCTTCAACACACACAAAAATTCACTCAAAAATGGCTCACCAGCTCACAAGTGCATTAAGGTTTCTGGATTTAGGATTTGGGACTCGGAGGCGTGAAATGAGGCTAGCATAAGGGGATTAAGATGCTTAAATAGGGTGCAAAACCTCGAAATTAGGGTTTTCACCCCTGCCAGCCTACTCGTCGAGTTGAGGGCTCTCAACTCGTCGAGTAGGTTGCTTAAATCTCATGTCCCTCCTAATCTCTACTCGACAAGTTTGGGGATCCCAACTCGTCGAGTTGCTCTACAAAAATGAATAAATTATTAAATTTGTGTACCAGGAATCAGACATTATAATTTTCCCCTACTTGTCTTAGACTTCGTCCTCGAAGTCTGCTGCCTCAAACTGGGTAATGCTCTCTCAATTCCTCATCGGGCTCCCGAGTCCACTCTGAACCCTTATGGTGCTGCCACTACACCTTCACCAGCTACACCCTCTTATTCCTCAACTCTTTCGTCTTCCTGTCGAGAATGGCTACCGGTCTCTCGATGTAGTTCAGGCTCTCATCAACCCGTATATCCTCTAGAAGCACTATTGCGGAGTCATACACTAAGCACTTCCGCAGCTGTGAGACATGAAAAGTATTGTGGATCTGGCTGAGCTCTGCAGGAAGATCCAATCGATACGCCACCTTGCCAACCCGGGCTATAACCCTGAAAAGACCGATGTACCTGCGGCCCAGTTTTCCCCGCTTCCTAAACCAGATGACACATTTCCAAAGTACCACCTTCATGAGAAGCATGTCGCCCACCTGAAACTCCAGGTCTGAACGGCGCTTGTCGGTATAGCTTTTCTACCGACTCTAAGCAGTCTGGAGCATGCTGGATCCTCTCAGTGGTTTTTTTACTATGATATATTCACATATGAATAAAAACAACATGTCATGACAATGACAATATCAAAACATATTGTTTTTAATGTTAGTTTATTAACATGTGAATATATCATTTATTCACCTATGAATGATTTTTTCTTAAATATTTTAACATTTATTTTACATGTAAATTCAATATTATACAAAAACAAAGTGCTTGTATTGATTAATGAAAACTATGTTGGGAATTTCGGGTTTGTGGTAGAGATCTGGATACCAACTTGGATCGTGAAATCACTTTCCGAATTGATATTTCTACCCTATGGTTGGGTTACAAGAAATTCAGCCTAGGATAATCCAAGTGGACACTTACGTTTCTAGGCACAGAAAACGTAAGCCAATATGCTAAAGGTATCTGTGAATGAGTGATGAAAAACGAGAGCTAAAGAACGTACCCCCTCTGGAAAGGAAGAGTTGTTTATATATTAAAAACGATTAGGGTTTCATTAGGGTTGGGCCGTCATTAGTTGCTTTGGAAGCAAGTAATATTAATCTGGATTAGGGTTACCAAATGTAACATCCGGATTCCCAGGTACATTATTTATTCATTTATTTTGGAGATTTTGGAGGGACTCGGTGAGTTGACGCTTAGACTCGCCGAGTAGGATCACGAATTATATCCGGGTTAATGACCGGACTCGACGAGTCGACTAGTGGACTCGGCGAGTCCGTGCTATTTAATGAAGCCCTAATTCTCGGTGTTTGGGACCTATTTAAAGGGGCTTATAGCCACCATTTGCGGCTACCAGACCCCTGAGTGAAACCCTAAGAGATCTAGAGCATTTATGAGGAAGAAGAGGCCATTTTTGATCCTTGTGTGGGTATTTTTGCAAGAAGAAGGTGACCAAGGCAAGAGGGAACTGAAGAGGGTGCTATTCTGTGGATTTCAGAGCTTAGGGACTTTATATTGAGGTATATATTTGATCCTTCTTCAGTTTTGGTGTAAATCTTTGAGAGTTAGGGTTTCTAGCCCTTTAGAGTATGAATTGTGGAGCAACTGGTCCCTTCTTGTGTTGAGGCTTCGGATCTAGATCCAAAGAGGTCCAGAGACCTTAACTCTTTGATCTTTATGGGTGACATTGAGAGATATGAGCTTGGGGTGACATATTGAGGCCATTTCTTCCAATAGAGCCAATAGGTCTTTGCATGGGCATCAAGATCCAGACTTTACATGCTTATCTTGCTTAAGGAGGCCAGATCTATGGGTTAGAGGAACAGATATGACCTTAGGAGGTCATTTGAGTTTGAGCATGGCATGAACTCGCCGAGTCCTATGAACAGACTCGACGAGTAGGGTTAGGGTTTCCCGTAAATCACTCAGTTGGTAACTTGCCGAGTTGGGGGAATGACTCGGTGAGTCAGAAGGAAATAGAGGACTGGAGTTCAAGGCGGAACTCGCCAAGTTCATAATGGGACTCGACGAGTTGAGTCGGGGTGGCCCCGCGATTCATGTCAGGTGTAACTCGTCGAGCAGGGGAAAGACCCGACGTGTCAAGCGAGACTAGAGAGATAGTGGACACGTGTAGACTCGACGAGTCGCCCAAGTGCAATCAACGAGTCGGGTCAAAGTTTGATTGTTGACTTTTGTTGACTTTTAGGGTTTGGTCAACAATGAGGTCTTTGACTCAAGAGAGGGGTAAAATGGTCTTTTACCCTTCTGAGGGTGCCAAGAGAGGGTTGAGTCTAGTCTCGAGAGTTATATTTATGAGAGTATTTACTTTATGTGATTAGGCGGAGGCTAGACCATATTTCTACCGAGTCAGAGATTTACCGAGACATCTGAGGTGAGTCTTCTCACTATACTTTACCTAAAGTGGTAACAGAGTTCTGTGACAGTGTATTTTAGAGTTATGTGCCAATGTATTTGTATGTTATTTATGTGTTGAGATTTATTGTGATATGTGATATGCATGATTCATATTTTTCAGAGTTAGGACCAGTGGGTCCATAGACTAGGGATGAGATTTAGAACCGGAAAACCGGACCGGAACCGGAATCGGACCGGAACTGGAACCGTTAGAACCAGAATATGTAGAACCGAGTCCGGTTTCGGGTTTAAAAATTGGCTTTATCCGGGTTCCGGGTAATCCGGGTTTGGGTCCATCGGGTCCGGGTAAACCGGGTCTAAAAACCAGAACCAGTTTTTGGAACCGGAACCACTTTTAGGGCCGGAACCGGTTTTTGTGAAACGTTTAAAAGATGCATATCTTATTCGTTTCAACTCCAATTGACATACGGTTTTTTCCAACATGTAGTTTAGAGTTTGTACATGATTTTAGACTATAAATTTGTCATTTGTAGTTTTATATTCATTGACTTATAGTCCTCCAAAGTCGAGATATCAAAGCTGGAAGTTTTTAGTTTTTCAGTTTTTTTGTATTCGGTGAAAGTTTTAAAACATGCATATCTAATTCGTTTGAAGTCGGATTGACATGTGGTTTTTTACAACTTCTAATTTACAGTTTTTACATGAGTTTAGACTATAATTTTGTCATTTTTGGTTTAACATTCAATGATTTACAGTCCTCCAAAGTCGGGATATCAAAACTGAAAATTTTCAACTCTTCAGCTATTTGTTTTTGTACTTTGTATTATATGAAAATATTAACACAAGCATATCTTATTCGTTTAAAGTTGGATTGACATGTGAGTTTTTCTAGAGTGTATTTTAGAGTTTGTACATGATTTTAGACTATATTTTTGTTAATTTTGGTTTCGTATTCAATGACTTATAGTCCCCCAAAGTCGGGATATCAATATGAAAATTTTCAAAGTTCAACCCACTAAGTAGTAAATAATTACCAAAAAATTCCGGTTTTTGCGGGTTTTCCGGTTCTAAACCCACTTTATCCGGTTCCAACCTACCCATTTTGATTTTTCCGGGTTTTCCGGTTCTAGACCCACTTTACCCGGAACCATACCCGAAACCGAACCGGAACCGGTTCCTATATACCGGTCCGGTTTCCGGTTCTATAAAATCCCGTTAACCAGTTCCGGGTTTTTCGGGTCCGGGTTTGGACCCATTTTCATCCCTACCATAGAGTTAGGGCCAGAGGGCCCACAGAGAGTTGGGACTGTAGGGTCCCACTGAGACACACTGACCAGAGGGTAAACAGAGTTATAGCCTTGAGTGGCCAATATGTGTTAGAGTAGTATTTTGGGGAACTCACTAAGCATTTATGCTTACAGTGTTATGTGTTATGTGTTTCAGGTACCAGTGATGATCGCGGGAAGGCGCCGGCATGATCCGTACACACACACCAGCGGAGTTTATTATGATTTGATCTTGGGACTTGTAATGAGATAATGTTGATACATTGTTTTTTGAAAGTGATTATGAATGAATTTATATGGTTTTAAAAAGTGAAAAATTGTTTTAATTTTTACGGTCTTACAAGTTGGTATCAGAGCCTTGGTTTGAGGGATTCGGATGCATCTTCGGGCGTATCTGAACTCAAACTGAGGATTTGAGAAAATTTTTGATAATAAAACAATTTTTAAAAGAGTAAAAAGGGTTTTGAGACAAACAGAGCAGAGCCATGTGTACGATCAGCCAGCGCCCGAACGGTGATTTCCCAAAATACCCTTGTAATAAGTGTTATGAGATATATTATGCTATGATATATGATGAGTTTTGTTAATGCATGCTAGAGTAGACTAGGTATTCTTATTAGGACTAGAGTGGCCTGATATATGATGCCTTAGTCTAGGAGATTTGCTGCTACAGATCCTTGAGAATGTTTAGATAGCAGCGAGGAGCTTATGAGAGATCTTCTAGTGAGTAGCATATGATTAAAGAGAGTAGAGTACTTGGGATTTGGGACGAGGACTTGGGATGAATGCTGATGCGGTGTGGACGGTAGTATTGAGCTGTACTACCAAAGACACCGGGTCAGTGCGCAGTCCAAGTAAGAATTCTTAGAGTACTAAGTGTCACACCCCCAAACCAAGGATGGCGGAAACGTCCGGGGGTGGCGGACTTAATGTATAGTATCACAACAACGAGTATAATAGTGATCAAAGTAAATACAACCAATCATAAATATAATTGAAAAAGTTACACCAAAGCATATGTTTACATGATTCAATTCAATTACATTATGATTACAAAATGAATTGTTTGACAATTTATCGTTCCATCCTCAAAACGCTATTGATTTCCTGTTTCATTGAATTCCTGAGAATACAAGTAGTTTGGAAAAAGTGTCAACAATTAAGTTGGTGAGTTCATAAGCTTTTGATAGTAAGAGTTTGAAAATCGATCTTTGTAATGAATTGTATGTTACCAAGAAAAATCCAATATTTTCCTTATAAAAGTTATGTAGTCCTAATTACCAGGACCGAGAATGAACAAGTATTTGTCATACTTAAAGATATAAAAGTGGTTTTAAATTGGCGTAAAACCCTTCTAATTTGAGAAAAATCCCGTAATGAATGATGTGTAGTCTTAAATACCAAGACCGAAAGTATACAATAATATCTGTAATTATTGATATAAAAAGTGATTTTAAATCGACATAAAACCCCTTTTAATCTATAAAAAATTCCCGTAAACTTTATGAGTTGTTAACTTCCTATGTGAGCGTTATAACCATACTATGACTGAATGAACCTGCCACGACGTTTCTCAGGCGTCGAAAACTTATATGACATTTGTCACCCATAGACCTGCAGGTCCTACTGTAGCTAGTAGTAAGGTGTGGGGTGTCAAACCCAATATAGATCTATACACAACTATCACGTTCTCCCTACAAGAGACTCTGGTTATAACTACCAAGAATTTGGATCCCGTACTCGAACGTATGGGGAGAGAATGTCTCACAACCTAAGTTAACAAGTTTACGTGTGGTGTACATGAGTGTAGAACCTCTTTCTGTGGGAATAAGACTTTCCAAAATGTGTTTGTTGTGTTAATGGAAACATAAACCATACCTATTATAGTTTATCAAAATGTTTCAATGTAATAGTTATAACTTTGTTTACTATGGTTAACTACTGCGAAGTCGCAGTCGAAAACCGGGAAGAAGGGGTCTTCCTGCGAAGCCCTTCGGAAATAGCCCTAGAGGCTTCGGACTTCAGATCCTGAAGCTTCGGGCTTCGGATCTGAGGTCTGATGCTTCAGGCTTCGATTCTGTGGTCAGGCTTCGGATTCGTATGGAGGCTGAGGCTTCGGACTTCGTATGTAGGTCTGAGGCTTCAGACTTCGTATGCAGGTCTGAGGCTTCGGACTTCGTATGTAGGTCTGAGGCTTCAGAATTCATATGTAGGTCTGAGGCTTCGGACTTCGTATGTAGGTCTGAGGCTTCGGACTTCATATGCAGGTCTGAGGCTTCGGATTCTTGAGCCTGTTTTTCTCGTTTTTACCCCGTTTCAAGCCGTTTTTGACCCGGTTAAGGGTCGGGATGGCCCGAAAGACTATAAAAAGTTTAAGGAACTTTTGAGAGAGATTTGGGAGAGATTTCACATACTTAGAGAGATTTGGGAGAGATTCTATATAGAGAGATAGAGTGAAACGATTGAGAGAGGTTTTGTGTGTGACATTTGTGAGTGTCCGGCTTCGCAACGCAAGGTCCGTAAACCCCTTTACACCATGATTAAGGATCTTACACACTCCCAAAGAGTATGATGTTGGAATAGTGTCTAAGGCTGCAACTATATTAGGTAAGTATTTGACCCGGTTGTGCATGGTCATTTTGGGTTGCCTTCACCATAGCAACTTGATAGGATGATTTATTAAGAGAGAGTAAATATTATTAATATATTATGAGAATAATATAAAGAATAATAATATTGTTATTTGATTAATATAAGTCATAGAATTAATTGGAATTAATTTGGTGACTTAAAGAGATTAATTAAATAAGAGGGTATAAACTGTCAATTGTTTGATAGTTAAACTTTAGACTGTAAATCCATATAGATATGGATTGGACGGATTCTAGAAGCTAAGGATTGCTTCAAATCGTCCAAGAGTTATCTAAGGAATGGATTTGGATAGCCTTAAGAGAAGATTATCCAATTAGGGTTTAGGTTGTAACCCTTAAGGAGTCTACAAGTATAAATAGACCCTATGGCATAAGGAAATCGGCACCTAACCTAAAGTAGAGAAGCCCTGGCTGATTTCCTCCCCTCTCCTCTCTCCCAAATCATCCTCCTTGCTATTTGGTGTTTGTAAGTCATTAGAGGAGTGACAATTGTGACTCTAGAAGCTCCAAGACAACAAGATCAACAAGGAATTCAAAGGTATGATTCTAGATCTGTTTTATCATTGTTCTTATTCCTAAATAGTCATTAGAAGTCTTGGATTCAAAGCATGTTTAATTAGAAAGCCTAGATCCGAGCATTAGGGTTTTGCATGCGCACATAGGAAAGTTCTTATGGCTAAAACCCATTAGTGGTATCAGAGCCTAGCTTGGTTTTCATTAAATTGTTGCTTAATTGTCTGAAACTAAACTGCAAAATTCGATTTTTGGGTTTCTGAGTCATGGACTCGGCGAGTTCCAAAGTGGACTCGGCGAGTCCCTTTGTGCACTCGGCGAGTCCAAGCGTCAGGAATGGCCTAATTCGGGATTTCTTCATGATTATCTTATGGAAACTTACCTTAATCATATTAGATCAACCCTAATCCGATTTTTTGATATATATGACTATAATCTTGATCTAATTAAAGATATTTATCAACTAATAAAATATTTAATTTCCTTATATGATAATTAATTAATTATTTTGATTATTTTGGTAATTATCTTGAAAGAAATCTTGAATAAATCAAATATAGATAATTAGGAAATTAATTGTTAATTCAAATTATTTGTTATTTGATCCTCCATGTTTTAAATTTTTAAAACTTGTCCTCAAGTTTTGAAATTTATATTTTGTGATTAAAAGTTTTAATTTAGACAATTTAAATTTCAAACCCTAGATTTTAAAAGGTTTAAAATACAACCATATACTAATATGATATTACTAGAATAATATCTATATATATATATATATATATATATATATGTATAACTAAATGCTAGTCATACCGTTAGTAGGCCTCATTCACGAAGCCGATCTATAAGGTGGGTATAAGGTTGCGGCCTATAAAATGGCGCTTAATGGGTGTACACTCACACCCACCGCTTGCTTGATCGGTGGAAGGTCGTTAGCTGAACAGGTAGGATAGGGCAACCTCATCCTCTCATTAAAAGTATAATAAGTAATACAAAGTAACTACACATATTTTTAAAATTTCCCAATCTTAGTTACTTTAGGAAAAGTAAATTGATGCAATCCCATGAAATTACACTTTGCACCATTGCTAAGAAGTTAGTGGAGCGTGTGTGGTTTACCGGCACACTAATTGGTTCTAAGCAAAGGTGGCAAAGGGTGATTCATTGTTTATCATAGTTCGATGGAGCGTGTGTGGTTTACCGGCACATCGAATAGGTGATTGTTACAATGAAGGCACCATGTGAATTTGCATGGTAATTCACACCCGCTTTGTGATCCTCGGTATCCCAGTCACAAACAAGAGGGGCATATCGAGATTTAAACATGCCATTGAATAGTTTCAATGAATCTCATCCGAACCTAGGAATTCTCAATACATTTAGGACTTATAGTTAGTTTTTATGGTGGAGAATTAGTGAATCGTCATTCACTTACCTTCAATTTATTTGCATGTTAGATTACGGCATCCCTTTTCTAATATGTGAATGTTGTTGTTGGATCCTAGCCCTAATTTTTCTTATTGGGTGATAATTAGGGATTCTTATTCTAATCTATCTTTGTCCTTTCTATTTGTAGATGTCAAACGCAAACAACACTACTGCTAGTTCTTTCACGTTGATGAGCCTTTGCCAAAAGGTCACCTTCGATGGAACGAACTTTAGCGAATGGATAAGATACATTCGCACCATTGCTCGCTATGAGGATAAGGAGTATGTCCTCGATGAGAAGCTCGAGAAGATCAACCCTGAAATCGCTACTCCGGCTGAAATTACCGCTTTTGAAACTCATGAGCGAGATGCAACGAAGGTACATTGCATCATGATAGCCACCATGAACTCCGAATTCCAAAAGTCCTACGAGGACATGTACCCGTACGAGATGCATCAAGACTTATTGGAGAGATACCACCAGAACGCGAGACAAGAGCGTTATGAGATTTTCACTAACATGATTTCCGCTAAGATGGGTCATGGAGAATCTCTTACCGTGCACCTGCAAAAGATGCAGAGGTATGTCGACCGCCTTCGCAAGTTAAATGTTGACTTTGGGGAAGACTTGGCGATCGACATGGTGCTTCACTCTTTGCCTCCGATGTACAATCAATTTAGGATGACCTACCACATGAACAAAGAGGAGGTCACCCTAAGTAAACTCCAAGGTCTCTTGAGGGTCGCTGAGAGCAACTTCAAAGACAAGTTTGTTGCACCAACTCCCAATCCACCCGCTACTCCTGTCTTGGCTATTGGTCAAGGAAAGGGAAAGAAGAGGAAGGGTTCGTCTAAGAACTATCGCAAGGTTAAAGCCCGAGATGGTGCCTCTTCTAGTGGGACCAAAGTTGATCCCGATAACCCTGCCCTAACCCTAAGGAGGCAGAGTGCCACCACTGCCACAAGATAGGACATTGGAAGAGAAGCTGCCCAGAGTACCTGCAAGCCATCAAGGAAGGAAAGATCAAGCCATCTTTCGTAGGTATATACACAAGTAAATCTAACGATTCTAATCATGCTATATCTTGGGTATCAAACGATTCTAATCATGCTATTTCTTGGGTTCTTGATACCGGTTGTGGTTACCACATTTGTTCTAATGTGCAGGGACTAAGAAGAAGTAGGGATGTGGAGCAAGGAAGAATCAATCTAATCATGGGGAACAGAAGATCGTTGCCTGTGACCAAGATTGGAGTGTATTCTTTAGTGCTTAGGAATAATTTGTGTTTAGATTTGAACAATTGTTTCTATTCGCCAGAAATGGCTAGAAACATCATTTCATTTCATGGTTTATATAGACAAGGTTTTAGATTTTCTTTTAATAATGAGAATGGTTCTATTTTGGCTTATCTAAATGGTGTCTTTTACTTTGAAGCTATACCATGTAATGGAATTTATGAAACTGTTATGATTGTTGATAACTTAGGAAATGATGTTTTGAACATAGATTCTTCCACTAGTATGGATAAAGCATCCTTGTGGCATTGTCGTCTTGGACATGTCAACAAGAAACGCATAGCCCAACTCCAAAAGGATGGAGTGTTGGAGTCATTCGACCTTAGGGAAGATGACACATGCAAGTCTTGTTTACTTGGAAAGATGACCAAGTCACCCTTCACGAGTACATGTGAAAGGGGTGAAGGTCTATTGGACTTAATACATACCGATGTATGTGGACCGTTTAGATCAACCACGAAGGATGGGAACCGCTTCTACGTGACTTTTACTGACGATTATAGTAGATATGGGTATATCTATTTAATCAAGCAAAAGTCAGAAACTTTTGAAAAGTTCAAAGAGTTCAAGAATGAAGTGGAGAATCAATTGGGTAGGAAAATCAAGATGCTTTGATCCGATCGAGGAGGAGAGTACCTAAGTCTTGAATTCCACGATTATCTCAAGGAGTGTGGAATAGTTTCGCAATTAACGCCTCCTAGGACACCGCAGTTGAATGGTGTGGCAGAAAGGCGTAATCGAACTTTATTGGATATGGTTCGCTCTATGATGAGTCGTGCTTCACTACCTATCTCTTTTTGGGGGTATGCCTTAGAGATTGCCGCCCATATCCTTAACCGAGTCCCTACTAAGAAGGTTGCCAAAACACCTCACGAGATGTGGATAAGGAAAGCTCCCTCGTTGGCACATATCAAGGTTTGGGGTTGCGAGGCTTTCATAAGACGAGATACTCACGACAAGCTCGAACCTCGAAGTGAGCGATGTATTTCATCGGCTACCCACAGAAATCCTTTGGATATCTCTTCTATAGACCGAAGGACAATGTTGTCTTTGTTGCGAGGAGAGGAGTTTTCCGTGAGCGAGAACTCATAGGCCAAGGAGACAGTGGGAGGCAAATCGAGCTTGAAGAGATTCAAGAGTCGATAGATGAAGGAACCTCTACCGCTGGCACTCAACCCAAGGAGGAAACTCCGGTTGAACCGATTGACGAATCCTTACCTCTTAGACGTTCCGATAGAGTTAGAGTTCATCCCCAGTTTTATGGTTTTCATATTACTACCGAAGGGGACACGTATATTAGTGATGGTACACTAATAAATCTTGATGAACCTAATAGCTATAAGGAAGCCATGGCAGGCCCGGAGTCTACAAAATGGAAAGAGGCAATGGATAGCGAGATCCAATCCATGTATGATAACCAAGTTTGGAATTTGGTTGATTATGTGCCCGGACGTAAGACCGTTAGGTGCAAATGGATCTTCAAGAAGAAGACCGACGTGGATGGAAACGTACACACATATAAAGCGCGATTGGTTGCGAAGGACTTTACTCAAACTCCCGGAGTTGACTATGATGAGACCTTCTCACCGGTTGCGAAGATTAAATCTATTAGAGTGATGCTAGCTATTTCCGCATTTCATGATTATGAGATTTGGCAAATGGATGTCAAGACCGCTTTCCTTAACGGAAAGTTGGCTGAGGATGTTTACATGGCTCAGCCAGAGGGGTTTCTGGATCCAAAGCATTCGAATAGAGTTTGTAAGCTTGAGAAGTCCATTTATGGACTTAAGCAAGCGTCTCGCAGATGGAATCTTTGTTTCGATGAGAAAGTCAAAGAGTTTGGATTTGTACGAAGCGAAGACGAATCATGTGTATATGTCAAAGCCAGTGGGAGTATAGTTAGCTTCCTCGTTCTATATGTCGATGACATATTACTCATAGGAAACGACATCCAGACTCTGCAGAAAGTTAAGTCCTGGCTCGGGAAGTGCTTCGCTATGAAAGACCTCGGAGAGGCTTCTTACATTTTGCGAATAAGGATAGTAAGAGAAAGAAGTAAGAGACTAATTGGACTTAGTCAGAACACTTACTTGGAGAAGGTACTAAAACGTTTTAGTATGGAAAACTCGAAGAATGGAGAATTACCGATACAAAGTAACGCCAAGTTGAGTAAGACTCAAAGTCCGAGTACCGAAGCTGAGATAGCAGAAATGAGCCGCGTACCATACGCTTCCGCAGTTGGCTCAATCATGTACACTATGACTTGTACTCGCCCTGATGTAGCCTTCGCTTTGAGCATGGTTAGCAGATATCAAGGGAATCCTGGCTGAGTACATTGGATTGCGGTGAAGAATATCCTTAAGTACCTTCGGAGGACGAAGGAATGGTCCTTAGTCCTCGAAGGGAGTGATGACTTGAAGGTGTGAGGGTATAGTGACGCCAGTTTTCAGTCCGACAAGGACAACTACCGTTCACAGTTGGGCTGGGTCATTACCCTGAATGGATGAGCAGTGACATGGAAGAGTTCCAAGCAGGAAACCGTAGCTGATTCAACGTGCGAATCAGAGTACATTGCAGCGAGCGAAGCGTCGAAGGAGGCAATATGGCTAAAGAACTTCATCGGTGATCTTGGATTTGTACCCGCCATAAAGGAGCCCATGGAGATTTTCTGTGATAACGAAGGAGCGGTAGCCTTGACCAAGGAACTGAGAGATCATGGTAGATCACAACATATCGACAGAAAATATCACTTCATTAGACATCGTGTAAAAGAAGGACAACTCGTAGTGAAGAGGATATCATCAGAAGATAACCCAGCAGATCCGCTTACGAAGGGACTGAGTAGGTTTAAGCACTTGCAGCATGCTAGGAGTATTGGGCTGAAGGATGATATTAGCATAGATTAGATAGTATTAGAAACGTGTAATAGATAAATGTAATTAACATTTGATGATTAAATAAAGGAGTTTTATTTATGAGTAATGTTACTATCTTATGTTAATTGTTTAACTATTGTTTCACTTTGCATGTTTTGACTTCCAGAATAATTGAGTTTATTAGGAATAATCGAGTTATTCGAATTGTCCACAATCGTTCATATGTTGGAAGTAGATATGAATGAAGATTGTCATGAATTGGTGTGTAGATTGTCTAAATGGTGTTAGACATAGCAAAGGGTTGCTGCAACGTTCATGAGTGCTTATGAACTAGTTTTGAGCATTGGAACAAAACCGCGCTTGCTGGAATCACCTTATGGAATATGATATAAAAGGGTGATCGCAAGACGATAATATCATATAGTCTTAAAACCTAGATATATGGTTTGTTATTTGTTAATTGATTGTACATTGATAATGCGAAAACGCATCAGTAACTCGGTGTTATAAAACGCATTGTTGTGTATAGTTGGTTAATGAATAAGTAAATGCATATAAGTCGAAGTTTATCTGTAACTTTTATCTAAGAAGGTAAAAGAGATATCTCGGCCGCTCGATGATTTGATTTGACTTATGTGTCGGGCCCGGTCAGAACTGCATTGATGTGTTCGATTAAGTTCTATGTCGAATAAATCAGAGATCGAGAAACCTAAATGCTTGACTAACCATTCCATAGGATTGTCAGCATGATATCTAACAGAGGACTGTACGATCCCTTATCTAAAGGACAAGATTGATTAGATCAGAGTTTGACAGCGTCTTTGAGAGCTACGATTGCAAACCGAATTGTACTTGTGCATATAGTTACTAGACTTATCCAAGTGGGAGACTGTTGGAATAGTGTCTAAGGTTGCAACTATATTAGGCAAGTATTTGACCCGGTTGTGCATGGTCCTTTTGGGTTGCCTTCACCATAGCAACTTGATAGGATGATTTATTAAGAGAGAGTAAATATTATTAATATATTATGAGAATAATATAAAGAATAATAATATTGTTATTTGATTAATATAAGTCATAGAATTAATTGGAATTAATTTGGTGACTTAAAGAGATTAATTAAATAAGAGGGTATAAACTGTCAATTGTTTGATAGTTAAACTTTAGACTATAAATCCATATAGATATGGATTGGACGGATTCTAGAAGCTAAGGATTGCTTCAAATCGTCCAAGAGTTATCTAAGGAATGGATTTGGATAGCCTTAAGAGAAGATTATCCAATTAGGGTTTAGGTTGTAACCCTTAAGGAGTCTACAAGTATAAATAGACCCTATGGCATAAGGAAATCGGCACCTAACCTAAAGTAGAGAAGCCCTGGCTGATTTCCTCCCCTCTCCTCTCTCCCAAATCATCCTCCTTGCTATTTGGTGTTTGTAAGCCATTAGAGGAGTGACAATTGTGACTCTAGAAGCTCCAAGACAACAAGATCAACAAGGAATTCAAAGGTATGATTCTAGATCTGTTTTATCATTGTTCTTATTCCTAAATAGTCATTAGAAGTCTTGGATTCAAAGCATGTTTAATTAGAAAGCCTAGATCCGAGCATTAGGGTTTTGCATGCGCACATATGTAACACCCCAAAGTTTGGAAAGCCAAGAAAAGAAAGAAAACCTCAAGTTTAGGGGAGACTCGGCGAGTCCATGGAGGGACTCGGCGAGTCCGAGCGGGATCCGGGTTGTGGTGAAAGCGACCGACTCGACGAGTCGGCCAAGGAGACTCGACGAGTTGGGTCTGATCGAGGAAAACCCTAAATCCGGGACTTGGAGCCTATTTAAGCGTCTCATTCTCTTTCATAGGGTTCCTTTACTGCCTTTCTACCTCAGAACACCAAACCCTAGCCGCCATATCCGTTTTTGAGCTAGATCTTGCCTTGAAGAGTGCACTAAAGCTTGGAGGAGGAAGAAAGACCTTGGAGGTGCAAGAAGGGACTGTAGATCTGGGATTGAGGAGTCATTTCAGACCAATTAGAGGTAATAAGCTGTTGCTTGGACTCCCTTTGCATCTAGATCTATTCTTATGTGTGAGTTTTGGTCATTATTGGTATGATATGTAACCAATTCGAGTTGGAGGTTCAGATCTGAGGTTGCTACCTCAGATCCATGTTGGTTTTGGTCTTGAATCCCCTAAAGTATCAGCCCTTGGTATGTTGAAGAGGCATGTTTGCCATAAACCCTAGTTTAGTGTGTTTTGAGCATAGATCTCTCAATCTACACGTAAAGTTTGCCACTTTACGTGGGGAATAGGCCCTAGAAGTATAGATCTATGAGTTGGAAGCTCTGTTTGGCTCGAAAAGCCACTGCATGGATTGAGGACTGGATAGACTCGGCGAGTCCTTCGAGTGGACTCGGCGAGTAGCTTGAAGATGAGGAGGAACTCGACGAGTAGGATGAACAGCTCGTCGAGTCGGATGAAGTTAGGCATGGACTCGGCGAGTTGGATGAACAACTCGACGAGTTGGTTGAAGATTGTCTAGGACTCGGCGAGTCTGTTCTTGGACTCGGCGAGTCTGTTCTTGGACTCGGCGAGTCAGATCGCGAAACCCTAAACCCTTTGAGTTGAGACTAGAATTAGTGAGTCGGGTGGTGACTCAGCGAGTTGGACAGGTCAGGACTTGGAACTAGTTGGACTCGGCGAGTCATGGACTGACTCGGCGAGTCGGGTCGCGAATAAGAAAGACCCTGAGCTTATGAACTCGGCGAGTCTTTAGGAAGACTCGGCGAGTAGGGTTGACCTGGAAGGTTGACTTTGACCAGAGTTGACTTAGTTAACTGTCAGATTAAGTGTTATATGTATATTGATAGCTCGGAGAGCTAGAGGAGCAGCGGTTCAGGGGATTGTCGAGTAGCAGCCAGAGGTTTATCAGCAGGGCTCAGCAGTTCAGGTGAGTCTCCTTCCAGTAGGAATGGGTCTAAGGCCACAAAGCCGGCCCGTTTAGCTAGCAGTAGTTTTCGGATGTTGATCTGATATAGTAGTTAGTATGTTTGATGCCTTCGTGGCTCAGACAGGATTTATGTGTTATGTGTTCCGGGCTACGGCCCGAAGTAGTATGCAGTATACGTGTGTTCATGCTAGTTGATATGTTTATGTTATGTTCTGTTCAGTTAGCCCGGACTTCGGTCCGATGCAGGGGACAAGGTCCCAGTTAGTCCGGACTTCGGTCCGATGCAGGGGGCAAGGCCCCAGTTAGCCCGGACTTCGGTCCGATGCAGGGGACAAGGTCCCAGTTAGTCCGGACTTCGGTCCGATGCAGGGGACAAGGTCCCAGTCAGTTTCCGGACTTCGGTCCGATGCAGGGGGCAAGGCCCCAGTTAGTCCGGACTTCGGTCCGATGCAGTGGGCAAGGCCCAGTATGTGCTTTATATGTTTTTGTGTGGTATGTGGTAGATTAGGGGAGCTCACTAAGCTTCGTGCTTACGGTTTTCAGTTTTGGTTTCAGGTACTCGGTTTTCAAAAAAGGAGCTCGGGAAGATTGCAGAGCACACACCATAGTCAGTTAGCCTGGGAATGTTTGACTCTGATAATGATATTATGTTTTGAATTTAATACTCAAAAGTTATGTTTGACTTATGATACGTTGTTATAAATCTGTTTTTAGTAATGTTTAAAAGAAGTTTTTAGTCATGATTTTTGGGTCGTTACAACATAGGAAAGTTCTTATGGCTAAAACCCATTAGTGGTATCAGAGCCTAGCTTGGTTTTCATTAAATTGTTGCTTAATTGTCTGAAACTAAACTGCAAAATTCGATTTTTGGGTTTCTGAGTCATGGACTCGGCGAGTTCCAAAGTGGACTCGGCGAGTTGGCTTGACTCGGCGAGTCCCTTTGTGCACTCGGCGAGTCCAAGCGTCAGGAATGGCCTAATTCGGGATTTCTTCATGATTATCTTATGGAAACTTACCTTAATCATATTAGATCAACCCTAATCCGATTTTTTGATATATATGACTATAATCTTGATCTAATTAAAGATATTTATCAACTAATAAAATATTTAATTTCCTTATATGATAATTAATTAATTATTTTGATTATTTTGGTAATTATCTTGAAAGAAATCTTGAATAAATCAAATATAGATAATTAGGAAATTAATTGTTAATTCAAATTATTTGTTATTTGATCCTCCATGTTTTAAATGTTTAAAACCAGACCGGACATCAAAAGGCAGAGTGTCCACAGTTGCGAGGGACAGCACAGGGAGCATCTCAGGGATCTGCCCCTGCTACAGTGAGAGCTACAGATAGTCAGCCCGCGAAGGCTGAGGCACCGAAGGCATGAGGGAGAGCCTTCCTGTTGACCGCGGATGAGGTCCGCGCATCGCCCGATGTCGTGGTTGGTATGTATTCTTTCATGTATTTATTTTTATGTTGAGATATTGTGCTTATATTATGATATGCGTAGGTAGTTTTCTTGTGAGTTATGTACCTGCTTTGGTGTTATTTGACTCAGGAGCGAGTCGGTCTTTTGTATTTTTGGCGTTTAGCCAGCACATCAGTATTAGTCGAGAGGCATTGAGTCGACCTCTGAGAGTTTCCATAGCTGATGAGAGAGTGGTGTATGCCACAGAGGTGATTCGAGGTTGTGTACTCGAGATATCCGGAGTGGAGTTTCCAATTGACTTAGTTCCTATCGCAATGGGAGATGTTTGTGTCATCGTGGGCATGGATTGGTTTAGTAGATTTGGGGTGGTTATCGACTGCGAGCGACAGCTGGTGACCATACGAGACCCTAGTGGGGGAGTTCTTACGGTGTACGGCGAGGGTACACGTTCTGGGTCGGCATTTTGTTCGGCCGCTAGAGCGAGACAGAGTCAACAGCAGGGCTATAAAGGGTTTGTGGCGTATGTGACAGATACAAGGGTTGATTCAGAGAGACCGAGGTCAGTTGATGAGGTCCTGATTCCCTGGTTAATGGTCAACGGTCAACTTTGACCGGTCAATGGTCAACGGTCAACTTTGACCGGTCAATGGTCAACGATCAACTACCCCTATCAAGTCAACACTGGTCAATGGTCAACTTTGACCGGACTCGGCGAGTGCACTATAGCGACTCGGCGAGTCTATACGCATCCACTGATTCCCTGGGATCCTCTTTTGACACGTCGAGTATTTTCCTAACTCGACGAGTTCCACCTGGCATGAGTTGCGGGGCCACCACGACTCAACTCGCCGAGTCTCAAGAACAACTCGGCGAGTTCCAGCTTGACTCAGTCCACCTGTCAACCCTCTCTGACTCTCCCTGACTCACTGAGTCAACCCCTTAACTCGGCAAGACCACTCGCTGAGTGGTTATGGACAATCTTCATGCTACTCGCCGAGTCTGTTCTTCAGACTCGGCGAGTCTATGCCATGCATAAACTCAAACTCACTCCTGAGGTCAGATCCGTTCCAATAACTCATCGATCCAGTCCTTCCAAGCACATACATCACGTAAAGTTACTATCTTGGTGCTCATGCAAAGGTTCAAAGGCCTTATTTGATGATATGGTCTCTAGAATGCTATTCTAAGCTCATGGCCTCCATTAACACTCATAAAGCTTGAGGGAAAAGGGTCTCTGGACCTCTTTGGGTCCGGATCTAAAGCACCAACACGAGAAGAGGCCATTTACTCCATGGATCATTCTACAAAGAAACCCTAACTCTAAGATTTACACCAAGGACTGAGAAAGGAACGAATGGTTACCTCAAATGAAGTCTCTGAGCTCAGGAATCACTGGATTAGCAACTTCTTTGGTCTCCTCTTGCCTTGATCCTCTTCTATATGCAAAAACACCCACAAATAGTCAAGGATCTTCCTCTTCTCTCTCACAAAACGCTCAAAGACTCTTTAGGGTTCTCTCTAGGTTTTGTGGCCACAAATGACGGCCATAAGCCCCTTTAAATAGGTCTCATACCCTGTGCCCAAGCCACGATCATACTCGGCGAGTTTGAGCTCCAACTCGCCGAGTCCCCTCACAAATCACCAAAATTATAAGAATAAATAATACCTGGGAATTCGGGTTGTTACAATTCTCGCCCACTAGAACTAGACTTCACCCTCGAAGTCTCACTCTGCAAATAACTCCGGATGCTGCTCACGCATCTCACGCTCCGGCTCCCAAGTCATCTCGGACCCCTTACGATGCTGCCACTGAACCAAAACCAAGGGTACCTCCTTGTTCCTCAGAACCTTGATTTTCCGATCTCTGATTGCCACTGGTCTCTCAGCATAATTCAGGCTTGCATCCACCTGAATGTCCTCTAATGGAACTACTGCCGACTCATCGGCTATGCATTTCCACAATTACGACACGTGGAAAGTGTCGTGAATCTGCCCCAACTCTGCTGGCAATTCCAAACGATAGGCTACCCTGCCTACCCTCGCGATCACTCGGAATGGACCAATATATCGGGGCCCCAACTTGCCCCTCTTCCTGAATCGAATCACTCCTTTCCAAGGAGAGACCTTCAGGAGTACAAGGTCACCGACCTGAAACTCAAGCTCGGACCGGCATCTGTCTGCATAACTTTTCTGACGACTCTGAGCGGTCAACAACCTCTGTCTGACCTGCTGGATTTGCTCTGTCGTCTGAAGCACGATCTCTATACTGCCCATCACACGTTGTCCGACCTCTCCCCAGCAAACGGGGTCCGGAACCTCCTCCCATACAACAGCTCAAAGGGCGGCATACCAATGCTCGAATGATGGTTGTTGTTGTAGGAAAACTCTGCCAAGGGCAAGTACGTATCCCAACTTCCCCCGAAATCCAACACACATGCCCGGAGCATGTCCTCGAGCATCTTAATCGTCCGCTCACTCTGTCCGTCTGTCTGGGGGTGATATGCGGTACTAAAATGCAGTCTAGTACCCAACTCCTCGTGAAACTTCTTCCAGAATCTGGAAGTGAAACGCACATCACGGTCTGAAACAATCGAGATCGGCACTCCATGCCGTGACACCACTTCCTTCACATACACTTCTGCCAATTTCTCTGCTGAAGAACTCTCGCTGATAACAAGGAAGTGAGCGCTCTTCGTCAACCTGTCCACAATCACCCAAATTGCATCAACTCCCCTGGCAGTCCTTGGCAATTTGGTGATAAAATCCATGGTGATTTGTTCCCACTTCCATTCGGGAACCTCCAACGGCTGCAACTTACCATGCGGTCTCTGGTGCTCGGCCTTAACCCTACGGCAGGTCAAGCACCTCTCAACAAACCACGCAACATCCCTCTTCATACAGGTCCACCAATACTCTTTCCTCATGTCCAAATACAACTTAGTGGCCCCAGGATGGATCGAAAATTTCGACCGATGAGCCTCTTCCATCAAAATGGTACGCGTTCCTCCCACAAACGGCACCCAGATATGCCCCTGGAATGTCATAAGCCCCCGACCATCGGTAACGAACTCTGAAATCAATCTAACAACTCGCTCTTTCTTCTGCATCTCAGGTTGCACAGCCTCGGCCTGTGCCCACGAATGGCGTCCAACACTGGAGCTATCACGGTCAATCTCAAACATACATCCCGCAGTGGGGTGCTCTCCGCCCTGCGGCTCAGTGCATCGGCTACAACATTAGCCTTGCCTGGGTGGTACAGGATCTCACAATCATAATCCTTAACCACATCCAACCACCTTCTATGTCGCATATTTAGTTTGGGTTGATCCATCAAATATTTCAAACTCTTATGGTCTGTGTATATCGTACACCGAACCCCATATAGGTAGTGACGCCAAATCTTGAGGGAGAACACCACTTCCCCCAACTCTAGATCATGGGTGGGATATCTCGTCTCATGAGGCTTCAGCTGCCTCGATGCATATGCTATCACATGCCCTCTCTGCATCAGCACCGCCCCCAACCCCAAAATCGATGCATCACAGTATACCACAAAGTCCTCCATCCCTTTCGGGAGGGCTAACACCGGGGCTTCGCATAACCTTTGGCGAAGCGTCTCAAAGGAGGCCTGCTGCTCGGGGCCCCATGAAAAAGCGACACCCTTCCGGGTCAACCTGGTGAGTGGCACCGCGATCTTGGAGAAGTCCCTGATAAATCTCCAATAATAACCCGCCAACCCTAAGAAACTCCTGATCTCGGAAGGCGACCTCGACACCTCCCAACTCATCACCGCCTCAACTTTGGCCGGGTCGACCAATAACCCTTTCTGGTTAACGAGATGACCCAGGAACTGGACCTCTCGCAACCAGAAATCACACTTGGAGAATTTGGCATAAAGCCTCTCCGATCTCAGAACTCTGAGGATCTCCCTCAAATGCTCCTCATGCTGCTCTCTAGATCTCGAATATACCAAAATGTCGTTGATAAATACAATCACCAACCGATCCAGCATCGGCCTGCACACTCGGTTCATGAGATCCATGAACACTGTCGGGGCATTGGTGAGCCCGAAAGGCATCACCACAAACTCGTAATGCCCATAACGCGTCCTGAACACTGTCTTCTGGACGTCCTCATCTCGCACCCTCACCTGATAATATCCAGACCTCAAATCGATCTTGGAGAACCAAGATGCTCCCTGTAACTGATCAAACAAATCGTCGATCCTCGGCAACGGGTAACGGTTCTTGACCGTCAGCTTGTTCAACTCCCGGTAATCAATGCACATCCGGTGTGAACCATCCTTCTTCTTGACAAATAGGATAGGCGCTCCCCACGGCGAGCTACTTGGCCGAATAAACCCCTTCCCCAGCAGCTCCTGAAGCTGCGAGGATAACTCTTGCATCTCTGGAGGTGCAAGGCGATAAGGAACCTTAGCGATACGCGCGGCCCCTGGAACCAAATCGATATTGAACTCCACTTGCCTCACAGGAGGGACACCCGGCAACTCCTCTGGAAATACATCCGGGAACTCACGCACTATTGGAACCTCCTCAACTGACCTCAATCTCTCAGAATCCACCCGCGTATCCATCACATACGCCACAAAAACCTTACAGCCCTGCTGTAGACACTGCCTCACCCTAGCGGCCGAACAAAACGCTGATCCAGAACGTGTACCCTCACCGTACACCATAAGAACTCCCTCACTAGGGTCTCGTATGGTCACCAGATGTCGCTCGCAGTCGATAACCACACCGAATCTGCTCAACCAGTCCATGCCCACAATGACACAAACATCACCCATCGCAATAGGAACCAAATCAATCGGGAACTCAACACCGAAAATCTCGAACACGCACCCCCGGAGAACCTCCGTGGCATATATCACCCTCTCGTCAGCTATGGAAACTCTCAGAGGCCGACTCAATGTCTCACGACTAACACTGATATGCTGACTAAAAGCCAAAGATACAAAAGACCGACTCGCACCCGAGTCAAATAACACCAAGGCAGGTATAGAATTCACAAGGAAAGTACCTACGCACAACATAATATAAGCATAATATCTCAACATCAAAATAAATACACGAAAGAATACATACCAGCCACGACATCGGGCGCTGCGCGGACCTCCTCCGTTGTCAACTGAAAGGCTCTCCCTCGTGCCCTCGGCGCCTCGGCCTTCATTGGCCGACTATCGGTAGTTCTGATGGCGGCAGGGGCAGATCCCTGAGCTGATCCCCGCAACTGCGGACACTCCGCCTTCCGGTGTCCGGTCCGGTTGCAGTGGAAACACACTGCAAACCCCTTGGGGCAGTCCTTGGCCATATGCCCCTCCTTGCCACATTTGTAGCAAGATCCCGCTCTACAGACTCCATCATGACCCTTGCCGCACTTTCCACAAGTGTGGCCCTTCTGGCTCCCTGATTTGGGATTAGCGGGCTTGGCCCGCTTGGCTGCCGGCTGAGACTGCGCCGGTCGCCGATCCCTCCCTTGAGACTCCGCCTCCTCCCTGGCCTGAGTCTCTAGCTCAATCTCCCTCTTCCGGGCATTTTCCTGAAGCTCGGCAAATGTCCGGTACGAGGAGTTCGCCACGAACTCCCGAATGTCTCGCCTCAAGATACTCAAATATCGGCTCATACGTGCCTGCTCAGTGGACACGTGCTCAGGGCAGAACATCGCCCTCTCGTGGAACATCCTGGTAATCACCATAACAGACTCAGTACCCTGCTTGAGGGTCAGAAACTCCTGGGCCAAACGCTCCCTCTCCACCTGGGGAACGTACTCATCTCGGAACATGGAAGTGAACCCCTCCCAAGTCACTGCCGCAAGCTCAGCAGGCATAAAGTGCGCTGTCACAAACTTCCACCAGTTCTTCGCTCCTAAGCGAAGCTGGTTCAGCGTGAACCGTACTCTCAAATGCTCAGGAGATGAGCAAGTGAAGAAACACCCCTCTATGTCAGAAATCCATCTCATAGCCGCCACCGGGTCCTGGGTCCCATCAAACTCCGGCGGTTTTGTGTTGCTGAACTCTCGGAACAGCAACGCATCACCACCCTGCGGCCTCGCGGCAGTAATAGCTGCGGTGGCCGTTGCAATAGCAGCCTCAGAAAGAGCAGCATAAAGCTCGTCGAAAGTCTCAATCAACGTGGTCTTAATAGACCCGAACATCTCTGGTATCTCTGCCCTGATGGCCGCAGCCACCTCCTCATGGATGATCTGGCGGATCTCCTCATCACTGGCCCCACAGCTCTCAGGCATAAGACGTGTCCTCACCATGATCTACCTCTGAAATACAACATACGATAAATTAGAATCCATTCGAGCATACTCACACTCGACAACTCATTCCTCCTTGATCCTTGGCATTCCAAAGATTCTTACTTGGGATGTACACCGCCCCGGTGCATCCAGTAGTACGGACCCAATACTACTGTCTGCACCGTATCAGAATACACCCCAAGTCCTCCTCTTCGGATCCCAAATTCCAAGTACTCTATCATGCATAATCCACTCTCTAACAGATCTATCATAAGCCCCTCGTTGCTACCTACTCACTCTCAAGCATCTCATAGCAGCTCACCTCTCCCTAGGCTAAGGCATCACAAATCAGGCCACTCTAGTCCTAATAAGAGTACCTAGCCTACTTAGCATGAGAATACATCATATCAATATCAATATCACATAACATGAGGATATTTTGGGAAATCACCGTTCGAGCGAGGACTGATCGTACACACAACTCTGCTCTGCGTTTTTCCAAAAATCTTGTGCTCTTTTTGTAAATACTTCTCAAATCCTCAGTTTGAGTTCAAATACGCCCGAAGGTGTACTCGAATCCCTCAAACCAAGGCTCTGATACCAACTTGTAACACCGTAAATTTCAAAACAATTTTTTGCATTTTATAAAAACACAAATCATTTAACATTCATAAAAACATTAATGTTTGAAACTCAATCCATGCTATATAAAAATCCCAAGATCTGATAATATGAAAATCCAGTGTGTGTGTACTGATCAAGCCGGCGCCTTCCCACGGTCATCACTAGTACCTGAAACAAATAACACCAACACTGTGAGCACAAAGCTTAGTGAGTTCCTCAAAATACCACACATAACACATATTAGCCACTCGAGGCTAAAACTCTGTGGGTCCGTAGACCCTACTCTGTGAACCCTCTGGTTCTAATCTCTGTGAACCTTCCGGTTCCAACTCTATAAACATGCACAGCATAAATCACATAGAAATAATGCAGTACAACACATAACATACATATAGCATACAAATACTCTGTCACATAACTCCGATTACCTACTCAAGGTAAAGTATAGTGAGAAGACTCACCTCGCATATCTCGATAACTCGCAAATCCCGGAAATCACTCGCGCTCGATCCCCCGAGCTATAATCCTCCTATAACACAATACATCTCTAATTAACATTTTCACAACTAAGGTTGACTACCCCTATCAAGTCAACACTGGTCAATGGTCAACGGTCAACTTTGACCGGACTCGGCGAGTGTACTATAGCGACTCGGCGAGTCTATACGCATCCACTGATTCCCTGGGATCCTCTCTCGACACGTCGAGTATTTTCCTAACTCGACGAGTTCCACCTGGCATGAGTTGCGGGGCCACCACAACTCAACTCGCCGAGTCTCAAGAACAACTCGGCGAGTTCCAGCTTGACTCAGTCCACCTGTCAACCCTCTCTGACTCTCCCTGACTCACTGAGTCAACCCTTTAACTCGGCAAGACCACTCGCTGAGTGGTTATGGAAAATCTTCATGCTACTCGCCGAGTCTGTTCTTCAGACTCGGCGAGTCTATGCCATGCATAAACTCAAACTCACTCCTGAGGTCAGATCCGTTCCAATAACTCATAGATCCAGTCCTTCCAAGCACATACATCACGTAAAGTTACTATCTTGGTGCTCATGCAAAGGTTCAAAGGCCTTATTTGATGATATGGTCTCTAGAATGCTATTCTAAGCTCATGGCCTCCATTAACACTCATAAAGCTTGAGGGAAAAGGGTCTCTGGACCTCTTTGGGTCCAGATCTAAAGCACCAACACGAGAAGAGGCCAATTACTCCATGGATCATTCCACAAAGAAACCCTAACTCTAAGATTTACACCAACGACTGAGAAAGGAACGAATGGTTACCTCAAATGAAGTCTCTGAGCTCAGGAATCACTGGATTAGCAACTTCTTTGGTCTCCTCTTGCCTTGATCCTCTTCTATATGCAAAAACACCCACAAATAGTCAAGGATCTTCCTCTTCTCTCTCACAAAACGCTCAAAGACTCTTTAGGGTTCTCTCTGGGGTTGGTGGCCGCAAATGACGGCCATAAGTCCCTTTAAATAGGTCTCATACCCTGGAAATTAGAGTTTCATTAAACAACGTGGACTCGCCGAGTCCACCTTTTGGACTCGCCGAGTCCGGACGCGAACCCGTGCCCAAGCCGCGATCATACTCGGCGATTTTGAGCTCCAACTCGCCGAGTCTCCTCACAAATCACTAAAATTATAAGAATAAATAATACCTGGGAATCCAGGCTGTTACACATTTCAGGGTCGGATTTGGGTACCGTTTGTGGGCGGAATGCATACCATTTTGATGGAGGAGGCGCATAGATCGAGGTTCTCGATCCATCCCGGGGCCACTAAGATGTATTTGGACCTGAAGAGAGAGTATTGGTGGCCCTGTATGAAGAGGGATGTCGCATGGTTTATAGAGAGATGCTTGACTTGTCGCAGGGTTAAGGTCGAGCACCAGCGTCCACATGGTAAGCTGCAGCCATTAGAGATTCCCGAGTGGAAGTGGGAACACATTACCATAGATTTCATCACCAAATTGCCGAGGACTGCGAGAGGTGTCGATGCAATTTGGGTGATTGTAGACAGGTTGACGAAGAGCGCTTACTTTCTTGCTATTAGTGAGAGCTCTTTTGTTGAGAGGATGGCAGAGTTGTACGTGAGGGAGGTGGTATTGCGGCATGGAGTACCGGTCTCGATTGTTTCAGATCGAGATGTGCGTTTCACTTCCAGGTTCTGGAAGAAATTTCATGAGGAATTGGGTACGAGGCTGCATTTTAGTACCGCATACCACCCACAGACTGACGGACAGAGCAAGCGGACGATTCAGACGCTCGAGGAGATGCTTTGGGCATGTGTATTGGACTTCGGAGGGAGTTGGGACACGTACTTACCCTTGGCTGAT
This sequence comes from Lactuca serriola, assembly GCF_051521515.1. Taxonomy (NCBI): domain Eukaryota; kingdom Viridiplantae; phylum Streptophyta; class Magnoliopsida; order Asterales; family Asteraceae; genus Lactuca; species Lactuca serriola. Next base: position 182,686,130 of record NC_136415.1, read on the forward strand.
TTTTCTTATAACAACAGCCATCATTTGAGCATTGGTATGCCACCTTTTGAGCTGTTGTATAGGAGGAGGTGTCGGACTCCCATTTGCTGGGGAGAGGTAGGGCAACATGTGATGGGTAGTATAGAGATTGTGCTTCAGACGACAGAGCAGATACAGCAGGTCAGACAGAGGTTGTTGACAGCTCAGAGTCGCCGAAGAGTTATGCGGATAGGCGACGATCAGAGCTCGAGTTTCAGGTTGGTGATTTCGTTCTCCTGAAGGTATCTCCTTGGAAAGGAGTGATCCGATTCAAGAAGAGGGGCAAGCTGGGACCCCGTTACATTGGTCCATTCCGAGTGATTGCGAGGGTAGGCCAGGTAGCCTACCAGTTGGAGCTACCTGCAGAGTTGGGTCAGATTCATGACACCTTTCACATATCACAGCTGAGGAAGTGTATAGCCGATGAGTCGTCAGTGGTACCATTAGAGGATATTCAGGTGGATGCGAGCTTGAACTATGTTGAGAGACCGGTTGCGATTATGGATCGGAAGATCAAGGTTCTGAGAAACAAGGAAGTGCCCTTGGTGCAGGTCCAGTGGCAACATCGGAAAGGGTCCAAGCTGACTTGGGAGCTGGAGCGAGAGATGCGTCAGCAGTATCCAGAGTTGTTTGCGGGAGTAAGACTTCGATAACGAAGTCTGATTCTAGTGGGGGAGAATTATAACATCCGGATTCCCAAGTACATTATTTATTCATTTATTTTGGAGATTTTAGAGGGACTCGGCAAGTTGACGCTTAGACTCGCCGAGTAGGATCGCGAATTATATCCGGGTTAATGACCGGACTCAGCGAGTCCGCGCTGTTTAATGAAGCCCTAATTCCCGGGGTTTGGGACCTATTTAAAGGGGCTTATAGCCACCATTTTCAGCTACCAGACCCCTGAGTGAAACCCTAAGAGATCTAGAGCATTTATGAGGAAGAAGAGGCCATTTTTTATCCTTGTGTGGGTATTTTTGCAAGAAGAAGGTGACCAAGGCAAGAGGGAACTGAAGAGGGTGCTATTCTGTGGATTTCAGAGCTTAGGGACTTTATATTGAGGTATATATTTGATCCTTCTTCAGTTTTGGTGTAAATCTTTGAGAGTTAGGGTTTCTAGCCCTTTAGAGTATGAATTGTGGAGCAACTGGTCCCTTCTTGTGTTGAGGCTTCGGATCTAGATCCAAAGAGGTCCAGAGACCTTAACTCTTTGATCTTTATGGGTGACATTGAGAGATATGAGCTTGGGGTGACATATTGAGGCCATTTCTTCCAATAGAGCCAATAGGTCTTTGCATGGGCATCAAGATCTAGACTTTACATGTTTATCTTGCTTAAGGAGGCCAAATCTATGGGTTAGAGGAACAGATCTGACCTCAGGAGGTCATTTGAGTTTGAGCATGGCATGAACTCGTCGAGTCCCAAGAACAGACTCGACGAGTAGGGTTAGGGTTTCCCGTAAATCACTCAGTTGGTAACTTGCCGAGTTGGGGGAATGACTTGGTGATTCAGAGGGAAATAGAGGACTGGAGTTCAAGGCGGAACTCGCCGAGTTCATAATGGGACTCGACGAGTTGAGTCGGGGTGGCCCCGCGATTCATGTCAGGTGTAACTCGCCGAGCAGGGGAAAGATTCGACGTGTTAAGCGAGACTAGAGAGATAGTGGACACGTGTAGACTCACCGAGTCGCCCAAGTGCACTCGACGAGTCGGGTCAAAGTTTGACTGTTCACTTTTGTTGACTTTTAGGGTTTGGTCAACAATGGGGTCTTTGAGTCAAGAGAGGGGTAAAATGGTCTTTTACCCTTCTGAGGGTGCCAAGAGAGGGTTGAGTCTAGTCTCGAGAGTTATATTTATGAGAGTATTTACTTTATATGATTAGGCGGAGGCTAGACCATATTTCTACTGAGTCAGAGATTTACCGAGACATCTGAGGTGAGTCTTCTCACTATACTTTACCTAGAGTGGTAACAGAGTTCTATGACTGTGTATTTTAGAGTTATGTGCCAGTGTATTTTATGCTATTTATGTGTTGAGATTTATTGTGATATGTGATGTGCATGATTTAGAGTTTTCAGAGTTAGGACCAGTGGGTCCATAGAGTTAGGACCTTTGGGTCCATAGAGTTAGGGCTAGAGGGCCCACAGAGAGTTGGGACTGGAGGGTCCCACTGAGACACACTGACCAGAGGGTCAACAGAGTTATAGCCTTGAGTGGCCAATATGCGTTAGAGTGGTATTTTGGGGAACTCACTAAGCATGTATGCTTACAGTGTTATGTGTTATGTGTTTCAGGTACCGGTGATGATCGCGGGAAAGCGCCGGCATGATCCGTACACACACACCAGCGGAGTTTATTATGATTTGATCTTGGGATTTGTAATGAGATAATGTTGATACATTGTTTTTCTAAAGTGATTATGAATGAATTTATATGGTTTTAAAAAGTGAAAATTTGTTTTAATTTTTACGGTGTTACACCAAAACTAACGAGTTTCGTTAGTTTTACCATAATCACCCTCAAGAAATTGAGTTTTCCATTATGTTCCCACATGCAAAATTTGGTGAGGTTTTACCATAATCACCCCAGCCAGGGGCTCTGCCCTTTGTACCCTGCTAGGGGCGCTGCCCCTTTGGAAACCCCGGACCAGGGGGCGCTGCCCCCGGACCCCCGACTAGTCGTCGAACCGGCTTCTGACTCAATCTTATACATGCGTGCACTCCGCACAACCCCGTACATATATTAGAGTACAAATCATGAAGCCCCTTAGCTCACATGTTAGTTCTAGTTACTTAAAATGATATGGTAACACTAAAATCACCAACAAACTATTCACATGTGAATCTAATAGTTTGTCTAGACCATGTTACACTTCGGAAAATATATATGGGAATACTTGTCACGTGGAATTATATACAATCAACAAATGAGATTAAAGTATTATCATGCATTATGATATTTTTCATCTATTCTAATAAATCAATATCCATTTCTAACACTTATCATCTTCTCATGCATTTACATATTTTTCATTATTTGATAATTTTGAATTAATTCATATATGTATGTCATTATTACGTGTTTTTTAATTTTATTAAAATGTCGCATAATAAAATGCCACCTATTAAGAATATTATATTTAATATTTAATAAAAATAAATTCTGGGTACGTTCCTTTTTCTAAATTTGCTATATTTAAGTTGCTTTACACACTTATAAAGTTATAGGTTACATATACCGTTATATGTTAAAATATTTTAAGTTTATAACATAAATATAAAAGATAACATAGTATTTGACAAGTATATATGTTCATTCATATGTGAATATAACTTAGTTATAGAAATGAATGATAAACACACACACATATATATATATATATATATATATATATATATATATATATATATATATATATATATATATATATATATATATATATATATATATATATGAATATAACTTAGTTATAGAAATGAATGATAAACACACACATATATATATATATATATATATATATATATATATATATATATATATATATATATATATATATATAAGTGTGCTTTGTTTTCAGAATTAATTATCTGTTAATCGCTCGTATAATTCCCAAATAAGTGTGTATTTAGTGGCATGAGCTGTTTTGCCATGAATGACACAAATTCTTTTATATCTTTTAAAATAATGGATATTGCTAATGTTATTTCTTTTTAATTGGCTGCCTCTTTAATATTTTATGCATTTAAAGATGAGCTTCGTAATTTATATGTAGCCGAATTGATATGTATGTGTTGATCGTGTGAAATAGTTTCGTAAAAAAAATAAAAAATAAAATAATAATTAATATGAACTGGAAGTCTGGAATACAAACAAGTAACGTTCTGTGCGTAACACATATGACGTCTAATTGTGGAGGTAATAAAAATAACCCTTTTGTCTTTGATTGCTATTCGGCCCATCTTTGATTGAGTTTGTAACACGTGGGTGTCAATTTTTGCTCCTTATGAAAATTTTCAATGGTCATTGTTTAATGTTTATAGTTTTTTAATAGTTTCTAATGATTGCATTATCTATCAAGATACAACCAGGTACCCGGTATTGGAACCAGTTTCGAGACCAGTTTTAAAATCTAAAGAACCGGTGTAATTGGATCCGATTCTGGATCCTACGTTCCAAGAACCGTCAGTTCCAATTCTGGTTCCGGTTTCATATTATTAGGATGGGTACCTGCCTATATATGGTTGAGTTATTGTGAGAACTAAAAAAAATGTGAACTTGTGACATAATCCACCGATCATTTTTCAAAACCAAAAACACTAATCTTCTCTTAATGCTGTGTGTAAGCTATATCAAAGTCATATCTAAGCTCAAAAAAAGATTTGACAAATTTTTTTTCATTTTGGAAATTTGCATGTATGAACAATCAACAGTCATATGGACTCCTGATAAGCACAATCAAAACACCATCTCGCTCTTTCCTTTCTTCGGTGCTACCTTTTTCTTTCCAAGGGGCGGGTTGAGGTGTACAAGAACCTTTCTTTTAGTATACCCCAGAAACAACTCCTACGAAAATTCAGGAAAAAATGTTGGAGTCAACTGACGGAATACATCGCATCAACCCGGAGGCATTAGCTGATATGGTACATCAATACATGTTCCTATGCCCATGAGGCTAGTTCAGGAATTAAGGTTTTCTAGTTTCAATCTGTAAATACCATTTAGCCCTCTCTCGTCGGTGGGCTCACAACACTTGCTTTGTTCATTGAAAATTTATGACTATTGATTGTGCATAAATCCGCATTTCCAAAAAAAAAATTAAAAATCTCCAAGTCGTTTTTTTAGCCTAGATATGGCTTAGACGCATCATTTTGAGAAGATTAGTGTTTTTGGTTTGAAAAATGATGAGTGAATTATGAGTTCATAAGTTCTCACGAATCTTTTGGTTCTCAAAAGAACTTGGCTTTCTCTCTCTCTCTCTCTCTCTCTCTCTCTCTCTCTCTCTCTCTCTCTATATATATATATATATATATATATATATATATATATATATATATATATATATATATATATATATAATATTATAAAGCATATTAGTCATATCTTGAATTTTAATAGGTATAAGATACAGTTTTTTGTACAAATCAATTATACATGAATTAATCATTAATACATACTAAAAGTTTGAAGATTTTAATTAAAGAATGTTATTATGAAATTTAATTTGGAGCAAAATAATAATTTTAAAATATTAAAATTTTGTATATAACTTAATTTATATTTCTTAAACTAGACACCGATATTAATTAATTTAGATCAAATATATAAACAGACAAGTTAAATATAAAGTTTAAACATAAATATTTCATTTAAAAGTGATAATTTTATTATTACATAATTAACTAATAATAAATTCTAATAATTATTTCCCCGAAGAAAACTATTCATCCTCTATTAGATCTTATGTTAGACTTCATACATAATTCTTATGAAGTTTTATAATTTTAATTGTGCTCCACAAACCGTGTATAAGAATATTTTACCAATTACTTATATGTTTCCATATTAAAATTTAATATAGAAAACTATAATGAAAGATTAAAAATGTATATTAAAAAACACAATAAACTTTTTCCCATGACCCATAAAAAACCATGCAAATATACATAGAATGGTGTCAAAGAAAGTTATGAAGCCTACTAGAATAATAATTAATAAAAATGAACAGCATTTAGAAACACTCTTAATGAATAATCACTTCACATTTCCCTCAATTGTAGGCAGCATGTATGTAGCAAAAGGGGGGAAACATATATCTGGAAAATTGTACTAAACTTTTATCCGCTTAAATTCGAACATCATAAAATAAAAAGTAGGGAGGGCAATCCACAGAGGATAGTGAGAAGAAAAAATTACCGGTCGATGAGGCGATACAAAATCAAGGAAAAGAAATCTCAAATTGTGATTCACGTTTTTCCACCCATTTCTTCCCTCTTTTACCTTCCTCAGAATTTTAAAAAAAAATAAAAAAAAATAAAAAATAAAAAAAAAAATAAATAATAATAATAATAAATCATGCCACAATAAGCAACTTTTTTCTCTTTTCTTTCCATTCGATAGAGAAATCATCAAGAGAAAACCCTAAAGCTATAAAGGGTGTAGGTCTCGCTTGAGTGTGTTGTAGAAAACAAGGGTCGGATCACGTGGGAATTAAAAAAAAAAAAATTCTTCGTTTTCTATATATATATATATATATATATATATATATTGGCTATTAATCACGAAATCAAAAATAATATTTAGTTCAAAAGCAATAGTATTCTTCTGAATATAGTTGTTAATATATTGTCATATATTACAGTTAATAAAGTTGAACGTAAATATGTATATATGATATTCACATACATATAAATGTGTTATGTTAATGATACTTATTTATGTAAAAATTATTTTTTTATTATTGATATATTCACGTATGAATAAAAAAACATGTCACGATGATAACATTATCATAACATATTGTTTTTATGTTAATTTATTGACATGTGAATAAATCGTTTATTCACCTATGAATGATTTTTTCTTATATAATTTAACAGTCATTGTACGTGTAATTCAACATTATACAAAAACAAACTGCATGTATTGATTCATGAAAACTATTCACATATGAATCTAACATAATAAGAATAATGAATATATTACAACATTTGCATACGAGTATAACAACTATATTGAATTCATCAATAATGTCATCTCTTTTTATCCAACTAAGCGTCAGGGACATGAACCATCCGTCAAGTGAAATGGTATTCTTGTGTTGAATTATTACCATTCCCTGTTTAACATGTAAAAATACACATCAAGAGTGTTAATAGGCATATATTGTTAGTTCATAATAATATTGATTTATTCGTATGTGAACACACACACATAGGGTTTGAATCCTTTGAAAACTCAAAGATTCGTAAAAACCCAAGAACTTCTTCCAAAATCATATTCCCCATCTTTTTTACCAATCATTAAGAGACTCATTAAAAGCTTAATTCGCTAAAAATACGTTTTTTTAAACATATTCAAAAATGCTTAAAAACCCAACAACTAAGGCCCCTAAAACTTTTTTAGAAAAAAAATCACAAAAAAGTTTTCTCTAATCTAACTATAGTGCAAAGTCGTATCTCTTTGGTTACTAAGGTCCAATAGGTTTATCGCTTTATGTTGTATATTTAGTTTATGCATTTCATTGAACAGTTGGAGTGCACGCAAGTCAACTTATATGATTGTAACAAAATGTGAAGAATGGAAGACAAGATATTAAAATTTGACAAATTTGCGAAAATGGCCCTTAGGTTGTTAAAAGTATGTGGTTTTGTTCCAAAAACGTTTGCACCGGTCAATTTTGGATACCTTGTTGTCCATAATATGTTTTCCAAATATTTGAACTTTTAGGAGAGGTGGGGTGGGTTGGATTATTTTTTGGGATTTTTTATTTAAAATAATAAATCAAACAATTAAAAAATACAAAAAATTAAAAATCAATTAATCCAATAAAAAGAAATTAAAAGAATTAATGTATAATAATTCAATAAAGTTAAAAAGAAAAGATGTAGAATTAAAAAGAATTTATTAATGTATAATAATTCAAAACAGTTTAAAAAATAATAATTAAAGAGATTAGTAATCAAATAAAATAATATTAATAATTTAAAATCATATTTATTAAATATAATAGTCCAATAAAATTGAAATTAAAAAAAAATAACTAAAACAAATTAATACTCTAATAAAGTAATATTTATGAATATATGAATATTATATGTTAGAAATAATATTTATTAATATATAATATAATCCAATAAAAAATTAATAAAATAAAAAAATTAATTCAAAAATAATTATTTAAAAGAAGTTAATAACCCAATAAAATAACATTTTTTAATATATAAATATTATATATTAAAATAATATTCATTAATAAATAATAATCCAATAAAATTAATTAAAAGAATGGATATATAATAATTCAATAAAATCAAAAAGAAGAGATGTAAGAACGGTGCCTATGGTTTGGTTAAAAAAAAAAAAAAACACAATTGCAAAACTAGTCCGTGAAGGTAAAATTGTAATTTTAAAAAAGTTAACAAGATAGGGACCAAAACCGCACAAGGTATCAAAAACTGAACGACCAATGCACCACCAAACATTTTTGGACCAAAACCACATATTTTTAACAGCCACAAGGACCATTTTTGTAATTATCTAAAAATTAAATCAAATCCAATATTATGAAAATTTTGAAGAAAAACAACTTATAATAAAAATCAGATACACAGTTTAATCACATGCAAATAATATCGATATTTAAAAAAAAAACAGCATGCTAAATATGTTTTCTAATAGATTTGACACTAAGCATTAAAAAAGAAAAAGAAAAAGAAAATTCCATCCCTGGTGTACGAACTTGAATGGTTTAAATTAAAACTACCTGCCAATAGCCCTAATTCCAATTATCATTATTGTTTTTCAAAAGTAAAGTTGGGCATAGGAGAATATGATAAGGTATTATATGCATTTGTAGACAGGTTCTTTCCAAAAAAGCTTACCTTGTACAAAAAAGGTAAAATGTTACCCATTGACAAAATGTGGTGTGTGGTGTTAATTCTTTCTAACACTAACTTTTCACTAACCTTTTAACCTTTTTCATAGGCCAATTCGGTAGCGCATCTTCAGGGTTACTCACCATTGCAACACTTCCTTTACCTATAGAACCAAGAGCACGTAAAATTGGTATCATAATTTAAAGGGTTAAATGCAAGAAATAACAACCTACTCTAATTCCTTCGTTTATTATATCAACATTATACTTTGAAAACTCTACCCAATTAATACTATATAATTCAATAGATATTTTATAAATATAAATATACCCAAATGGAAGTATGTTGGTATAATTGGGTGGATAATGTACCTTTGTTTGGCGATTTTTTGGCCTTATTGTTCTTTTGTGATGAACTCTCACTACAATTATATCCGGATCTTTGTGAAGATATTGTAATAACTCCTTGTTCTAATTTTTGTTCTGGCATCTCACACTTCCCGTTGAATGGCTTCATATAGCAAAACCTTTTAAACAATTTCAAAACAAATTATATTTTAGAGTAAATTACATTTTTGGTCAAATATGTACTTTATTCATATTATTATTATTATTATCATCATTTTCATTCTTTTTGTTGTTATTATCATTATTAATTACTATTATTATTAAAACTCCTATAAAAAACTAAAAAAGTAGAATGCAAAATACCATTCTTGAGGAAGTGTTTTGCTATCGAAATCAGCATCCAATATTCTCCATTTCCTACATTTGTTGCATTGCACCCATTCATGATCTGGTTTATGCCTTGGCCCACTTTTTATCTACAGATAGATAGATATAAACAACAAAACCAAGATTTTCAAAACCATTGAGATAGCAAATAAATATTGTTAGTTTTAACCAAGACACTACTAAGTCAATGAGTAAAAAAAGTAGGAAATTACCACATGAACTTTGTCAATATTGTTATCCAAGTAGTCATCTGCCTTTTTACTAAGCCAATCTTCAAGAAGAGCATAAGGCTCACAATCCACAAACCCTTGTTTGTTGTTATGCACCCAAACACGACCACTACCATCATCCTTCATAATTTCATAAAAACAATCCCCAAACAAACTATATATAATAACATTTTTCAAAATAAAAAGATTCAAATTTGAAATGTTAAAGCATAGAAGAGAATATACCATGACACTGGTGACATCTATGACTCCAATAATCCCATGACTCTTTTCTCCATTATGAATCATGCTCCCAACTCTTTTGTAAGCCTGTATGAATCAGCAAAAAGTTTTGGGATCAAATTAAAAAGTTGAGAATCAATTCGAACATAAAGTTTTTGGATCAAACCAAGAAGCCATCATTTATCACTAAGAATAACAAACTGAAAAAATGAAATAGTAAACAAGACGAAAACACACCTCAATCAACCTCCCATGCCAATATAAAAAAATTCCACAATTACCCTGCTCCAAATCCAACTGAGATTGTCCAAGAATCAGCTCAACTGGTTTTCCAGCTACAGAACCGTTTTCTATGCTTGTCTTGTGTAGAAATCTTGCTAGAGGCCTGCTTTTAACCTGTTTCAATAACTTTTAAATGATATCGATTGCTTCATAAAAAAAGTAAAAAATAAAAAGCAAGAAGTCCAAAATGTACCAATGACCCTTGAACATTGATCTTCATTCGTGGATCTAAGAAGATGACTTCCAAATAAGATCTGAGGGAATAGTCTAATGGAACCTGAAAACCAAATATACAATTATAAATAGAGACCAGAAATTGTGACCCCATTATAAGTTTATACTAAGAAAATTTCACCGCTATAATTGGGTAGATTTTTCAAAATATAATGTCTTGATATGGAAAAAAAAATTGAACCACAATGCTATGATTGAATTAATATCTGAAAGAGCAATGCCTTAATAAGAAAAAAAAAAGTTAAAAACAATGCTTTAAGAGTAAGAAAAAAAGTCAAACCTCTCGAGTCATCTGGCCAAGGCGAGAACGGGGCCTACGTGAACGTAAAAATATGTCACCTTGATGAAAAGAACTTCCACCACTCATCCCATCCACCCAGTCTAATGAATATTTTGATCCCCATTCATCTAAATTCCATATGTATATTTGAGTCCCAGTTCCATTTCTTTTAAACAAGCCTGCTTTTTGGCCAATAAAATATTCATTGAATGGTGAAAATTCCTTTATGGAATTCAAATTGGCCTTTGACAGAGCTTCAGTCTGGATATTTGTATCCAGTTCCATGTATTGTCCTTTCCTTGAATAGGTTATAATTGGGATCTCTATAATCTGTTGCAAGAAATTCAGATAACAAAATAGGTAAATATAACTAACACAAAACACTATTTCTTCCTCAACAGACTAAATGAAGTCTGAAATTATCAAAGTACATACATCTTTTCCTTCATTTAGTGATTGTGAAAGAAAGGCAATTGATCTGGAGTTTGTTGTCTGTGTAAGAACCAATGCATCCCTACCAAGTCTCATTGTTCCAGTCTAAAACAAAATAATATAAATGAAAGGGTTTAAGTGGAAGAAATAGCATTTCAATCTTTTCATTTTCATATAAATTAATGAAGGAAGAAATACCTTAAATCCAACACCATATCTTCCTATATAATTTGGATCATCAGTATCAGGTTGCTTCCGACCAAATGACACCATTCTCATAATCTCATCATGACTCATCCCACTTCCATCATCTACAACTGCCAGCATTGGAATTTCTTTTCCAGCAATGTTTGAATATATCATGTCAATTGAAATATCCAATCTGATCATTATAAACATTATTATATTAGAAATAGTTAAACACAAGAAATAGCAATATACTTTCATTTTATTTGTTTGTTATAACATCCCTCTTTCATTTTTTTCCCTATAACAAAAAAAAATGAAAGGCTTACATTGCTGCTTTGGCATCTCTTGAATTGTCTACAAATTCAGCAATGGCACCAAAGATCCAGTCAGAATGGGTTTGACCAAGTGTTTTCAAGTAGCTTGGATGGGCAGACACGTAATTTTTCCCAGGAACAGGAACATTTTGCAATGTTGCACTGACTCCTGATCTGCTACAAGTTTCATCTCTCAACTGAGAGCCTTTGTTATTTCCAAGACTCTGATCAGAGGTACGATCAGGAGAGCCTTCACTGTCAATTTTGCTACCAGGAGGGTCTTTATTGTAAACTTTGCTACCAGAAGGGTCTTGATTGTCAATTTTGGAATTACGAGGGTCTTGTTTGTCAACTTTGCGATTAGCCAACCCATCATTCACACTCCTGAGATCTGCGCAGAAACAAGGCAAAAACGAAATGAAAAAATAAATCAAATCAAAAGCCATATTTTCACCAATTATGGTGAATAATGATGATGTATATGTTTTGTTTATGCATATGCTTTGTTTCTTATGAATATCGAGTGAAATTGCTAGTCCTTTGATAGAGATGACAACAGATAAATATAAAAATAATCAAAAGAGGGTTTGCATTAGAATGCCTCCTAAAGCATCACATTCAATTTCAAATGGTTTGGAAAAATCAAGAAGGGTGGGGAGAGGTGCAGTCATTGTAGTCTTTAGGAGATTGAACGCACGGGTCCCCAAATAACAGCGTCTTTCTTTGTTAATTCGGTTAGTGGCCGCACCATTTTACCATACCCACAAATGTATTCTCTCTAGTATCATGTGAGGCATAAGGATCCACACTCTTCTGGCATTTTTGGAATGGGCCCCTCTTGTATCCTATGAGGCCCAAGAACCACGTACTCCTTTGGCCAATCTTGTATCATGTGAAGCCCAATAATCCATGTACTGCTTTGGCATTTTTGGAATGAGCCACTCTCGTATCATGTGAACCCGAGAATCCACGTACTCCTTTGGCCTCTTTGGAATGGGCCACTCTTATATCATGTGAAGCCCAAGAACCACATACTCCTATGTTACTTTTGGAATGGGCCACTCTTGTATCCTGTGAGGCCCAAGAACCACGTACTCCTTTGGCATTTTTGGAATGAGCTATTCTTGTACCCTGTGAGACCCAAGAACCATGTACTCCTTTGGCATTTTTGGAATGAGCCCAAGAACCACGGTACTCCTTTGACATTTTTGGAATAGGCCACTCTTGTTTCATGTGAAGCCCAACAATCCTCGTAGTTCTTTGGCATTTTTGGAATGGGCCACTCTTGTATCTTATGAGGCCCAAGAATCCACGTACTTCTTTGGCATTTTTGGAATGGGCCACTCTTGTATCATGTGAAGCCCAAGAATCCACGTACTCTTTTGGCATTTTTGGAATGGGCCACTCTTGTATCTTATGAGGCCCAAGAATCCACGTACTTCTTTGGCATTTTTGGAATGGGCCACTCTTGTATCATGTGAAGCCCAAGAATCCACGTACTCTTTTGGCATTTTTGGAATGGGCCACACTTGTATCATGTGAAGCCCAAGAATCCACGTACTCTTTTGGCATTTTTGGAATGGGCCACTCTTGTATCCTATGAGGCCCAAGAATCCACGTACTTCTTTGGCATTTTTGGAATGGGCCACTTTTGTATCATGTGAAGCCCAAGAATCCGCGTACTCTTTTGGCATTTTTGGAATGGTCCACTCTTGTATCCTGTGAGGCCCAAGAATCCACGTACTTCTTCGGCATTTTTGGAATGGGCCACTCTTGTATCATGTGAAGCCCAAGAACCACATACTCCTTTGGAATTTGTGAGGCCCAAGAACCATGTACTCCTTGGCATTTTTGGAATGGGCCACTCTTGTATCCTGTGAGCCACAATTTCACACATATCGACTTAATGGACCCCTGATTTTAGATTGATCCTTGAAACAATATTGGGAGAAATAAAGTGTGTCTAACAATTCTTCAGCGACAGGTATTGGGTATTTATCGAGGATTGTTACACGGTTCAGGGCTCTGTAATCAATACACAAACGCCAAGTGGAGTCTTTCTTTTTCACAAGGATACCCAGACTTGAGAATGTACCTTGACATTACGCGAATTATTCCTCTTGTGAGCATTTCATCCACTTGGTTTCTGAATTTCATTCTTCTGCAAATGGGTCGAACACGGATAGGGCCATGGCCTTCATGAAGGTTCTAGGTGGTGATAGGCCTCGAGGGGAATTGGAGTAAGATGATATCCAACTGAACAGTTGAGCTCACTGAGAAGGTTGAAGTTGTGTGTGGGGAGGATATGCCACATAGTTGGATGGGAGACCCTTGATCCCATAAGCGCATCTTTTGACTTCTCCGGTTAAAAATCACGTCTCCTAGAGTGCCTAGCCAACCCAAGCAATGCTAAGTATGTTATCCGTAAACCATGACATCTACTTGGCAAGAATAGAAGCCTAGTGTGATTAGAATTCCTTTGCAAACTTCAAACATTTTTCCTCGGTTGTCATCGCTTAAACATAGTACAAGGGGTCGGCTTGGTGTAATGTCAAAGGAAGTAGGAAGATAATGTGAGGTTAGACATGAATGTGTTGACGTTTTTCTAAGGACATGTCTAATTGGAGGACGTGGAGGCTTTATACTCTGGGTAGTGTAGTATACGTCCTAGTTTCGTTTCATATGTTTTGTTTTGCTCTTTATACACATACATGTATACATGTAAGTAATAGTGATGATAATGGATATAAACAATAAATATAAGATACATAAAGTACACAATGAAGGGACAACTAACCAAATTTGACATGATTATGGCTTCTAGGAATAGTATCTTCATGCATATACATCACGATAGCATGACCATATTCTTCATCATGCGAGGAAGGAATAATATACAACTTACAATTTTCAATTCTTGCTAGAGCCGCCTTCAAAAGCATCATCGGTCGGTAAGAACATGACAAAAGAAAGAAAATAAATACTTTTTACTACTTGTTTGATGACTAAAATGCCCCCCTAAGGAATAAATCCAACTTATGGGTAAAAAACATACCAAATACAGAACATTGTAGCTACTTGTGATAAAGAGTACTTAAAATGTCGCATAATGAGCTAAGTCCAAAAAATTCCTAAAAGGGTGCTTGGGATTTGCTTATTTAAACAACTTATGTTTATTTGTAAAAGTGTTTATTAGCTTTTCCAGCGTTAAAATAGAGATTTATTAAAAGTGTTTGGATTAGATCATCCGGTATCAAAACGTAATAAGTTGATAAGTTGTTTTTTAGTGTTTGGCAATTTCTGCCTATAGATGTAAAATGACCAATAAGGGTAGGATATAGATAGACATATAGTTACAATAGGGTTAATAAGGTAAATTGGTGTAAATAAGTCGAAAGCTATTTTAAATAAGTTAGAACACATTAACTTAATAAAAACTCCTTATTTAAGCCAATAAGCACTTTTATTTTTAATCCATCCAAACACTAAAAACTGCTTATTAGACGTGCCAAACCACAATAAGCTAATAAGCACCCTAAACAAGCAATCTCCAACACACCCTAAATTAACCACTTACGCATGTTTTCTACGAATTATTATATTAACATGTATGCATGTCATGTCAACAATATATAAAGTAATGTGCTCATAAGCTTTATAGCAAATTGAATCTATTAACTTTAAAATTCCAATAATTATTACTTCAAATTTGTAGAAAGAGCCTTATGGTCAATGTTGCAATGGTGAATGCTTTTTAAAATAAATGACAATAAACATGCAAGCAAATTATTAATTTGAAAGATATGGTCAATGTTGCAAAACTCACTAGACACTAATTGAACGGTTGACTAGGGTAAATTGTAAAGTAAGTAATTTTGGAATAACAATATCTATGACAAATATCTTAAGGCGGGTAAGTTCTTGAAATTTTTTACTTTTTTGTACTTTAAGTAAACTTTGACTCTTGAACAAGTTTGACTAAGTTCCCCTTAGACCAATTTGGTCTGAATTTAACCAATCCAAGTAATTTGACTATTTGACTGAGTTTCTATAAATCACCTCATTTAATGACCAAGTTCCAAGTAGGCTCCGAATACTCGACCAAGTAGGATGCATTTTGCAACACAGGATATAGTAAGACAAGTATAGATGGAACATACGCAAAATATCCTAACTTTAATTTTTTTACGAAAATAACAAAATAGAGACTATAACACAACTACAAGATCTTATGGGAGACAGTCTGGACTAACAAGTACCAAACATAGAAAGGATAGAATGAAACATGCTTTGGTACGGGTACACGTATGTGGTACGCAATTCGCTAGGTCCCTAAAATTCGGTACGAGGGTGGGTAGGTTTATTTCGGTACGTTTCGAGACGTTGTGGTACGATTTACCAATATTGTGGTACCATGTACCAAAATTCAAAACATATTAGACAAAAACTTAAAACTTGATTTTATATTTGTAATAAGTAATCAGGATTCAAAAATCAAAAAAAAAAGTATGAAATCTGATTTTTGATGTTCTGCAAGTTAAATCGAATGAAAAATGGCAATTGAATGAAAATATCGATGGAAGGGAAGCAAGTCAAATTGAATGAAGAATGGCAATTGAATGAAAATATCGATGGGTCTGATTCCAAGGGTCGCTCATTACATGAGCCGTTACTGAGAAACGGCAAAGAAATCAATTGACCCTTCAAATTCCGGCTCATGTACCCAATTGATTGAAAACACGTTTTGGAATCTGGCAAATCACGATCTGAATAGCATCAAGTACGTCCGAATTGCAAATTGGGAACGCCAATTTCAGATTTGGAAATGTGATCGAGAGCGTCCGTCCCCGGTACACGTTCGTACCGTGTTTTGGTACGTGCGAATTGGTACGTAGAACGCACCCCTCCTAGCGATTTATGTGACTATGAAATGAAGTCCTAGTTGAAGAAATCTTAGCAAGAAAATAATGACAACCCACAAAAAAAGAGTAAAAGAATGAAAGCTAATGTATATCTCCTATAACACTATTAAATCATAATGACAATTAACCTTAAAGGTATCTATAAAATGTTGGAAGCGCAAACAACTAATAAACAAATGGAAAGTGTTTTTCATTATCAACATAAAGTATAGTGTTTAATTGTTGATAGGTGAGAAAAAATATCCGCATGTAACATTCCATAAAGGCACAAAATAAACAATAATTGCAAGTTCGTACCTTTTTATATTGTTTCAAGAATCGCATGAACGTGTGCCACTCTTCCTTTTGATACATATTCTCGCTAACTGGTTGAATATGAGTGCTAGATAATCCAATGGGAAGATACACTTGCTTGATAATTTCATTAATATCCCAAATCCCATTACTGCAAAAATAGTCATTAACCAATTAAAATACAAGTACATGGGTTGATAGTCACCAACTCACCATCTAGTTATATTAAGGTTTCCATAAAAATCTTTAAACGATTAAATAACCCTTAGCAAAGGTTGTAACTTTTACTTGTTTACCTAAAATAGATCAATTCCGATTTATATTTTAAATAAATTTAAATAGCCGGCTAAAAGATGAAACAGATCAAATAGGTCAAATGTCACCCAAAATATAAAGCTTCGAAAAAATAAACAAAAAAGTTTAGGTGGGCCAAGACAAAATAGAGGTGATAAGAGTGATAAATACATTGCTATTGATGGTTCTGAGCATCTGATTCGACAAATGATTTTCGCATCCTTCCTTAGCATAACATAACATTGAAAACCATCCATAGATTCTGTGCAAAATGAATGAATTGTTAGACACAATACTAGATCTTGAAACATGTAACAACACCATGTACATATTACATGGTATAATAACAATAATTCATGTTTAATCAATAGCATAAGCAGAAACAAATAATATGCACACTATTATGTTGTGGCTTGTGTAACAAATCTGTCATCATGGAAACTGCAACATAGTAATTGAATATGTCAAAGTACATGATAATATAGTAAAACCACAATAAAAAAATATATGAAAGTAAAACAAAAGAAATAGACTAAGTGGGGCTACTTTCGAGAGAACCCCTCTTTTAGAAAAATCTGGAATTAACCAATTCCAGTTTTTCAGTTTTGTGGGTCAAGAACACCACGTTTGCCAACCCCAATACCCCCCAAAACTAATGCAGAACAGCCGGAAAAACAAAAACAAAAAGAAAACCCTAAAGTTACCCACACCACGAACTGTAAGACAGAATACAATTACAAACCCTAACCCAAAAATACAGCCTAAACTCAGAATCAATACATTCTCCAACTAGCCAAACCCACAATCCAAACTTTATGAAGTTTGTATATACTGATCAGAGTAAAACCCTTGCAGATCGCATAAAATAGAGTATGTTAGTGTGTTTACCGTAAACTTCAAAAACGCAATGGTAATCGCATCAAAGTCCAGTAAAGTCAATGCAAAATCTAACGGAAGAAGCGGAGGAATATGCACCGGCGTCGGAATGGCGAGCGACGACAGAAATGTGGCGAAAACTGATAACTACCGAAGGACGAGGTCAAGTACTCTCGTGAAGGTGAAGGGACTAGAGACATGGGCATAAGAGGCGGAGAGCCTCCCCTACTTATTATATATAAAAGTGCCTTTGTAACTTTCAGAAATTACGGTAATGCCAGAAAACTTTTCTTCAACCATGATATATACTGATATATTAATGAGGTTAAATTAAAGGGAAAATTACTTTTAAAGGGTAACAAAGTATTAGACTTGTATAAAAAATACCATTGAACTTTTTTTTGTACATATATCACCAATCAACTATAGCTTCTGTACACATATGGCTATTAAACTTCACCTTTGTTCAAAAAATATCATTATGTTACCGGTAATAGTAGGTCGCCAGCCACGTAACATGCCACGTAGCATACCATGTGGCTGCTGACGTGGATTTTATTGTATATTATGTACACATTATACCATTAAACTATTTTTTGTACACATTATACCATTAAACTATTTTTTGTACACATTATACCTTTAAACTTTTTTTTGTGTACATTTTACCATTAATCTTATATAATTTATTCAAAAAATACATATTTTTACATAAAGTGGGTTTTCCATCACCCATTGTGACTCCCTGATTTTGTAAGGTTTGAGGGAAACGGTTTGTTTTTTACAATGAACTAAGGACTTTCTTTTACAACTACATTGTGAATTTATGTTGGTCATACATCAATTGAAACCCACAAGGTTTGAACTTAAGACTTTTATCTGGAGCGGCGAAAAAATATTCAATTGTTCATTATTTTAGCTAATGTCTAGCAAACATATTCTTATAAATCATTTTCTTAGGAAACTACGTTTGAGGCACACTTATAAACTCATGAAACATTTTGTACATGTTACCTTATTATAATCCCCCCTCTTCTTGATTATGGTTGATGATTAAAAAAATTCATTGAAATTATGTCGTTGTTTACCGATAGGAAAATGACTTATAATGATAAGTTTACTAAAATTTAGAAAATTAGTAAAATCCACATCAGGTGATGGGAAACCTACTTTTATGTAATGATATGTATTTTTTGAAATGATATTTTTTTCAATAAATTATATAAAGTTAATGGTAAAATGTGTATAAAAAAAGTTTAATGGTAAAATGTGTACAAAAAAAAGTTTAATGGTATAATGTGTACAAAAAATAGTTTAATGGTATAATGTGTACATAATAAACAGTAAAATCCACGTCAGCAGCCACATGGCATGGCACGTGGCATGCTACGTGGCTAATGACCTATTATTATCAGTAATATAATGGTATTTTTTGAACAAAGATGAAGTTTAATGGTCATATGTGTACAAAAGCTATAGGTGATTGGTGATATGTGTACAAAAAAAAGTTCAATGGCATTTTTTATACAAGTCTAATACTTTGTTACCCTTACAAGTCATTTTCCACCGACATTAGTTAACCTTCTAAAGATTTAGCAAGAAAATAAATGAAGTGGCAAGATCACAAGAAAAACTAAGAATGCTTTTCCTTAAGAAAAAATAGATCGTTTTCTGAGGAAAAAAAATCTAAGAAAAATAAGAAGTTTGAAAACACGTTTAGTTCAATAATCTTTTTAAGTTTTTCGTAGAAAATGAAAATTTTCTGTTAATTCTCATTTTATCTTAAATTTATAAATATATATATCGAATTCCCCTCGTTCGAAGAGTAGGGACCAAGTTTCGTTCAGATCTTTTAAATATGAGTTCTGTCTTTTACGTTCTTTATATACATGTGTAGCTATCAACGAGATCTACAACTTTTGTTTATACTCCGTCGGCTAATTTTGACTTTATTGTTAAAGTTATATTTTAACAGGCTTAGATTGTTAGTGTCCGATAAAAATTCATAGTTGTATCATCCGACGTACGTTTTCGACTGTCTTTTTATAGTTAAACTTTTATTAACGAGATCTTCAATTTTTGTTTAGATTGTTTCGACTAAAAACCAACCGATCTAAAACTCGATTTTTAAGTTGTTATACTGTTATGCTGAATCTTAGAAAAATCACAACTTCCTCTAATGAAGTCAGATTTATACGTTCTTTATATGCATACACTCGGTTTGACGACTACCACAACTTTTGTTTAGACCGCTTAGGCTAACAAGTAATTTATCAAAATTTTACTTATTTTCGTTACGCAAAGCTTAGAGCCTCATATTCATAGTAATTGAATTTTCAAAAATCACATTTTATAGTGTGACAACCCGAAAATTTATTCTTGTAAAAGTCAAACTTAGTCAACGAAAGTTAAAACATATCAATTAAAGGTCAAATTTATTTCTTCAATTATCTCATTATAGTTAGAGTAATGAGATAGAGGTGTAAGGACCTTGTATTCAAAATGTAGTGAGTTAAGAAGGGAAAACCTTAGGAACCGAGAACCTTTGCTAAAACCGCAAACCTCATATGGACCGTAAACCTCGTAGAGCCGAACACACGCTCGCAGATGTGAACTCGCTTCGGTTTGCGGCCGTGAACATACCTCGAACCGTGAACCCTTCTTCAGGCCGTACACTCCTCCATATATATGAGTTTGGCTAATTTTATCCTTCATTTTTTTTCAATTCTGGCAGTGAAATCGAGCATTCTACCTCAAGTATCATCATCCTAAAACCCTCCTCTCTCCTCAAGATCATAAGAAGCACCCTCCTTCTTGTAATTCATATGGAGTTCTCTTGATTTTCAACCTTGATTCTTCATCATTTGACAAGAATCTTGGGTCGTGATCACCCAAATCGGGCCGTGAACTCAAGAACACCAAGTGTTCTTGGGCCGTGAACAGCAGGCAACCCCCCATTTTTGCTTCCAACACCCTTATTTGTAAGTTAAACTTGCAAATTAGTTCGTTTTCCTAGCATTCTTATGAGTATATTCATTAATAATATACCTATATATTACACAAATTGTGTTTAGGATCGGTTTTGTTAGCAAGAATGATGGGTTTTATGCATAAGAACAATCCTATGTGCTCATACAAACCCTAATGCTCGGATCTAGGTTTCTCTAATGTACATGCTTTGAATCCAATACTTACAACCCTAGATCTATTATATATAATTCAAAATTAACATCATAAGGACATATCTAAGTGTTTACCTCTATCAAATAGCTTGAAATCCTTGTAGTCTTCTTGATCTTGAGCTTGGAGTCACAATTATAACTCCTCTAATGGTTCACAAACCCCACAAGCAAGAAGACAATATGAGAGAGGGTGAGAGATGCTAAAATCAGCCCTAGGGTTCTCTTGGAATCAAGTGTAGCCGATTTTCATAGTCTAGGGGTCTTATTTATACTGCAGGCTGCTAGGGTTTCAACCTAAACCCTAATAGACAGCTTAGCCACCAAGCAGCCCAAGAAACCTTCTGGAATAAGGCCTTGGACGAAAATATGATGGATCCCCATCATAATTTCGTTCCTCCTATAGTCCATTAGGTTTCCTAGCCCAAAACTCAACTATCATACATTTGACAGTTTATACCCCTTTATTTAATTAATCTCTTTTAGTCACCAAATTAATTCCTAATTAATTTATGACCAATACTAATTAAATAAATATGATTTCTCCTTTAATATATTATTCTTATAATATATTAATAAACCATAATATTCTCTCTCTCTCTCTCTCTCTCCTTAAATTACCTTGTCAAGTTGTTTTGGTGAAGGCAACTCAAAAGGATCATGCACAACCGGGTCAAGTACATACCAAATATAGTTACGGGCTTAGACACTAATCCAACAGTCTCCCACTTGCATAAATCTAGTAACTATATCTCACATATGACTTCAGGATCCGATTTGAAATTGTAGCTCTTATACTTCGCTGTCAACTCTGATCAGCAACTTGTCCTTCAGATAAGGGATCGTATAATCCTCTGTTCTAGATATGATGCTGACAATACTTATTTTCCAGCACTTGTTTCTTGATCTCTGATTTGTTCGACATAGAATTTAGTTGAACACATCAACTTCATTATGACCAGGCCCGGCACATAAGTCAAACCAAATCATCAAGTGGCCAAGATATCACTTTTATTCTCATAGAATAAAAGGTACAGATTAACTTCGACTCATATGCATCTATTATTTACTAATTGAATCATGCTCAACAATGTGTTTTATAACATCAAGTTACTGATGCGTTTACACTAAGGATGAGAATTTGTCCCGAAAACTCGAACCGAACCGAAAACCGAACCGAATTAGACCCGAATAAGCAATTTGATTCGTTTTTCGGGTATCTATATATGGCTTATTCAGTTTTCGGGTTATCCGGTCCGGTTACCCGAATAAGAGCTTATTCGGTCCAAAAGGACCGAACCAAATATGAAAAGTCATATTTTTTCCACTTACACGATTGCTTATCCGATCGTGTGTTCTATCGATCGTTACCCAAAATACCCACGTAATGTTTAATGCTTAACTTATATACTTATAGATAGATTTTTGGGTGTTTTAGATGTTTAATGTTTAGTGTTTAATATGTTGCTTAATAACTATATCTTAAGAATGTGGTGGTTGGATTTTACATTTTATATATCAAAAATAGTTAATCTGTGTTATTTGTGTTTATCATAAGCTACAAAAGTCATACAAAATACAATATTTATAATCACATTGTAAATGTTATTTGGGTTATTCGGGTTATTCGGTTCCTTAATTATCTTGTACATGTTATTTGGGTTATTCGGGCCGGAACCGAACCGAATCGAATAATACCCGAATCCAACCGAACCCGTATTTCTTATTTGTTTCTGTTTTCGGTTCATATAATTACCCTTATTCGGTTTTCGGTTTATTCGGGTCGGTTCGGTTCAGTTCCGACCCGAATAACATCCCTAGTTTACACACCATCAATGCATAACCAACCAGCAAACAACAACCATATCTCTAAGTTTTAAGACTATATGATATTATCGCTTTGCGATCACTTTAGGTAAAGCACCACGAAGTGATACCAGCAAACGCGAGTTTATTCCAATGCTCAAATCATATTCATAAGCACTCATGAACTTTGCAGCAAACTTTTGCTATGCCCAAAACCCTTTAGACATTCTATAAACAATTCATGACAGTTTCATTCACACCTACTTCCAAAATATGAACGACTGTGGACTGTTTGAATAATCTTATTATTCAGGAAGTCAAAACATGCAAAATAGAAACAATATATAAATAACCAACACAAGATAGTAGCTTTACTCATAAATAACACAACTTTATTTATTCATCAAAATGTCAAGTACAAAATAGAATTACACGTTTCTTATGTATCTAACCCAAACTTATATCATCCTTCAGCCCAATGCTCCTAGCGTGTTGCAAATGTTTGACCCTACTCGGTCCCTTCATAAGGGGATCTGCTAGGTTTTCTTCTGATGATACCCTCTTCACTATGAGGAGTCCCTCTTCTACCTGATGTCTGATAAAATGGTATTTTCTGTTGATATGTCGAGATCTATCATGATCTATTGATCCCTTGGTTAAGGCAACCGCTCCTTCATTATCACAGAAAATTCCCATCGGCTCCTTTATGGATGGCATAACTCCAAGGTCTCCAATGAAGTTCTTCAACCATATAGCCTCTTTCGATGCTTCACTTGCCGCAATGTACTCTGATTCACACGTTGAATTAGCTACGGTCTCCTGCTTGGAACTTTTCCAAGTCACTGCTCCTCCATTTAGGGTAAAAAACCAGCCCGACTGCGATCGGTAACTATCCCGATCCGTCTGAAAACTAGCGTCACTATACCCTCGTACCCTTAAGTCATCACTCCCACCGAGGACTAGGGAACCATTCATTGGTCCTTCGTAGGTACTTAAGAATATTCTTAACTGCAATCCAATGAGCTCTACCAGGTTCCCTTGATATTTACTGACCATGCTCAAAGCGAAGGCCACATCAGGGCGAGTACAAGTCATAGCGTACATGATAGAGCCTACTGCAGAAGCATAAGGTACTCGGCTCATATCTGCTATCTATGCCTTTGTACTCGGGCTTTGAGTCTTACTCAACTTGGCATTGCTTTGGATTGGCAACTCCCCTTTCTTGGAATTTTCCATACTAAAACGCTATAGTACCTTATCCAAGTATGTATCTTGACTGAGTCCTATCAGTCTCTTTTCTCCGTTTCTTACTATCCTTATCCCCAGAATATAAGCAGCCTCTCCGAGGTCCTTCATAGCGAAACATTTCCCAAGTCATGACTTGACCTCCTGCAAGGTTGGGACATCGTTTCCTATGAGTAGTATGTTATCAACATACAATACGAGGAAGCTCACTATACTCCCACTGGCTTTGACATATAAACAAGATTCATCTTCGCTTCGCAAAAAGCCAAACTCTTTAACTTTCTCGTCAAAACAAAGATTCCATCTGCAAGACGCTTGTTTCAACCCATAGATGGATTTCTCAAGCTTACACACTCTATTTGGATGCTTCGCATTGACAAAACCCTCTGGCTGATTCATATACACATCCTCAACCAACTTCCCATTAAGGAAAGCAGTTTTCACGTCCATCTGCTAGATTTCATAATCATGAAATGCAGCTATTGCAAGCATTACCCTAATAGACTTTATCTCCGCAACTGGTGAGAAGGTCTCATCATAGTCAACTTCGGGAGTTTGAGTAAATCCCTTCGCAACCAATCGCGCTTTATAAGTGTGCACATTCCCATCCATGTCCGTCTTCTTCTTGAAGATCCACTTGCACCCGACTGTCTTACGACCCGATACATTATCAACCAAGTTCCAAACTTGGTTGTCGTACATGGACTGAATCTCGTTGTCCATCGCCTCTTTCCATTTAGCAGACTCTGGGCCTGCCATGGCTTCTTTGTAGCTGCTAGGTTCATCCAAATTCATTAGTGTTTCATCACTAATAAACATATCCCCTTCAGTAGTAATATGAAAACCATAAAACTGGGGTTGAACACTAACCCTACTAGAACGTCTAAGAGGTAAGGACTCGTCAACGGGTTCAACAGGAGTTTCCTCCTCGGGTTTAGAGCCAGTGTTAGAAGTTCCTTCATCACTTTGCTCTTGAATCTCTTCAAGATCAATTTGCCTCCCACTGTCTTCTTGGCTTATCAATTCCCTTTCTCAGAAAACTCCTCTTCTAGCAACGAAGACAACATTGTCATTCGGTATATAGAAAAGATAGCCAAAAGACTTATGTGGATGGCCGATGAAATAACACTTCTCACTACGAGGTTCGAGCTTGTCGTGAGTCTCTCATCTTACGAAAGCCTCGCAACCCCAAACCTTAATATGTGCCAACGAGGGAGCTTTCCCTGTCCACATCTCGTGAGGAGTCTTGGTAACCTTCTTCATGGGAACTAAGTTAAGGATGTGGGCAGCAGTCTCTAAGGCATACCCCCAGAAAGCTATTGGTAATAAAGTCTGACTCATCATAGAACGAACATATCCAACAAGGTTCGATTACGTCTCTCAGCCACACCATTCAATTGTGGCGTTCTCGGAGGCATCAATTGCGAAACAATTCCGCATTCTTTTAGATAGTCGTAAAACTCAAGACTTAGGTACTCTCCTCCTCGGTCTGACCGAAGCATCTTGATTTTCCTGCCCAACTGATTCTCCACTTCATTCTTAAACTCTTTGAACTTTTCAAAGGTTTCCGAATTTTCCTTGATTAAGTAGATATATCCATATCTGCTATAATCATCCGTAAAAGTCACGTAGAAGCGGCAAGCATCCCTTGTGGTGGATCTAAAGGGCCCACACACATCGGTGTGTATGAGATCCAATGGACCCTCACCCCTTTCACAAGTGCTAGTAAAGGGTGACTTGGTCATCTTCCCAAGTAAACAAGATTCACACATGTCATCGTCCCTAAGGTCGAATGACTCCAACACTCTGTCCGTTTGGAATTGGGCTATGCGTTTCTTATTGACATGGCCAAGGCGACAATGCCATAAGCACGCTTTGTCTAGGCTAGTAGACGAATCAATATTCAACACATCATTTCCTAAATTATCAACAACCATCACATATTCATAAATCCCATTACAAGGTAATGTATTGAAATAAAAGACATCATTCAAATAAACATTAATAGAACCATTACTATTATCAAAAGAATATCTGAAACCTTGTCTAAACAATCCATGAAATGAAATAATGTTTCTTGCCATATCTGGCGAATAACAACAGTTTTCTAAATCTAACCCTAACCCATTACTCAACACTAAAGAATAAACTCTGACTCTGGTCACAGGCGACGATCTTCTGTTTCCCATAATTAAGTTTATCTTCCCATGCTCCATCTACCTACTCCTTCTTAGGCCCTACAAATCAGAAAAAATGTGGTAACCACACCCTGTATCAATAACCCATGAAGTAGCAAATGATGAGTTATTAGATTTAATAGAATACATACCTGCGAAGGTAGGCTTAATCTTCCCATCCTTTATGTCTTGCAGATACTTAGGGCAGCTTCATTTCCAGTGGCCCTTCTGGTGGCAGTAATAGAACTCTGCTTCTTTGGGGTCGGAAGAGGGTTTGACCGAACCAACTTTGGTTCCATTAGAAGAGGAACCATCTTGGGTCTTACCCTTATGGTGGCCCTTACATGGAGCCTTCCTCGTATTTCCTGTTCCTTGACCAATTGCCAACACAGGAGCAGCCATAGTAGGGGATGGTGCAACTGATTTGTCTTTGAGGTTGCTCTCAGTAGTCCTCATCAGTTGATGATGGACTACGCGAGTTCATTGTGTCTGAGATCACTAGAGGCATCCTTGAGGCGACCCCGGTGATTTTTGGGTCGATCAAGGAAGGGATCATTGAGCTGATGGAGGATCGCTTAAGGGAGTTCTGGAGCAACATGGCATCTGGCTAAGCAGGGACACGCACACCCTCCTTCAATAACTTCAGGGATGTAGTGCGCCAGACTTCCACGGGGTGAAGGACCCCATTGTGTCCAGGATATGGATTGCAGACAACGAGTCTGCACAGTTGACGAGCTTCTGCCCGGAGGGGTCAAAGGTCTGGTATGCTACAGGTTGTTTGAGAGACAGAGCTAGAGATTGGTGGGAGTCAGTTGGTGATTCTCTGGGAGCCCCATCCATTGAGGCTATGACTTGGTTAGATTTTGTGGCCAGGTTTAGGGTTGAGTTAGCGCCGGCTATGGAGCTTCAACAGCTGGCCAGGAAGTATCTTGACATGAGATAGACTACTGAGTCGGTGGCGGAGATTACCACCAAGTTCAGGGAGAGGGCCTTACCGGTGCCTCAGTATGTGGGGGATGAAGAGATGAGGAAGACTCGGTACCACGACATGTTGAGGGCTAACATTTGGAAACATGTCAGCTACTCGGCATGCCCGACATTAGATGGCATGATCGCGAGGGTGAGGGAGTGGTGGATTGATATAGAGCACCTCAGGAAGAGGAAGGCAGGGACTAGACAGGTTATTAGGGTTTCAGGAAAGAAACCCAAGGGATCCGACACTAGGTCGAAGGGACAACAGGGTCGGGACCGTTGTGGGAAGTGCGACAAGACCCATGAAGGAGTTTGTAGACTGGGATCATCGGGCTGCTATAAGTGCGGCAAGCTTGGGAACTTTGGTAGGTATTGTACTGCCCCTACCACCACTCTTCAGTCATCAGACCTAATTTACTACCATTGCAATCAGAATAGCCATAGAAAGGCCGATTGCCTGAGACTAGAACCAGCAGCGCCAGTGGCGGCGCCAGCTCCCTCGCCCTTACGGATCACAGATGGCTGACAGGGCAAGACAGATGCTCCAGTGGTAAGGAGTTGATCCTTCCAGCTGACTGCCGAAGAGGCGCGTGCCGCACCAAATGTGGTGACGGGATCGTTCTATGTGAAAGGTATCCCAGTTCAGGTGTGTAACACCGTAAATTTCAAAACAATTTTTCGCATTTTATAAAAACATAATTCATTCATTATTTACAAAAAGCATCATCGTTTAAAACTCAATTCATTACATATATCAATCCCAAGATCTCATAACATAAAAATCCTATGTGTGTACTGATCAAGTCGGCGCCTTTTCGCGATCCTCACTAGTACCTGAAAACACATAACACGAAACACTGTAAGCACAAAGCTTAGTGAGTTCCCCAAAATACCATATATAACACATATTAGCCACTCGAGGCTATAACTCTGTGGGTCCGTGCACCCAAACTCTGTGAACCCTTAGGTTCTATCTCTGTGAACCTTCAGGTTCTAACTCTGTAAACATGCACAACATAAATCACATAGAATAATGCAGTGCAACACATAACACATATATAGCATACAAACAATGTATCATATAACTCTGATTACCTACTCAAGGTAAAGTATAGTGAGAAGACTCACCTCGGATATCTCAGTAAATCTATGACTCGGTAACTTTGGTCTAGCCCCTGCCTAATCACATGAAATAAATACTCTAATTAATACAACCCTCAAGGCTAGGTTAATCTGTCTCTCTCTATACATCCTCTAGGAAGGGTAAAAGACTATCCTACCCTTCCGATGACTCTAAGGTCCAAACATTGAATAACCCTAAAAGTCAACGAAGTCAACGGTCAACCTTGACCAAACTCGTCGAGTGCACAACTGTGACTCGGCGAGTCCACATGTTTTCTTCACTCTCCTAGTCCTCCTTCGACTTACTGAGTCAATCCTCAACTCTTCAAATCATCACAGATCACAATCTGTGAAATGTTCTGACCCAACTCGCCGAGTCCGGCTCCTGACTCGGCGAGTACCATCGTCCACTCTGTCCTCTAGATTCCCTCTGACTCACCGAGTCACTTCCCCAACTCAGTGAGTCACCAACTATGTGATTATCGGGAAAACCCTCGTCCTACTCGCCGAGTCGGCTATTGGACTCGGCGAGTTCATGCCATGCTCAAGTTGAAGTGACCTCTTAAGATCAGATCCGTTCCTCAAAACCGTAGATCCAGCTTCCCAAAGCATTATAATCACGTAAAGCTAACATCTTGGTGCTCATGCAAAGGCTCAAAGGCCTTATTTGAAGATATGACCTCTAAAATGACATCCAAAGCTCATAACCCCCATTAACACTCATAAAGCTCAAGGGAAAAGGGTCTCTGGACCTCTTTGGGTCCAGATCTACAGCACCAACACGAGAAGGGACCAACTATTCCATATAACCATTCTCTAAAGGGGCTAAAAAGCCCTAACTCTAAGAATTACACCATAAACTGAAGAAGGGTCGAATGAATACCTCAAAATGAAGTCTCTGAGCCCTGGAATCACTGGATTAGCACCCTCTTCAGCCTCCTCTTGTCTTGGTCCTCTTCTATTTGCAAAAACACTAACAATGATCAACAAATGACTCCTTTCCTCTCACAAACGCTCTAGCTTACTTAGAGTTTCTCTCTGGGGTCTGGTAGCCGCAAATGACGGCCATAAGTCCCCTTAAATAGGCCCCAAACCCGAGGAATTAGGGTTTCATTAAACAGCATGGACTCGCTGAGTCCTTGGGGCGACTCGCCGAGTCCAGCCATCCACTCGGATAATGATTCGCATCTCTACTCGGCGAGTCTACGCATCAACTCGCCGAGTTCTCCCACAAAACTTGAAATTCAACGAATAAATATAATACCTGAAATTCCGGATGTTACAAGGTGTTATTCGATTCGGGGGCTACCATATCATTTATCTCTCTTGCACTTAACAAGAGGTCTCCTGAGTCTTCGGGCATGTTGGATTGCCCTATAGAGGTCGAGGGTGCTGACGACCAATTAGTACAAGCATCCGAGGTTTACA
Source organism: Lactuca serriola (assembly GCF_051521515.1). Classification (NCBI taxonomy): domain Eukaryota; kingdom Viridiplantae; phylum Streptophyta; class Magnoliopsida; order Asterales; family Asteraceae; genus Lactuca; species Lactuca serriola. The sequence goes on from NC_136415.1 coordinate 182,715,970, forward strand.
GAGATTGCGTTTTGAGGATGTATAACGAGCGTTACCTCATGGATTTGGTTCCCATACCTTGCGTGGGAACAAGATTATTATAGACATGGATTGGTTGAGCCCTAATGGGATGTGACTGACTGCGAGCAACAAATGGTACGTGTCAGGACCCTAAGTGGGGGAGATCTGGTGATTAAGGGCGAGAGGCCACAACGTGGACCGGCTTTATGCTCAGCAGCGAGGGCTAGGCGCTACCTTCATCAGGGTTGCGCAGGGTATGTCACCTACGTTATGGATACCCAAGAAGTGGGTAAGGCGACTGTGAGTGATGTGCCAGTTGTGCGAGAGTACCCATACGTATTTCCAAAGGAGTTGCCCGGAATACCTCCGGAGAGACAGGTAGAGTTTAGGATCAACCTGGTCCCTGGTGCACTCCGATAGCCAAGGCACCATATCGGTTGGCTCCTCCTGAGATGCAGGAGTTATCTACACAATTGCAGGAGCTATTAGAAAAGGGATTCATTAGGTCAAGCAGTTCACCCTGGGGAGCCCCAATTTTGTTTGTAAAGAAGAAGGACGGGTAGCATCGGATGTGTATAGATTATCGGGATCTGAACAAGGTGACGTTGAAGAACCGTTACCCACTCCCGATGATTGATGATCTCTTCGACCAGCAACAGGGGGCATCTTGGTTTTCCAAGATAGATTTGCGTTCAGGCTACCATCAGATGAAGGTCAGAGATGAAGATGTACAAAAGACTGATTTTCAGACTCACTATGACCACTACGAGTTCGTGGTGATGCCCTTCAGGCTCACCAATGCTCCTGCCGCGTTCATGGACCTCATGAACCGCGTATGCAGACCGATGCTAGATCGGTCTGTGATCGTTTTCATTGATGACGTCTTGGTTTATTCCAAGACACAGGAGCATCAGGAGGAGCACTTGCGAGAGGTGTTGGATACCTTGAGGAGGGAGAGCTTGTATGCCAAGTTCTCCATATTTGAGTTCTGGTTGCACGAGGTACAATTTCTTGGGCACCTTGTCAACCAGAACGGTATTTTGGTTGACCCGACCAAAGTAGAGGCCATGATGAGATGGGAGGTTCCGAAGTCTCCATCTGAGATTCGGAGTTTCCTTGGATTGGCAGGCTATTACCAAATATTCATTCAGGACTTTTCCAAGATAGTCGTACCCTTGACCCGGTTGACGAAGAAGGTTGTGGTCTTTTGCTGGGGGCCTGAGTAGTAGGTAACGTTTGAGACATTAAGGCAGACGTTGTGTGAGGCACCGATCCTTGCTCTGCCAGAGGGCGTGGAGGATTTTGTAGTGTACTGCAATGCATCCATTTCAGGTTTGGGTGCGCTATTGATGCAGAGAGGGCATGTTATCGGCTACGCTTCGAGGCAACTGAAGCCTCACGAGGCGAACTACCCGACGCACGATCTGGAGTGGGGGCGATTGTTTTCGCCCTCAAGATTTGGCGACATTACCTCTATGGGGTCCATGTACCATTTACATGGACCACGAGAGTCTCAGGTACCTCATGGATCAACCGAATCTAAACATGAGGCAGCGTCGCTGGCTAGATGTGGTGAAGGATTATGATTGTGAGATCCTCTACCAACCGGGGAAGGCCAACTTTATGGTCGATGCGCTTAGTCGCAAGGCAACCCCGATCAGAGATATTTTCTTGAGGATGACGGTAGTGACTCTAGTGTTGGAGCGGATCTGAGAGGCGCATGTTGAGGGTATAAAGGAGATGCATCGGAAATGTCAGCGGATCGTTGGCCAGGTGGCCTCTTTGACTATGACAGTCGGGGGCAACTGACCCTGCATGAGAGGGTATGGTTTCCATACTGGGGAGGAGTACGGAAGGTTTTGATGGATGAGGCGCACAAATCAAGGTTTTCTATCCATCCTGGGGCGACGAAGATGTACAAAGATCTTCGTCATGATTATTGGTGGCCCTACATAAAGCGGGATGTAGCCTGGTACGTTGAGAGAGATGTCTGACCTGCAGGAAGGTCAAGGCCGAGCACCAGAGGCCTCACGACAATACGTAATCGTTGGACATCCCTATGTGGAAATGGGAAGATATTACTATGGATTTCATCACAAAGCATCCCAGGACCGCACGGGGAATAGATTTGATTTGGATCATCGTGGATCGGTTGACCAAGAGTGCTCACTTCATTCCGATCCAGGAGAGTATTTCGGCCGAGAAGCTGGTCAACATCTACATCAGGGAGGTAGTATCTCGTCACGGAGTGCCAGTTTTCATGATTTTCGACCGAGATGTCCGGTTCACTTCCAGTCTTCCAGATATTGGAAGAAGTTTCACGACGATTTGGGTACTCGTTTGCACTTTAGCACTGCTTTTCACCCACAGACGGATGGTCAGAGCGATCAGACCATCCAGACTTTGGAGGATATGTTGCGGGCATGCGTTTTAGACTTCGGTGGTAGCTGGGATACCTACCTTCCCTTGGCAAAGTTTTCCTACAATAATAGCTACCATACGAGTATTGGTCGTCCTCCATTCGAGATGTTATATGGGAGGAAGTGAAGAACACTGATATGTTGGGGTGAGGTTAGACAAAGGGTCACGTGGAGTACCGAAGTGGTACTCAAGATGACAGAGAGGATCTAGCAGGTCCGGAGCAGGCTTCAGACTGCTTAGAGTCGGTATAAAAGTTATGCCGACAAGCGTCGTTCGGACCTGGAGTTCTAGGTCGGGGATATGGTCCTCCTGAAGGTGTCACCTTGGAAATGTGTCATCCGGTTCAGGAAGTAGGCCAAGTTAGGCCCCAGGTACATCGGTCCTTTTAGGGTTGCACCCCCGGGTGGGCAAGGTGGCGTATAGGTTGGATCTTCCAGCCGAGCTTAGCCAGATTCACAGTACCTTTCATGTCTCCTAGCCGAGGAAGTGCTTGGTAGATGACTATGCAGTGGTACCTCTAGAGGATATTCAAGTGGAGGACAACCTGAACTCAATCGAGCGACCAGTAGCTATCCTTGACAGGAAGTCAAAGAATCTAAGGAACAGGAGGGTTGAGCTGGTGAAGGTGCAATGGCAGCACCGCAAGGGCTCAGAATGGACTTGGGAACCTGAGGGCGAGATGAGGGAACACTATCCCGAGCATTTTCCGGATGCAGCAACAGACTTCGAGGACGAATTCTAAAATAAGCGGGGGAGATTTGTAATGCCCGATTCCTGGTACATATTTAAATAAAAATTATTCATATTTGTTAAGGGACTCAATAAGTTGGAGGCCCCAAACTCGTCGAGTAGGAATTGAATATGTTGGACGCGAGACTTAAAGCCTACTCGACGAGTTGAAGAGCTTCGACTCGATGAGTAGGTTTGCCAGAGTGAAACCTTAATTTTCAGGGTTTGCACCCTATTTAAACACCTTATATGGTCTCCACTCCAGCCTCAATCACCTTCAAACCCTATTTATGAAACCCTAATCAACTTTTGAGTGTTCTTGAGCCATTTTGTGCCATTTTAGTGATTTGAAGCTTGAAGAAGGAAAGAAAGGCTTGGAGATTCAAGAAGAAGGCAGTAGATCCAGAGCTTAGGTTGCATTTCCAGCTTTTTTGAGGTATAAAGCTTAAACCTTGGTTTTCCATCACTTAGATCTTCTTTAGGTCTTGCATATTGTCATTTTTGGGCCATTTCTAAGCCACTTTCGGGATTTGGGTGCATAATAGAGTGATGACTTCAGATCTGGGAACATTTGAGCTCAGGAAGCTTAAAGTTTCCACCTTTATTGAGCTATGGTCGTTCCCATGCATTAGAACTCCTTTATGGATTAGTTTTGGTGTTCCAGATTCATAACGCCCAAGCACGCACGTAAAGTTTGTAACTTTACGTGTTATATCGACCCTAGGAGGTCAGATCTATGCTTTGGAAGCAATAAGCCCAACTGAAATCGACTGGATAGAATTTGACTTTGGGGGACTCGACGAGTCGTCCATAGGACTCGGCGAGTTGGGTCATGGTTCCCCAACCTTTTTCTATTTCTGAGCAATCTGGTTGAGTCTAGAAAAGGACTCAGCAAGATGGACGTGATTATGGACTTGAAGATCAAGAACTCAACGAGTTCAAGGATGAACTCGGTGAGGTTAAAGCAAATGTCCCGACTGATATGAAGAAGAACTCGACGAGTTCAAGGAGAACTCGGTGAGTTAGGAGTAAAAGTCCCGACTATGTAGGAGGAAACATGATGAGTTCGTGAAAGACTCAATGAGAAGGATCGAAGTTCCAGAATTTTGTGGATTATGGAACTCGACGAGTTGGTGGACCAACTCGACGAGTTGAGTCAACCAGATGTTTGACTTTGACCAGGGTGTGGACCTTGACTTTGACTTTGATCGGAGTTGACCCTTGAAAGGGTTATGAGTATGAAAGGGTAATTAAGGAAGATTGTTATGTGTAGGAATTTGAGAGGAGTTGATCCCATAACCGAGGATAGTTCAGACACTACACGACATTGATGTGAGTTACCTTCCAGTAAAAGTGGATCTAAGGCACCAAGGTTGGCCCACTAGTAAGAGTTATAGTAGAGATGATTGTCTCAGTGATAAATATTTAGTATGTTGCTATCTGTTATGATTATGTGCTAGTATGCTTTGATGTTATGTGATATGTGATAGGAGGGGTTGGATAGTGATGGGTTTTAGCCATAAGAACTTTCCTATGTGCGCATGCAAAACCCTAATGCTTGGATCTAGGCTTTCTAATTAAACATGCTTTGAATCCAAGACTTCTAATGGCTAATTAGGTTAAATAACAACATTGAAACAAATCTAGAATCATACCTTTGAATTCCTTGTTGACCTTGTTGTCTTGGAGCTTCTAGAGTCACAGTTGTCATTCCTCTAATGGCTTACAAACACCAATAGCAAGAAAGATGATTTAGGAGAGAGGAGAAGGGAGGAAATCAGCCAGGGTTTCTATGCTTTAGAAGAAGTGTCGATTTCCCTTGCCCATGGGGTCTATTTATACCTGTAGACTCCTTAAGGGTTACAACCTAAACCCTAATTGGATAATCTTCTTTTAAGGCTATCCAAATCCTTTCCATAGATAAGTCATTGGACGATTTTGAAGCTATCCTAGCTTCTAGAATCCGTCCACTATATATCTATAAGGATTTATAGTCTAAAGCTTAACTATCAAACAATTGACAGTTTATACCCTTTTATTTAATTAATCTCTTTAAGTCACCAAATTAATTCCAATTAATTCTTTGACTTGTATTAATCAAATAAGAATATATTATTCTTTATATTATTCTCATAATATACTAATAATATTTACTCTCTCTTAATAAATCATCCTATCAAGTTGCTATGGTGAAGGCAACCCAAAAGGACCATGCACAACCGGGTCAAATACTTGCCTAATATAGTTGCAGCCTTAGACACTATTCCAACAGTCTCCCACTTGGATAAGTCTAGTAACTATATGCACAAGTACAATTCGGTTTGCAATCGTAGCTCTCAAAGACGCTGTCAAACTCTGATCTAATCAATTTTGTCCTTTAGATAAGGGATCGTACAGTCCTCTGTTAGATATCATGCTGACAATCCTATGGAATGGTTAGTCAAGCATTTAGGTTTCTCGATCTCTGATTTATTTGACATAGAACTTAATCGAACACATCAATTCAGTTCTGACCGGGCCCGACACATAAGTCAAATCAAATCATCGAGCGGCCGAGATATCGCTTTTACCTTCTTAGATAAAAGTTACAGATAAACTTCGACTTATATGCATTTACTTATTCATTAACCAACTATACACAACAATGCGTTTTATAACACCGAGTTACTGATGCGTTTTCGCATTATCAATGTACAATCAATTAACAAATAACAAACCATATATCTAGGTTTTAAGACTATATGATATTATCGTCTTGCGATCACCCTTTTATATCATATTCCATAAGGTGATTCCAGCAAGCGCGGGTTTATTCCAATGCTCAAAACTAGTTCATAAGCACTCATGAACGTTGCAGCAACCCTTTGCTATGTCTAACACCATTTAGACAATCTACACACCAATTCATGACAATCTTCATTCATATCTACTTCCAAAATATGAACGATTGTGGACAATTTGAACAATTCGATTATTCCTAATAAACTCAATTATTCTGGAAGTCAAAACATGCAAAGTGAAACAATAGTTAAACAATTAACATAAGACAGTAACATTACTCATAAATAAAACTCCTTTATTTAATCATCAAATGTTAATTACATTTATCTATTACACGTTTCTAATACTATCTAATCTATGCTAATATCATCCTTCAGCCCAATACTCCTAGCATGCTGCAAGTGCTTAACCCTACTCAGTCCCTTCGTAAGCGGATCTGCTGGGTTATCTTCTGATGATATCCTCTTCACTACGAGTTGTCCTTCTTCTACACGATGTCTAATGAAGTGATATTTTATGTCGATATGTCTTGATCTACCATGATCCCTCGGTTCCTTGGTCAAGGCAACCGCTCCTTCGTCATCACAGAAAATCTCCATGGGCTCCTTTATGGCAGGTACGACTCCAAGATCACCGATGAAGTTCTTTAGCCATATTGCCTCCTTCGACGCTTCGCTCGCTGCAATGTACTCTGATTCGCATGTTGAATCAGCTACGGTTTCTTGTTTGGAACTCTTCCATGTCACTGCTCCTCCATTTAGCCGACTGGGAACGGTAGTTGTCCCTGTCGGTCTGAAAACTGGCGTCACTATACCCTCGCCCCTTTAAGTCATCACTCCCTTCGAGTACTAAGAACCATTCCTTCGTCTTCCGAAGGTACTTAAGGATATTCTTCACCGCAATCCAATGTGCTATGCCAGGGTTCCCTTGATATCTACTAACCATGCTCAAAGCGAAGGCTACATCAGGGCGAGTACAAGTCATAGCGTACATGATTGAGCCAATAGCGGAAGCGTATGGTACTCGGCTCATTTCTGCTATCTCAGCTTCGGTACTCGGACTTTGAGTCTTACTCAACTTGGCATTACTTTGTATCGGTAATTCTCCCTTCTTCGAGTTTTCCATACTAAAACGTTTTACTACTTTATCCAAGTAAGTATTCTGACTAAGTCCAATTAGTCTCTTACTTCTTTCTCTTATTATCCTTATTCCCAAAATATAAGAAGCCTCTCTGAGGTCCTTCATAGCGAATCACTTCTCGAGCCAGGACTTAACCTCCTGCAGAGTCGGGATGTCGTTCCTATGAGTAATATGTCATCGACATATAGAACGAGGAAGCTTAGTATACTCCCACTGGATTTGACATATACACATGACTCATCTTCGCTTCGTACAAATCCAAACTCTTTGACTTTCTCATGGAAGCAAAGATTCCATCTGCAAGACGCTTGCTTAAGTCCATAAATGGACTTCTCAAGCTTACACACTCTATTCGGATGCTTCGGATCCACAAACACCTCTGGCTGAGCCATGTAAACATCCTCAGCCAACTTTCCGTTAAGGAAAGCGGTCTTAACATCCATTTGCCAAATCTCATAATCATGAAATGCGACAATTGCTAGCATCACTCTAATAGATTTTATCTTCGCAACTGGTGAGAAGGTCTCATCATAGTCAACTCCGGGAGTTTGAGTAAAGCCCTTCGCAACCAATCGTGCTTTATATGTGTGTACTTTTCCATCCACGTCGGTCTTCTTCTTGAAGATCCATTTGCACCCAACGGTCTTATGTCCGGGCACATAATCAACCAAATTCCAAATTGGTTGTCATACATGGATTGGATCTCGCTATCCATTGCCTCTTTCCACTTCGCAGACTCCGGGCCTGCCATGGCTTCCTTATAGCTATTAGGTTCTTCAAGATTTATTAGTGTACTATCACTAATATACGTGTCCCCTTCGGTAGTAATATGAAATCCATAAAACTGGGGTAGAACTCTAACTCTATCGGAACGTCTAAGAGGTAAGGACTCGTCAATCGGTTCAACCGGAGTTTCCTCCTCGGGTTGAGTGCCAGCGGTAGAGGTTCCTTCATCTATCGACTCTTGAATCTCTTCAAGCTCGATTTGCCTCCCACTGTCTCCTTGGCCTATGAGTTCTCGCTCTCGGAAAACTCCTCTCCTTGCAACAAAGACAACATTGTCCTTCGGTCTATAGAAGAGATATCCAAAGGATGTCTGCAGTTAGCCGATGAAAATGCATCGCTCACTTCGAGGTTCGAGCTTATCGTGAGTATCTCGTCTTATGAAAGCCTCGCAACCCCAAACCTTGATATGTACCAACGTGGGAGCTTTCCCCGTCCACATCTCGTGAGGTGTTTTGGCAACCTTCTTGGTAGGGACTCGGTTAAGGATATGGGCAGCAGTCTCTAAGGCATACCCCCAGAAAGAGATAGGTAGTGAAGCACGACTCATCTTAGAGCGAACCATATCCAATAAGGTTCAATTACGCCTTTCTGCCACACCATTCAACTGCGGTGTCCTAGGAGGCGTCAATTGTGAAACTATTCCACACTCCTTGAGATAATCGTGGAATTCAAGACTTAGGTACTCTCCTCCTCGATCGGATCGAAGCATCTTGATTTTCCTGCCCAATTGATTCTCCACTTCATTCTTGAACTCTTTGAACTTTTCAAAAGTTTCTGACTTTTGCTTGATTAAATAGATATACCCATATCTACTATAATCATCGGTAAAAGTCACGTAGAAGCGGTTCCCATCCTTCGTAGTTGATCTAAACAGTCCACATACATCGGTATGTATTAGGTCCAATAGACCCTCACCCCTTTCACATGTACTCGTGAAGGGTGACTTAGTCATCTTTCCAAGTAAACAAGACTCGCATGTGTCATCTTCCCAAAGGCCGAATGACTCCAACACTCCATCCTTTTGGAGTTGGGCTATGCGTTTCTTGTTGACATGTCCAAGACGACAATGCCACAAGGATGCTTTATCCATACTAGTGGAAGAATCTATATTCAAAACATCATTTCCTAAGTTATCAACAATCATAACAGTTTCATATATTCCATTACATGGTATAGCTTCAAAGTAAAAGACACCATTTAGATAAGCCAAAATAGAATCATTCTCATTATTAAAAGAAAATCTAAATCCTTGTCTATATAAACCATGAAATGAAATGATGTTTCTAGCCATTTCTGGCGAACAGCAACAATTGTTCAAATCTAAACATAAATTATTCCTAAGCACTAAAGAATACACTCCAATCTTGGTCACAGGCGACGATCTTCTGTTCCCCATGATTAGATTGATTCTTCCTTGATCCACATCCCTACTTCTTCTTAGTCCCTGCACATTAGAACAAATGTGGTAACCACAACCGGTATCAAGAACCCAAGAAATAGCATGATTAGAATTGTTAGATTTAATTGTGTATATACCTGCGAAAGATGGCTTGATCTTTCCTTCTTTGATTGCTTGCAGGTATTCTGGGCAGCTTCTCTTCCAATGTCCTATCTTGTGGCAGTGGTGGCACTCTGCCTCCTTCGGGTTAGGACAGGGCTTAGCGGGATCAACTTTGGTCCCACTAGAAGAGGCACCATCTCGGGCTTTAACCTTGCGACAGTTCTTCGATGAAGCTTTCCTCTTCTTTCCCTTTCCTTGACCAATAGCCAAGACAGGAGCAGTAGGCGGATTGGGAGTTGGAGCAACCGACTTGTCTTTGAAGTTGCTCTCAGCAACCCTCAAGAGTCCTTGGAGTTTGCTTAGGGTGACCTCTTCTTTGTTCATGTGGTAGGTCATCCTAAATTGGTTGTACATCGAAGGCAAAGAGTGAAGCACCATGTCGATCGCCAAGTCTTCCCCAAAGTCAACATTTAACTTGCGAAGGCGGTCGACATACCTTTGCATCTTTTGCAGGTGCACGGTAAGAGACTCTCCATGACCCATCTTAGCGGAAATCACGGGGAGTAGATTTGATTTGGGTCATCGTGCATCGGTTGACCAAGAGTGCTCACTTCATTTCGATCCAGGAGAGTATTTCGGTCGAGAAGCTGGTCGACATCTACATCAGGGAAGTAGTATCTCGTCACGGAGTGCCAGTTTCCGTGATTTTCGACCGAGATGTCCGGTTCACTTCCAGTCTTCCAGATATTGGAAGAAGTTTCACGACGATTTGGGTACTCGTTTGCACTTTAGCACCGCTTTTCACCCACAGACGGATGGTCAGAGCGATTAGACCATCCAGACTTTGGAGGATATGTTGCGGGCATGCGTTTTAGACTTCGGTGGTAGCTGGGATACCTACCTTACCTTGGAAAAGTTTTCCTACAATAATAGCTACCATACGAGTATTGGCCGTCCTCCATTCGAGATGTTATATGGGAGGAAGTGAAGAACCCTGATATGTTGGGGTCAGGTTAGACAGAGGGTCACGTGGAGTACCGAAGTGGTACTCAAGATGACACAGAGGATCTAGCAGGTCCGAAGTAGGCTTCAGACTACTGAGAGTCGGTATAAAAGTAATGTCGAAAAGCGTTGTCCGGACCTGGAGTTCTAGGTCGGGGATATGGTCCTCCTGAAGGTGTCACCTTGGAAATGTGTCATCCGGTTCAGGAAGTAGGCCAAGTTAGGCCCCAGGTACATCGGTCCTTTTAGGGTTGCACCCCCGGGTGGGCAAGGTGGCGTATAGGTTGGATCTTCCAGCCGAGCTTAGCCAGATTCACAGTACCTTTCATGTCTCCTAGCCGAGGAAGTGCTTGGTAGATGACTATGCAGTGGTACCTCTAGAGGATATTCAAGTGGAGGACAACCTGAACTCAATCGAGCGACCAGTAGCTATCCTTGACAGGAAGTCAAAGAATCTAAGGAACAGGAGGGTTGAGCTGGTGAAGGTGCAATGGCAGCACCGCAAGGGCTCAGAATGGACTTGGGAACCTGAGGGCGAGATGAGGGAACACTATCCCGAGCATTTTCCGGATGCAGCAACAGACTTCGAGGACGAATTCTAAAATAAGCGGGGGAGATTTGTAATGCCCGATTCCTGGTACATATTTAAATAAAAATTATTCATATTTGTTAAGGGACTCAATAAGTTGGAGGCCCCAAACTCGTCGAGTAGGAATTGAATATGTTGGACGCGAGACTTAAAGCCTACTCGACGAGTTGAAGAGCTTCGACTCGATGAGTAGGTTTGCCAGAGTGAAACCTTAATTTTCAGGGTTTGCACCCTATTTAAACACCTTATATGGTCTCCACTCCAGCCTCAATCACCTTCAAACCCTATTTATGAAACCCTAATCAACTTTTGAGTGTTCTTGAGCCATTTTGTGCCATTTTAGTGATTTGAAGCTTGAAGAAGGAAAGAAAGGCTTGGAGATTCAAGAAGAAGGCAGTAGATCCAGAGCTTAGGTTGCATTTCCAGCTTTTTTGAGGTATAAAGCTTAAACCTTGGTTTTCCATCACTTAGATCTTCTTTAGGTCTTGCATATTGTCATTTTTGGGCCATTTCTAAGCCACTTTCGGGATTTGGGTGCATAATAGAGTGATGACTTCAGATCTGGGAACATTTGAGCTCAGGAAGCTTAAAGTTTCCACCTTTATTGAGCTATGGTCGTTCCCATGCATTAGAACTCCTTTATGGATTAGTTTTGGTGTTCCAGATTCATAACGCCCAAGCACGCACGTAAAGTTTGTAACTTTACGTGTTATATCGACCCTAGGAGGTCAGATCTATGCTTTGGAAGCAATAAGCCCAACTAAAATCGACTGGATAGAATTTGACCTTGGGGGACTCGACGAGTCGTTCATAGGACTCGGCGAGTTGGGTCATGGTTCCCCAACCTTTTTCTATTTCTGAGCAATCTGGTTGAGTCTAGAAAAGGACTCAGCAAGATGGACGTGATTATGGACTTGAAGATCAAGAACTCAACAAGTTCAAGGATGAACTCGGTGAGGTTAAAGCAAATGTCCCGACTGATATGAAGAAGAACTCGACGAGTTCAAGGAGAACTCGGTGAGTTAGGAGTAAAAGTCCCGACTATGTAGGAGGAAACATGATGAGTTTGTGAAAGACTCAATGAGAAGGATCGAAGTTCCAGAATTTGGTGGATTATGGAACTCGACGAGTTGGTGGACCAACTCGACGAGTTGAGTCAACCAGATGTTTGACTTTGACCAGGGTGTGGACCTTGACTTTGACTTTGATCGGAGTTGACCCTTGAAAGGGTTATGAGTATGAAAGGGTAATTAAGGAAGATTGTTATGTGTAGGAATTTGAGAGGAGTTGATCCCATCACCGAGGATAGTTCAGACACTACACGACATTGATGTGAGTTACCTTCCAGTAGAAGTAGAACTATGGCACCAAGGTTGGCCCACTAGTAAGAGTTATAGTAGAGATGATTGTCTCAGTGATAAATATTTAGTATGTTGCTATCTGTTATGATTATGTGCTAGTATGCTTTGATGTTATGTGATATGTGATAGGAGGGGTTGGATAGTGATGGGTTTTAGCCATAAGAACTTTCCTATGTGCGCATGCAAAACCCTAATGCTTGGATCTAGGCTTTCTAATTAAACATGCTTTGAATCCAAGACTTCTAATGGCTAATTAGGTTAAATAACAACATTGAAACAAATCTAGAATCATACCTTTGAATTCCTTGTTGACCTTGTTGTCTTGGAGCTTCTAGAGTCACAGTTGTCATTCCTCTAATGGCTTACAAACACCAATAGCAAGAAAGATGATTTAGGAGAGAGGAGAAGGGAGGAAATCAGCCAGGGTTTCTATGCTTTAGAAGAAGTGCCGATTTCCCTTGCCCATGGGGTCTATTTATACTTGTAGACTCCTTAAGGGTTACAACCTAAACCCTAATTGGATAATCTTCTCTTAAGGCTATCCAAATCCTTTCCACAGATAAGTCATTGGACGATTTTGAAGCTATCCTAGCTTCTAGAATCCGTCCACTATATATCTATAAGGATTTATAGTCTAAAGCTTAACTATCAAACAATTGACAGTTTATACCCCTTTATTTAATTAATCTCTTTAAGTCACCAAATTAATTCCAATTAATTCTATGACTTGTATTAATCAAATAACAATATATTATTTTTTATATTATTCTCATAATATACTAATAATATTTACTCTCTCTTAATAAATCATCCTATCAAGTTGCTATGGTGAAGGCAACCCAAAAGGACCATGCACAACCGGGTCAAATACTTGCCTAATATAGTTGCAGCCTTAGACACTATTCCAACAGATAGACCCCAGTACTGGTCGATAGGGCAGAAGGGATATGCCAACACCCAGATAAGCTAGGCAGTATATGACTTATATGTTGATGCACTAGGATGCTATGTGGTAGAGTAGGGGGTGAAATAGTCCCCGGTACCGGTCGAAAGGACCGAAAGGGTAGGCCAACACCCTAATATGCTAGGCAAGGTACCGGTCGACAGGACCGACGGGTAGGCCAGCACCCTGATATGTTAGGCAAGGTACCGGTCGATAGGACCGAAAGGTAGGTCAACACCCTGATATGCTAGGCAAGGTACCGGTCGACAGGACCGAAGGGGTAGCTAGTACTCAGATATGTTAGACAGTATGTGTTATGTATGCTATGTGGTATGATGGGGGAACTTACTATGCTTACAATTTTCATTTTTGTTTTCAGGTAACTCTTCATTGAAGGGGAAGGAGTCGACACGGTAGTAGCACATCACACACACATGATTTCCGTATTATGAGATTCTTGGGATTGTACTATGATATTGTTACTATTTTTTTATATGGTTTTGAGACATATGACTATGGTTTTATGAAATGAAGTGACTTGATGACATTTTCTTATAATTGTTTTTATAAATCGTTATATCAAAATGAAATTTTTGGTCTTGAAAATTGGGATGTTACAAAAGAATAAGGAGGGAAATAAAAATGTTTACAACAGATTACCTACAAAATTTGAAAATTTTCTTTTCTGTAAGTATTCAGTAGTAAATTACCTACAGAATACCTAAAAAATTTGAAATAATATTGTTTTTCCCGTTTCCATAGGTATTCTATAGCAAACTACCTACATAATTACTACAAACTTATTTTTTCTAGCTATTCGGTAGGTAATCCGTTATTAAATTAGGACAACTTTATTTTGTAGGAAATATGTCGCTATTCCGTAGGTATTTTCCTACGGAGAAACTTTGTAGGTATTTTTTGTAGCAACTTACCCCCTTTTTCTAGTTGTGGGTTTCCAAAATCTTGGACTTACGCAATTGGGTTTTTGTTTTCTTGAATCTTTATTGTTAGGCACCATAAGAATAACACATATTAGCGGGGACGCTGACCATTAGCGGCGACATACAGTTTCGAGTTGTATATCGCCGCTCAAGCAGGGCGTCACCGCTAATACTTATTAACCCTTGATCCGTGTCAATACACCATATTAAACCCCCACCGTCAATTTTGTTCCCAATCCAACGACTGATAGATGAAGTCGTGCATCGCAATAGCGGCGACGCTTTTAGCGGCTATGCCTATCGTTGTTAATGCTCGAAAAAATACGGCGAGATATTCCCTCTACGAGTTGTCGCTACTGATAGCCATGTGTCGTCGCTAATACATCCTTTTTGCTGCTAATACCCATCGCCGCTAATGCATTGACGGGATATACACGACATAAACTTTTCCTCTTCTGCCTTCATTTGATTTCTGTCGATTCCCAACAATTCCACCGCCAATTTGCGACTTCCCTCCGTCTGCTCCGTCAGATTTTACTCCTATTCATTCTATTCCGTCGAGGGCCAACTTTGCCGGCGACGGGAAGTGTAATACTGGCGACCACATGTACAATTTCTTCTCCTTTTGGCTCAATTTCACTTTCTTTTTGTCGATTCCCACTGATTTTGTTGTTTTATGCTTGAAATTTTGATGTTGGCCGAATTTGGTTGATTTCTGATAGAATTTGACCGGAAAAGTTATTGTTGGCCGGAATACCGCCACCACCACCACAGAGGGGGATCGTGTTCGTATAGCAATGCATGTTTCAAAGAAGTAAGCTATGATATATTTAATTGTTTATTTAAACTATAATTAATCTAATTTTTAATGTTAAATAGGACATCACTTGAATCGAAGCATTTCGTAAGGCTAATACTGATCGTCAGAGGTATTTAGTAGTCCTGCAATCGAACAATAATACGTAAATGGTTAATTTGTATTTTCATGTAAATGTTTATATTTTATTGAATGAGTATTTTAAACGGATGTTGGATTAATATTTTGGAATGGAATGATGTAGGATTAACTCAATTAATATCATAACAATTTTTATATATTTTATATAGTTTTTTTCAATTTTAATGTGAAATAATGATAAAATATAAAAAAATACAAATATCGGCGATGTCTTTAGTGACGACAGTCAGTTATTAGCGGGGACACCCATTTAGCAGGGACATATAAGCATTAATGGCGACATTTTGATTATCAGCGGCAAAGCATCAGTGGCGGTCTTTTAGTGACGGCGTGTCGCTGCTTATACTATTAGGGTTGTATGTGCACCGCTTGTCCCCGATAATACTCTAATTGCTTTTAGGGTGGGGGAGGGGGGGGGGGGGCACAAAGTTTGTTTGACTCCAAAAGCATACGAAATGGAGGATGAACCCACTTACCCCATAATAGGCTTAAAAGCCACGTAAGTGTTAGAATTTTTTTTCGGATGACTTCAGCTATTTGGACCATTTTTATTTTCTTAAAGGGCCCTTTAATAATTACTTTAACTTTTTTCCTAAAATAAGCTGATCATTACCAAATAATTATCTTTTTATTAATTATCATTACATAATATTAGACCCTTATGATTATTTTATATTTTACTTTAAATAAAACTAATCATTACATAATAAAATGGCTCATTATAAAGATTTGTTTATAGAAAAAAAATATTACTTTTATAAAAAAGTATTAAAATAAAAATATATTTATTTTTTTTCAAATATATAAAATAAAACATTTTAAACAAAAAAATTTAATTTAATTTCGGTTTTTTAGTGCAATTTATTAAAATCATTTTTATATGAAAACATAATAATAAGTGACTTCAAATACGATATAATAATAATACTTAGTTTTCATTTAAATATTTAATATCATTTTATTTTTATTTTTTGGTTTATATAAATATTAAAATATAGAGAATATTAAAATATATAGAAAACGTTGACATGTATTATTATTTGATTATAAAAAAAAATATATAATAAATAAAAAATTTATAGAATTAAATGATAAGTACGAGTTTCAAAAAAAAAAATAACTTTTATTAATCATAAAAGCTATTAATATTATAGATGCACGGAAATTTATGTTTAAAAATCATTAATAAAGGGTATTCTAAAAAAATCTGAAATCTGGGGTCCAATTAGTAGAACCCTTTCCGGATACCATTTACCTCATAACCCGCAGAACTAGTTACCATAGTGGAACAGAAGAAGAAAAGGTCAATTTAGATGCTAGTTTTTGAACGAAATCTTAAGTTCATCAGGAAATACTAACCGAAACTTAATTACCTTTTTAAAGTCATTTAGCCAAATGAAAATACTATAGAGTTTTAATAAACATGTAATTAAGGTTTTTAAGTTTTACCGTATACTAAAAAAATAGGGATAATGACTTGAAAGGGTAACGAACTTTTGACTTTTTTTCACATTTAGTCACTAAACTTTTTTTCGTTATCTATTTGGCATTGAACTATTGAAACTGTTCACATTTTACCCTTATGACCGGCTGTTACCGGTCATAAGGGTAAAATGTGAACAGTTTCAATAGTTTAGTGGCAAATAGATAACCAAAAAAAGTTTAGTGATTAAATATGAACAAAATCGAAAGTTCGTTTCCCTCTAAAAAGTTCAATGAGTAAATGTGAACAAACTTTCTATTGTATTATGTTTTAGCAAATTATTTATTTTTGTTAAATTGTAGCAACATTTGTTGATAAAGAAATCTATGAAATAATAAAAAAACCCTTGAAAATATATATAAAAAAACAAAAAATCGAAACCAAAATAAAAAACCAATGGTTTGACATTTTCCAAAATAAAAAATCAAAATTTCCAATAAGATTTATGTTTTACAAAAAAAATGAACCATTCTCACTGATGTGAGTTATGACCATTGGTTTGGCATGCGGAATTTGTGACATCCCATGAATACGTAGTTACAGCATCGTCTGAACTCGTAATTCATAGTAAGGGGTTAGAGTATCATCGCATGAATACGTAGTTACAACATCGCCTGAACTCGTAATTCATCACCTACAGGTTATGGGTCTGCTGGTGTTTCCACTGGGTTGTCTAGAATAGTCCGTGGTCGCCATTTATACTCTGGTAGATGATTACATCGCCACATTGTCGGTTAAGGTTATGGTATCTCCTTTCATCCTACATCACCTATTCATCATCATCTATTTACCTTTCTATCATCACCTTTCTATCATCACCTATCTCTCATCATTTTATTTCATCACATACTAACTATTTCATCTACTTATGTTTCATCCGCAACATATTTGTAGATATAAAATAAATATACCGTTTAAATCTTTTAAAACATGTATAAAATCGTTCATCCAACATAGACAACAAGTATTCAAATAATATGCACACATAGCACGTAATTTATATAAAATACTTCATATGTATGTGTAAGATGAAAGTAACTATATATACCATAAAAATCCCATAAATGCTTCCTAACTTCAAACCTCAAGGTTTACTCTACTAAAGCTTCATATTCTCGGCTCTCTGGACCTAGATGGGTCCAAATTCCTAACTTCAAACCCCAAGGTTTACTCTACTAAAGCTTCATATTCTCGGCTCTCTGGACCTAGAAGGGTTCAGATCTATAACACAAACTTGCAAGAGGGGTTTGAGGCATTCAAAACCCCAAAGATGAAGTGATTCACGCCCTAACCCCAAAATGGAATCTACACAATAGGGAAGGAAAGAGGTTCATTTTTGTACCTCATAATGAAGCTCCTTGCTTGAATAACTCAGAACAATAACCTTCCTTGGTCCCTCTTGCTGGAACTCTTCTCCTTTCTTGCAAAATCACACCAAAAAGCTCAAGATAGCTCTTCCTCTCACTCTACACACTCAAGCTCGTTAAGGTTCTCACTTATGGGAAAGGTAGTCGCAATTGAAGGCCATAAGTGCCTTTAAATATGGCTCGGACCCAAAGATTTAGGGTTTCTGCCAACAGCGTGGACTCGTCGAGTCCATTCATTAATCCGAGTCATCAGTCGCGACCTTACTTGACGAGTTGAGGCGTCAAATCGTCGAGTCTCTCTTTTTAACTCAAAAGAAAAATACTTAAATTATGATACCTGGAAATCCGGATGTTACATTTTGTTTTTTTATTTCATAGATTTCTTCATGAACAAATGTTGCTACAGTTAAACAAAAATAAATAATTTGCTAAAACATAGTACAATAGGAAGTTTGTTTACATTTAGCATTGAACTTTTTAGAGGGAAACGAACTTTCGATTTTGTTCATATTTAGTCACTAAACTTTTTTTCGTTATCTATTTGTCACTAAACTATTGAAACTGTTCACATTTTACCCTTATGACCGGTAACAGCCGGTCATAAGGGTAAAATGTGAACAGTTTCAATAGTTCAATGGCAAATAGATAACGAAAAAAAGTTTAGTGACTAAATATGAAGAAAGTCGAAAGTCCGTTACCCTTTCAAGTCATTATCCCAAAAAAAAAATATATATTCCGAACCTATAGAGTACTCCTAACCAAATTTTAAGAAATAAATCTCATACAATTCGAACAGTGGGAAGTTCATTTCATATCTTTTTTTCTGTAAGCTATAACTGTAGGGTCACTTTTTAATTGAAAGATGGTTGACACTTGACAGTCTTGATGTAGGTTAATTATTCCGTCGTCCTATATCTATTTTCCAAGAAACCATAATTACTATCACCATGTTCATATATTTCTATTAATAACAAAATAGATTGCATGGTAACAAAAGAAAAGCTAAATAACTTGTATTTCCATTGCTTCAAAAACCCCAAGAACATTAAGGTAGCTTTCGGTTTGATGCGAATCCATAAAAATATAGGTACTAGCAAAATATTAACAAGTCATACATAATATCATATTATCATAGAGTCAAACTGAAGGAAACTAGTTCTAAGCTAATTTGACACGCTCTCGATCTCCGTGTCCTCCTCCATTGTGATCAACATAGACAGAAACTCGATATAGTTCCTGCTGCCTGTACGAAAGATTCTTTGAGACAGAGTAACCCCATTCTTGCGGTAAAACTCTTGTTTGATATTCTTCATATCAACGTCTGCCCGGGTCACAATCACACGAGCTAGATCTTCTTTTCTGGTCTCATTTGCTTCTCCTGGTACTTGCATGGCCGCTTCTATGACCTATATATATACAACAACCATAATCATATCGATAAATTATATGATACACTATAGTGTTTATCCTAAAACCATTGTTTTTAATTTTTCAATTCTTAATGATACATGAGGGTTGATATCAAACCTTGCAAAAGTAACTAGACGGTGAACACAGGCATTGTAACGTGTCCTTCATGATCGGGTAAGTTGTCCCAAGTTCCTAGAAAATGGAAGGATGATGAAACACGTGGATACATACATACGTCATGATTACAGAGCACGAAAATATGGAATCCTAGCTTCATTGCAATTAAGCTTACGTCATAAAGGGAACTTCCAGTTGTTTCTTGGTAATGCCGGAGCACAGACTTGATGTGGAGAATGCTCCTAGATGCTAGAATCATCACGACGTAGTCATCCAAAAGAGGGTTCTCAGGGACACTCAGGACAGAGAAGATTGTTAAGGCATCAGAATTGGCATGCTTTTCGTTAACGACAGAGCCTTCGTCACGATACCCACGCACCAATGCAGTGAGAAGCTGTTTATTGTTTAGAACACCACATGCACAACTAATAATCAACGGAATAGACGAATAACACCGTATGATCTAAAGTTTAGGCAGGTTTATGTTTAACTACCTTGTGTTCGATTTCAGCGCTGGTGATATAACGAGCAACATCTTCATCGAGGTTAGTTTTAAATAGGGAGTGATAAGCCTTTTTAATTGCCACTAGCTCATATGATGATCTTGTGCATGTGATTTCCATGATGACGTTATATGATGTAGGCCCAGCTAAGAATGCTTCTCTTATGTAAAATGCATCGCGTTCCCATGGATCTTGTGACCAGGCGATGTATAACTTCTGTAAACAACGAAAAAATTACGTTTATATCGTATTTATTATACATGTAATCACAACTAAGTTTGTCGAGCTGTTCAATAAAAAAATAATGAAGGAATCATGGCAAAGAGATGATACTTAGACTTACATGAAAGAGGAAGAAATCGTCCTTGTTCATCATATTGATTTTAGGCTGAACCATTTTCCGGAACCAACGACACACCTCTCCGTAGAAAAAAGTAGGTTCGAGCAAGGGATAGAACAGCAGCAATAACAACAGCATTAACCATAATATACGAACACTGAGTAAGATGGAAATCAAAAGATCAGCTGGCCGAGCTGTTTCCATAATTAACAAGAAGAAAGTAAGGTTTATTTTGGAAACGGATCTTGCTACTTGTTAGACTAACTACAAGACAGAGTAAAAGTTTAAAAGAAATTTCCGATAACAAAATTCTAATGTGACCTCACATCACCGGTATGCCAGCCACTCACATGCCAACACATCACTCACTCTCACACTAATAATTTTCGTTTATATGTAGATAAATATATACAACAATATTATTTTAATATAAAATAATATTCATAATTTATACTTATAAGTTGAATGTTTTTTAAGTAATACAAAGAATGTACAGTAAAAATAAGTAGTATAATACTCATATAAGTAAAGTTAGAAAGAGTTTATAGACTATATTTATAATTTTGATTAATTTTTAATTATCCATAAAAAAGTTGGGCAATAACTATAAAAAAAATCATACATTATATATATATATATATATATATATATATATATATATATATATATATATATATATACACACTAGCCGTAGACCCACGCAAAGCGGCGGCGAAAAATAGTTTCTCATTCGGCAATAAGTTCTATACGGAAACATGTTAGAACAAAACATATGCATATTGTTATCGATCGGTTTTACGGCAACAAATAAATGTAACCCTCGCAATACAAAAGAAAATAAATATTTTGGTGTATAATATACGTTTATAGTCCTCCATTTTAGAAATCAAGATACATCCATACAAAGTGACTTGCTTATACCTTTATTGGTATTGATAAAGTTAATAAAATGGAGAATCAAAGTTAATCTTAACAACCCGGTTTGTTTGATACAGATAAGTCTAAACGGATATATCCTATTATCCACTTTACTATCTAAAGTTTTAAACCGAAAAAATAATAAAATTAATACAACCATATTTCATGGAACATGAATAACAAATGAAATACTAATTTTCTATTAGTCATAAATCATATATAAATATTTTTTCTTAATATTAAACAAAGCATTTGATTTTACAACTGACTGGTCAATTTCGATTAGAGGGCATAAATAATAAATAAAGCTTAAAAAAATTACAAATAAAAGGGCCTATATAATGGATTATTTGTTTTATTTTAATTGGATAAGAGCTCGGGTCAAATTTTTGGAAGAGATAAGATTGCAAAGGTAATCAGATTAAAATTTAATATTATTTTATTCATGATTAGTTGTACATTACGCTTAGAGAGTTGAACGTCTTAAAAAAATAATATTATTTTATTGGATCTATTTATAGAAATAGTAGGATTTCTTTTATAAGTTAGTAAAGATATATATATATATATATATATATATATATATATATATATATATATATATATATATATATATATATATATATATATGGTTCCTCTATTTGGATTTTTATAGTTCAAACCTTAAGTCTATGAGATGCATCGAGTCCCTCTCTAGACGCGTTATGGGTCGCCAAATACCATCTTTGGTATACGCCAAGAGGGCTTGCCAAGATGCCTCATCGGTTCACCAGCGATAAGAGAGAAGAAGGAGAAAGTGATGGTGATAGGTGTTTTTTTTTTTTTTTTTTTTTTTTTTTTTTTTTTTTTTTTTTTACTATTTGACCATTTTTTTTCAATTTGTTCAAACAAAATTTCTACCAATTTTAATAAGAATTATACAATACTTGGGACGAGTATGAGTAGGTGTGAATGGTAATAGAGATTTATACTACCGGAAGCACATGACTCACGCTTGGATCATGGGAAGTCGCAAGGTTACCAAGAAGCTAGTAATTGATTCCGTTTTATTCAAGTATGTCATTACCATTGTTTCGGTAATGACTAGTAAGATGGTTGTTATTCCGACCCTAACGTTCATATCAATTGAGTCTGACTACGATGAGAGGTCATCGGGACACGACCCATCGGTTAGGTACAATAGATAAATGAATGTATTTATCCTAAGAAGAAGAAGGAGTCCACAATAAGGATTTATTTTGTAACTTGAAGGTTACGATTGAAAGTCCAACAAAGTATGAAAAGCAGATGAAAGATTGAGCATCACGGTTAATAATAAAGATGGAAATTTAATGTAAGGACTGTTTCGTTGATGATTCCGGGACCTAATCATCCTAAGGGGGAGATAATTGTAACGCCCGTAGATCAGGGCTAGTCAATTTATAGACGATAAGCGTCAAAAATGAATTTTTGATAGAAGAATATTTAGAATGAATAATCTTAACTAAGTTATAGTATATGTTACAAGAATTCTGTACATATAAATAACGCCGAAATCCGAGTTATAACGAAGAAGTTATGACCTGTCGAAGTTTCGCGACAGAACTGGCACGACACAACGCGATGTAAAAAGTGAATTTACTTTAGAGCAATATTTAGCCTTATCAATCTAAATGAAATTCGTAGAATACGTTAAACCGTGAGCGTGCATAAAAAGAACGTCCAAATCTGATTTTGTATGAGGAAATTATGATTTTTCTAAGTTTCGACTTAGCAGTATGCAACCCGAATACTTGATTTGAGACCGAACGGTTTTTAGCCGAAACAATCTAAACGAGAATCGAAGATCTCATTAATTGTAGTGAAACGATAAAAAGATAGGCGAAAACGGACGTCAGATGAAGAAGTTATGAATTTATAACGGAGTTTTCCTGTCCCGACCCACTAAAAGTAAATAATAAAAAATAAATTCAAAATTAGCCGACGGAGTCTAAACGAAAGTTGTAGAGCCTAGTCTCACCTACGCGGGGATATAAAGAACGTCGAAAATGGAGTTCGTATGAGGAAGATATGAATTTTTGAAGTTTATTAAATATTTTCGAAATTAAATTTAAATATAAATTTTCGATATTATCCAAGGGGGGAAGTCATCGGGCTTATCCAGGTTACGCCCAACGTAAATCGTGAATCCAGACCCTATAAAAGGGAGTCGAGTGCAGTCGATTCATTTGCTCATTTATCTTCTTTCTCTCGCGTTTTTGCATCGTTTTTCGTGCAACAAATATCCCGAAGCCCCGGTATCATTCCCGAGCCCCGAAGCAAGTCCCGAGGCCCCGAAGATCCCGAGAAGTGAAATTCCCGATCCGAAGCTCTGCCCGCGAGGAGCCCGGTTTTTGTGAAGATCTTCCAAATCTACCGAAGAATACTACTTTACAAGCCGTAGTGTTGTCCGATCATCTTCTGATCAAGTGACTGTATAGTTACTTTCTTTTAACACATAAATATAAAGTATTAGCTACGAAATACGTGCTATGTGTTATATATTAATTGTCTATTTGAGATGGGCTTGGAATTGATGTTTTTATACGGGTCTTAAATGATTTAAATTGTGTTTGTATTTATATCTACAAAAATGTTGGGTAGATAGAATAGTTGGTGACGATGCGACTTCGTGCCTATTAAGTAAAGCCTTGGTGACGATGCGACTTCGTGCATATTAAGTAAAGCTTTGGTGACGATGCGACTTCATGCCTATTTGATAAACCTTGGTGACGATGTGACTTCGTGCCTGTTGTATAAACCTAGGTGACTATGAGACGTAGTGTCTATTGTGTAAACCTTGGTGACTATGAGACGTAGTGCCAATTGTATAAACCTTGGTGACTATGTGACGTAGTGTCTGTTGTATAAACCGTGGTAGCAAATGGACCTTGTGCCAATTCCTTAGGTAAATCCTTAGGAATGAATGAATGAACGATAGTGGATTCTTAGGGTAAACCCTTGAGAAAATAAAGGAGATATGGGGATGGGTATTTGGGTTGATAGTTTGATAATTGAATATAATAAATGTATTATTGTGGGTTGAAAACCCTATATGCTCACTAGGCTCCAAAGCCCGACCTACTCAGTTTTCTTTGCATTACAGGTAATGACACAAGGGTATAAGTTGGTGGACTTGACGAGAGATTTTGGATTATAGATCAGTAGTTATAAATAACTGTTGTAAGGTTTATTTTATATTGTTTATGCTTTTGGTCTGTATCGAACATGACATCCCGAGGTTTTATTATTTAATGAAAATACATTATCTTTGAGAAATGTTTTGATAAATGGTTATCATATTTTTGTTTTTGGGAACAAATTCCGCAACAGTTTTCTTTAAACGATTACTCTGATTTTAAAAATAAAGCATAAGCAAATCGGTCTTTTCTGGCTGTGAAATTTGGGGATATCACAATTCGTTTCCCCAATCCACCATTTACTCGTTTCCCCAGTCCTATGTCTTGTTCTTGATTAAGAATCCGTAATCGGGTATCAAACAAATCTTGAAAAACATTGACTTGTTCAAATTCCTTCCATGAAGAGTGTTTTTATATTAGGGTTTTTCTTGATTCTCTGCATTAGGTTAGTGAATGCAATGACTAATATTAATCCTAATGGGTTTGGGGATCTAAGATCTAAAAATGAACCCCCTATGACCTTTAAATACGATAGAATAGACGAGGTAAAATGAGAATGTTCTTCGATAATGCCTTTAGATACTAACCAAAAACCCTACGGAAAAAGAATTTACATATTTTAATGACAAAATGTTGGTTGTTAATGGAGATTGGTAGAAGGAGTTAGATAAAGCCCCATTAATGCCATTTGATGATCATCACAAACTGATTAGGTCAGATGGCTCATGAGATCCAAATTCATCATTGAACTTAGTTTCCTTCTAGTGTAACACCCAGAATCAGAAAGACCAAGAAAGGAAAGGAAACCATAAGTCAAAGGAGTCGACTCATCGAGTCCATAAATGAACTCGACAAGTCGGAGCGGGATCCGGGTTGTAGAATAAGTGACCGACTCGACGAGTCGGCGAGTGGACTCGACGAGTCTGGCCTGAACGAGAAAAGCCCTAATCCGAGGGTTGCACCCTATTTAAGGAACATTACACCCTTCCCCAGCCTCTTTACCCCTCTTCTGAGATCCAGAGACCCTAAATCGTGAAGTGAAAACCCTTGGAAGCAAATTGGAACCTAGAGAATGAGTTTGTGAAGTGATATTGAAGATCAAGAAGCTTGGAGCAAGGGGCTTTGCATAGATTTGGATTACTCTTCAGTGGGAGGTCAACTTTGAGGTAATAAGTTGGCCTTAATGCATTTAGATCTATCTTATGTATGAGATTTGGAGCATTTTGGGTATGAATGAGATCCATGTCTAGTTAGAGACCTAGATCTGAGGTTGCTACCTCAGATCTAGACTTGTAATGATCCAGAAAGTCATAAAGTTTATGTCAATGAGTTGTTGGTGAAGCCTCCTTGTCATAAACCCTAACCCTAGAGTGTTTTAAGACTATATCTCTATGGTTTCACGTAAAGTTTGCAACTTTACGTGAGGAATAGATTTGGGAGGAGTGGATCTATGAGTTGGAGCCCCTGCATGGCTCGAAAAGCCACTGTATGGATTAAGAACCGAAGCTACTCGGCGAGTCACATGGGTGGACTCGGCGAGTTGTATGAAGATAGGCAGGAACTCGATGAGTTAGAAGAACAACTCCGCGAGTCTGTTGAAGAATCTCATGGACTCGACGAGTTGGATCGCAGAACCTCAACCTTTTCTGGTTAAGACTTAGATCGGTGAGTTGAGTGGTGACTTAGTGAGTTGGATAGGATGGGACTCATAGATCGTTGAACTCGACGAGTCGGTGGGGTGACTCTGGGATTTGGGTCGTATTGTGAGGGTTTCAGAGCATAAGGACTCGACGAGTCAACGGGTTGACTCGGCGAGTAGAGTCAGTCAGGAAAGTTGACTTTGACCAGGACTCTGACTTTGACAAGAATGGACTTAGTTGGCCTCTAGAGTTCTGTTTGGATCTAAGTTATATAAGCATTAATATTGGTAGCTCAGGGAGCTAGTGGAGCAGCGGTTCAGAGAATTGTCGGACAGCAGCCAGAGGGTTATCAGCAAGTTCAGCAGTGCAGGTGAGTTTCCCTTTGTGTGAATGGGTCTACGGCCACAATGCCGGCCCATGTAGTTATGAGTAGGAAGACCCGGGGGTTAGCCCTAGGCACTGTTTGCTAGCATGATATTCGGGACCAAGGTCCGATGTCAGGAGGGTGCCCAAGGAATGGTTTGCATGATAAAGTATACTTGTTGTCTGTGTGATGCATGTATGTGCCTGGTAGGAAGGTGAGTGTGGGCGAGGTCCCGTATCTCACCAATAGTAGGGTATGGACGGTGTTCCATATCTTATTAGTAGCAGAGCAGGGGCGAGGCCCGAGATAGGTATGGAGTGAGTGTGGGAGTGGGCCCGTATCTCACTTACAGTAGGAGCTTGGACGGGGTTCCATGACTCACTAGTGACAGGATAGGGGCGAGGCCCAAGACAGGGGAGGACTTAGGACAAGAATACAGTAGGGTACGTTTATTTATGTGTTATATGCTATTTGTATTATGTGGTTAGCGGGCGGGGCCCAGAGACAGGCGGGGCCTAAGAGAAACAGATTTGTATCCGAGCGGGGCTCAAAGCCAGGGGGTCATGGTAGCGGGCGAGGCCCGAGGTTGGGGGCGAGGCCCAGTATGTGATGTATGTGTTTGTGCAGGGTATGTGGTAGGTTGGGGAACTCGCTAAGCTTCGTGCTTACGGTTTTCAGTTTTGGTTTCAGGTGCTTCCGGTAGCAGAGGGAAGAGCTCGGGGTGATCGCATGGCACACACCATTGATTCGTCATCCTGGGATGTTTTACTCTGATAATGAAAATATGTTTTTGGAATTAATACTCTGAATTATGTTATGGTTTATGATATGTTTTTATGAATATGGTTTTATTAATGATTTAAAGAAAAAAATCGGTACGCATTTTCGGGATGTTACATCTGGTTAGTGATGTGGATCGATCCCATTAATCTAAAATCTCAGTTAGCATCAACGGGATCTTAGAGGTTACAATAACAATTCCAGGATTGTACAGAGCAAAACCTTGTATAGGTGGAGAAGTTTCAGGAAGAAGAATAAAGGGAAGGAGACGAACTAAAAGAGAGTGAGAGAGTGTGAGGTTAGGGGGATTTGTTTTCTTTTTTTACTAATAAAGTGGGGGTGATGGTGGGCTCCACTTTATTTATTATAACATTAATATTAAAACAAAAGATTAACTATTTAAGAAAATGGAAAAAAATTATAATGGTATATTAGTCATCTTAAGTTTAACGGAGACTAAATCTACATACAAAGATGCTAAAATGGACCACCAACCCAAAAACGTTGTGGTTTGGACCAAAACCTAGAAAGAATACATAGCACAATGATCGTTTTTGTAATTTTGTCTTAAAAAAGTAGTCATTTTTTTCTACATAAAATTTAGATTTTCAAACTTTATTCCAACCACTACAAAAACACACTTAAACCTCTACATTTCTAAATTTTTCAAAAACAACATGATTTCACCTAACCAACCAAACCCCCCCAAAAAATAAGAAAAAAATATTCGAACACCAACAACACATCTTCACCAAGCCTTTCTTCACCAATTTGTTAACGACCTTTATTCGATCAACTCATCTATGCACCTATAGGTTACCATTTGTGACATCCCCAATTTCACGACCCGAAAAAAATCTTTCTTTATGCTTATTTTAAATAGAGCATTCTTTATAAATGTGTAATTTGTCCCATAACAATTATAACGTGAGATAAAATCATTTCCGAAAAATGTTTTCTCATTGATTATTAAAATCTTTGGGATATCATCATTGATACATAAATATAAGCATAAACTTAACGTTGCAAGCCTTACAATAGTTCACTATTCTAATGGCCTATACTACTTAAATCTCTCATCAGATTTAAACTCATCATCCATGGGTTTTCGTATCGCTATCTGTGATACTACGAAACTGAGTGGGTCTGAGTGGGTTAGACTGGGAGCCTGGTGAGTATAAAGGGTTTTCAACCCACAATAATATAATTAATTTGTTTTAATTATATATTTCACATAAAATAATTAAACACATTACCCATTCCCGTTATTCTTATTCTCCGATCCAAAGATACTGATCTCTAGGGACCTGTCCTAAGGATCATCGTAAGGAACGAGTAGACAATACTGCTTCAATGATTCCTTACCAATACATATCAATAAGGCAACCATGAGGGGGATAGAGTACATCATATGAACACGTAGTTCATTACACCTACAGGTTGCGAGCTTGCAAGTGTTCTACTGGACTATCTAGAATAGTTTGCGATTGTCATCTATACTGTGTTAGATGATTACATCGTTAGTACAATAGTACTATAAAAGTCATGGCCTTTTATCATAATTTTTCATCTCTCATCACCCTTTACTACCTAATATATTATAAGTATGAAAATACGTATATGGTTAAATCAAATAAAATCATGTCATATTATTTCGTCTAACACAGAGCATCTTAATTACAGATAATAAGCACATATAGCATTCAATTATCTAAATACTTCATATTTATTTGTAAGATGAAACTAACTATGCATACACTTGCTAAAGTAGATGACTGGTAATTTAGGTATCTCTTCGCCTAGCACCTTAGCTTTTGCTTTTGAAAGACCTAGAGATATAATTATCATTAAGTATTAGTCTTTGTTCCATAATTATTGTACTATAATGATGATAGTCTAGATTCATTAATAATCCCAACGAATACTACTCTATAGTTGATAAGGTATAACCAGGTAAGATCATATCAAAGGTAGGGTTTGTTTGGTATACAAAGCATACAATTTGGAAATCTTACATTAAACATCTCACTAAATCTAGTGTAACATCGGATTCCTGGTACAATTTATATTTTTGTATTTTTTTCTCATTTTGCCTTGGACTCGGCGAGTTGGAGGCCCGACTCGCCGAGTAAGAGCAATTTTGGCACGAGACTTGAGCGAGGGACACGGCGAGTCGGGTCCCAGACTCGGCGAGTCCGTGCTGGACGAGTAAAACCCTAACCCGGGTGTTTGCACCCTATTTAAACGCTCCAAATTGGCCTCCCTTGTCCCTAACACTTCCAGAGAGCTGTAGAGCGAAACCATAGCCCCCATATTGTTCTTGTGAGTGATTTTTGGCTTTGTGAAGAAGGTTGGAGTTTAGAAGGAGAAGGAGGAGGTTGAAGAGTGCAAGGAGGGGAAGTAGATCCGGATTCTACACTGTGAGAAGCTTCCATTCAGGTAGAAAAGTCCCTACCTTGATCACTAGTTCATTAGACCCCCCTTTTGTCCCTAGTTGGTGGTTTTCAAGCCCTAAAACCTCAAACTCCATGTGTTTATGCTCTATGCTCTGAAAGAACTTCAAATCTGGACCTTATGGACGTCTTAGAAGTGTAAAGTCTCTGTTGTTGAAGTGATTGAGGTCCCTATTGAGTGTATGACCTCATAAAGAGCTTGGAATTTCCTTTTGAAGCTCATAGGGCCATGCATGCATATAAAGTTTTCAACTTTACATGATAAGCATGCCCTAGGAACCTAGATCTATGGTTTGGAGACGTTGCATGTCTCAGATTTGTTCTGTATGAGAAAAGGGCTGAAGGGACTTGGCGATTTCCAAAGTGGACTCGGCGAGTTCTATGAAGATGGTCTTAGACTCGACGAGTTGGATGAACAACTCGGCGAGTCCTATGAAGATTGCTTAGAACTCGACGAGTTGTTCTTCAAACTCGGTGAGTCATATGATCTGTTACTGAGTTAAGAGGGGTTTATGTGTAGAAGGTCCAACCCTTCGTAGCTGCACGCAGAATTAGCAATTTAATGTGTAGCAATAGTCCCAGAAACCCAAATCCTCAAGAAGGATGCTCTGGTGAGGATTTGGAAGCGAGTAGGAGATCTGCTTGTAGGAACTCGACGAGTTGTTCTCGGACTATAATGCAATAAGTATGAGTAGTTTATGCATAAAAAAATCAAATCTTATATCCGGTCAATGACAGGTTGTACCACCTCAATAGAAGGAATAAAGTATAAAACATAAAGCATGAAATACAATTACTCACTGCACAATTAAACCTTATCTACGTTCATTTGACTGAGCCCTTGTTTGACCCAGCCCTCTTTTATCACTTACGTTCAATGTTGAATCCTGATTTTCCGCCGTATCCGCAAATATCTCTGGAATCTCGCCCACCTTCCCCTATAACTGGCGTGTTTTTTCTCTTTCTCAAAAAACCCTAGCGGCTCTTTTTTTTCAAAAACCATTCCATTATTCCTCTTCTTTGTATAGTCTCTCACAGCCCCACAAACTCGAACATTGCAAAACCTTTGTATCTACGTAGAAGAATCAAGACGTGGTTTCTTCTTTTTTGTTTTTATTTGGAATTTATTGGAAAATTCAGGGAAAGATGAAGATGCTTGCTCTATGTTTGAGAAAATTGTTGTAATTGAGACGTGAAAGATGAATCATCGGTGTTTCCATTCATACGATAGCCTCCTTGTAACTACCGTCTCTGCCACTGCCAAATCGGTATTGTTTCCATCGTCATTGTTGGTTCATCGAATCACCCATCCCTAATTCATGATCTCGCCTCCTCCCATGTATGACTCACGGCGGTCAAGAAAATACCCATCAATTGACGAATCACTTTATGTGTGTTTTAATTTTTTTCGTTTATTTCGTTGCAGGACAGAAGTTTGAAAGAACAAGGCTTTGGCGGATGACGAATCTCTCAAATCCCCTGATTTGAATTTTCAAATAACTCTCTAAACCCTACTACCTCCTTCGATCACTATGCAGGTCCTGTATCTTCTCTTTCTCTTTTGTTTCTTATATTTCTATTTCTATTTCTTTTATTTCCTGTCTGTTTCAATCATAATCACAATGTCGTTAACTTCTATTTTATTGGATTTTGGTTTGGTTTTTACTATGATTCATATCATGTCTCAATCCATTTCTGATGTATCTTCTGTATGCAAGGGCTCTAATTTGTTCTTATATTTTTTTATTAGGGCTTGATGAACACGAGTAGATTTTCCATCTTTGATTTTTTGTCTTTTACTTTCCATGTGCACTCTAAGATGCATAATTTACAAAGTGTTGTTGTTTAAATGCCCAGGTTTTAAATGCGCAATGTGTGAAGGGTTGACTCTACCATGAAAGGTAAGATTTCAGCATTCATAAACCAGTAGGAAGCTGGGACAAAATAAAGAATAAAAGAAAAGAAAAACATTTGGTGGAATTATAGAGGGAGACAAAATCCAACGACTAGTAGGGTGGATGATATCATGACAATGAAGAACCAAACTATGTAGAGATGTTGAATTTTGATCATCAGCTGCATCGAAATTAATTGTAGCAACCATTGTTCTGACATGAACTTTCCTAGCCTTATGTTGTTGAGGATTGTTCTTGGGGATTACAGAAATAGCAATCTACTTGTGGCTGATATACTAAAAAGATCTTGGACTATTGAAGTATTCTGGGGAGCTTATGTACAGGGTTATTGAGTTGGGTGCGCCTTACTCTTAGAGAAAGATGTTAAATTCACCCATAACAAGTAAGGTTTTTGAGAGAGGGGCAAAGTCATCCAATAGGGGGAAGAGCCATCAAACTTTCGTGTAGATTATCCCAATATAACCAGAACACTGAAGATTGCTCTTTATCATCTTTCAGCACCGATAATTAGATTGTAGATTTAAGAAATTTTATATGTCCAAGTTTATGTTAATATTAAAGTATCATGTGTTAAATGCTCTTTTCATAGTTTCTTTTTTATAGGTAATATGAATGATTTTTTCAACTTTTTGGTGTGAAATAGTTGCACTTATGCTTAGCAAAATAAGTATGTTTACATTTAATAGGATAATTTATTTATATATTGTTTGTTCTTAGAGGCTCAAATGGAGACCATTAAAGAGAAACCAATTGATTCGGAATAGAATTGTTGATCTACCTACAGTTTCTGTGATGGAAGATGCTCAATGGTCTTCAAGTTCAAGAATTTTGGCTGCTAAAATGCTATATATAAGTATATTTCTATTATAGGAATAAATGTATGTATATTTACAAAGTGGTGATGTTTGTGTGAAAATCAAGAATGTTTCTTAAATTCAAAGCTTTTATGGTATCATACTTAAATCTCTCCGAAGAAACTCTATATTTATTGAAAAACATTCCAACTACTTCAACAAAAACCATGATTACGTATTGTTTGACTATGTAATAGAAAACTGTACAAAACACTAATTTATATCAATATGGTGTTTAATAAGAGTTGGTCGTCTTGTTGAACCTTTTTAGCATTCTCATTCATACAAAATTTGTTCTTGAGTGAAGACAACAAAAAATGTATATTTTTTTTACATTGCAATGCCAAAAAATGGAGTAATAACTAATAAACATACAATATAAACAATTCTAATCACCGAAGTTTCAAACCTCTTTGTTTTCTATTAGCATACATTTTAAATTTCAGCTTCAGTAAACATTTTAAATTATAGAATCAGTTTGAGCAAACATGGAGTTTAATAAAGACATTACAACATATAAACATCGAAATACACTAACGTTCTAATATGAAATAAAAAACAATATATATCATTGCTCTTAATATATTTCTCAAATTAAAATAATAATTTACAATATGGTTATAATATATATTTTTTCTAATTTTCATCAAGTCTACAAATAAAATTTGTCAAGGCAAGGAAAATATAAATACTATATAAAATGTATTAATCATCATGAATGCTATTTTACGGCCAATGTTATTTAATTTGATTACAATAAAATGAAATAATGTGACTTTTTATGATTATAAAAAGGATACATATATGATCAATGAATGTCTCGATAAAATTTCAAACCTAAATAATTAGATATTTTTTTGTTTTCCTAAATACTAAAATCATTCTGTAATTTTTAATTCTAAAACCTATAACAACCGATTTTCATACATTAAAAAATATTGTTTTCATCTATTATTTCTTCATTTGTTGTTTATATAAAGTTGGACAGGATTACGAAAACCGATCTTCACTCCTTGTACTAAACATTAAAGGTTGAAATTTGTTGTTTCAACCCCCTAAATGATCCCGAATGGTCGGAAAATACCTTAGCTCATGATGTAGCCAAGATCTTTTACTTATTTGCCTTTTGTATTGTCGGACTATGTAGCCAAACCGAAGCAATAAAATTTTATACTAAAACAAGAAGTTTTAGTCTCCTAACTTTATGTGTCTTGCCCAGAGGATATCACGTGCTAATATAAAAATATTGTGGAAACCTGACGAATAATTCAACGACGGTGAAGTTTATATATTGAATGTGGACATATGGTGTATAAAGAAGTGTTATACAATTAATAATGCACGAACAATCTTGTGTTTATGTATATTTATAAAGAATTCAAACTTTTCATTTTGAATTCTTAATGATTTCGTTTCTGCTAGCATTACTTTTATTGATAATTTTGTAGATGTAAACTTTTTGTGCAAAACATTAAACGCCTCTAGAAACCAATCTTCGAAAGAAATATTTGTACCCGTCGCTTGGCGCGGGTAAACGGCTAGTATATATATATATATATATATATATATATATATATATATATATATATATATATATATATATATATATAAAGTTATTAATTTTGATATTTTTGTAATTAATTGTTTAACTTTTTGAAAGATTAACTAGTGGTTACAAATTAAATTCAGCATGTTAGTTAATTTGTTTATGCTTAAGTTTGAACATAGTAGCTTCAATTTAAAATGTTTCATCCTCAATCAAATGAGCTAGCCGGACATTATTAATTCTTTAGCATTATGGATTGTGAACTATTGTTTTTGTTGTAAATTTCTTATCCATAAATCAAGGTAGATATGAGCTGTGACAAAATATTTATTTTTTTATTAGTATTTTATTTTATTTATTTTTTATTGATTTTTTTATTTATTTATTTTTGATGATGATCTACAAAACAAATTTTATATATTACCATAAAGCTGTCGATCATCCAAAGTTTGTAACTACATCCCATAACATATGTTGATATGTATATATATTTAGTAAAAATATAAATATTTATATTAAAATTTCCAACGCATTTATATAGAAAATAGATATAATATTATTCTTGTTATAACTGAAAAGAAATGATAAAAAGTTAAAATTAATAAGAAAAACGTTAAATGTGGGGGAAGTAAAATAAAAAAGTACTCCTCGAAGCCAGATACCATATACTGCAACCAAAGAGACGCTACCGCCGCCACCACCTGTGCTGCAGTGTCTCATCCCTTTCACTGACGTCAGCCTAGTCTCTTGAATAATCATCAAAAGTTTTTTTATTTATTTATTTTTTATTTATTTTTTTGTTTTTTTTAAGATACCTATAATGAAATATTATTATTTTGATAAAATATTAATCGTTATCTTCGGAAAATCAAATTGAAATGGATTTTTAAACTCTACTATTAATTTATTATGGTCTCTTATTTAAAGCCGTAGGATTTTTGCAAACCAAAAATATTTCTGAAAATTTTCTTTTGTCCACTACTTTGTCACTTTGTATATTCATCTTTATATTTATGTCTTTCATAGTATATAAGAATAACACGGTCGAAATTATGCAACATAATGAGAGATAAATTGACAACTTATATTTTAAACCGTTTTCACAATGAAAATATGTTTCTCTATGCATCCTGTTTTTGGTAGGTCTTTATCAAAAACACTCTATCATTTATAGGATCGGCTAAAAATACACGGTAAAAAAAAATAAGTGCATAATATTCATGCGTTGAAAGCTTGAACAGCCAATAAAAAGATACCAAAGAATGTTGTAGTTGTAATAGATACATATGCAATATTTGTCTTTTGGTATTTTATTTAAGAACGATCATTTTTTTAAAAGTAGATTAAAACTCACGTTAAACGCGGGAAACATATAAAAAAACATTGAATTATAAACATATATTACATCATAAGAAACATGACAACTAAAAGTAGATTACCATAGCTATTTTAAATTCATTAACATACATTACAATAGCTATTTTAATTTCATAACAATTAAAAGAATAAATAAAAAAACTAATAAATCATAGAATCTCTAAATATTACTAAAACAAAACCTTAAATTCTTCAATGAAGAAACAACCACCCTTGATTGCATTTCCCTCCTTTAGTCTTCACCTTAGGATCATTTTGCTGACATCATCCTGATCCAAAAAAATACACACGCCTCCCGAATAAAACTTCCTTCTTACGATTCATTCCTAATTTTAGGTTTTCTCTCTACACAATCAACACAATTAACTCCCCATGAAACTCAATAGATATGAACCATAACCCCTTCCTTCTTCCGATATGCGTAACCCCATTGATTTCATGTATACATGGAATCGATCCTATGTGTTCTACTTTTGCTGATATGGAATCGATCCTATGCGTAACCCCAAGAATTTCTGAGGGGCACCGCGTCGACCATCAATGATTTTCGATCCTGTGTGTTCTACTTCAGATGCAGATGAAATATGTTGAAGCTCGATTAGGAGATCGAGTTCTTTATGCAGATAAGATTTTGAAAACCCTAATTTCTTAATCAATTACAATTTCAGGTCATAAGTATAGTTAGAGATTTGTGGGAAAATGAAGCTGATCTTTGTGCATATTTATGCAATATTCAGCAAGAAAGGCTGACTGGATCTTTTAAAACTACTGGTTACACCATGTTGTTTTTAGAGGCTTTACTTGTCCCCCTACATTGTTTTCAGAGAGTGACCGATATTGGTTCTAAAGTTCTCCTTTTGTTGATATCTACGCTAAATGACCAATTTCATTCAATCATCATAGCTACAGATTAATTGCAGAATTGATTTTGGTCTGAGAGTTATTTTAACTTGAAATTCAGTTGATAATGTAAAACAAGTTCCCTTATTTTGGGGGTACTTTTAGCGTTTTAGCCTTTAAGCATTCACATATTTAATTGATAAATGTAGAGCAGAGAGAGCATAAGTTATTATACAAACATCCAAACGAAAATGGTATTTTAATGAGATAATTGTTTATTAATTGAACTATTTTCATGGGAATCACATGTGGTTTTCAAGTGCAGAATTGTGACCATCAGTTTCTTTTGCTTGTGATGAAGGTACTTGATTGATGGAATACAGGTGATGGATATGAAATGAATGTTCATGGTGTTAAATATTAATTTCAGATCCTACAGTGCTGATTTTGATGGAGATGAAATGAATGTTCATTTACCACAAGATGAGGGTCATGACTATGCAATGGTAATTAAGTATATTGTTTTCATTTTATATCTATTTTTTTTACGACTTTCAAGAATAATATTTTGTTTCTATATGTTGTCAATGAGTAGGTACTGGTGTTTCAAGGTGGAGCAGGTTGGAATCTCTAACCACAAAAGGGAGATGAACTTTGTAATTGGTGTTTCAAAAATAGGTTAGTCAAATTTTTTCCTTCTTATATCGAGCTGATATTTTATTAAATTTCCAATTCAAATATGTATTGATAGATATGTCAATTGATCAAAGATGACTTTTGTCACATTTTTTATTAAAATTTATATGTGGGTACATATGTACGATCTATAATCTTGTGGATATCAATCGATCTCTGATAGATTTTGTTCTATGCATCAGGGAATACTTTTACATTATCTTTTATGCAGTGAGAACCATGTCATGCAGTTGTTGCCACACCTTTGCTTATTGCATTTGAACTGCCTCTTTGCATCTATCTTGAAAATAGCCATGGTATGACAACATATGATATTATTATATTAAGTGTTTATAAAATAATACCATGTATATCGGTTCTGATTCCATACTAATTTTGTTTTATGCAGTTACTAAGCCTCCACCTTTAAGCCTGCAAATTGTCTTCCTTCCTCCTAACATTTGAAGTAACCATTCTGACATATTTTTTCCATCTTTCCTTCACTACAGGTGTACCATGAGTTAGACAAGAGGAGAACCAATCAATAGTAGTCCTGCACTTGAGAATATAAGTGCAAGTATTTCAAGGAGCTGATCAATGATATGCCTGCATTTAATTTCTAAATTGTCTCATGTACTAATGATTATATGCTTCAATCATTCGTCCTTTATTTTTCAACTGTTGTGAATTTAAAGAATTTAAAGAAACATTTTCATGCTACTTGATAAATTAATTTAAAGAAACAAGAAAACCTTTTACTTTTATTATAGGTGCTTCACTTGCTGTTGTTGTGGATGCTATCAGAAAAGGTGCAGCTGCATAAGGCATGACAATTACAGACTATGTTTGGCGTGGACATGATCCCACATCTTAGTAAGACTGCACCTGCACTTGACCTTTTTAAAGCTAAATTCGAGGTAATGCTATTAATTTGAATACCTTTTTAACTTCACACAAATCTTATTTCTTCCATTCTTTTCATTCTTTTTATAAATACCGGTTGTTATGGATGAAGCAAGATCTGAACAAGCTGCATCCATGACTGAATTTCATTGGCTAGGGCATAAATTTCCAATATCAAATGCCAAAACTCGCGTTTCCATTTTGAAAGGTTAGTTATCATTTATCAGTCTTTAGTGCTTCCGAGGGTATGTCTAATTCTTCGATTTCCCG
This sequence comes from Lactuca serriola, assembly GCF_051521515.1. NCBI lineage: Eukaryota > Viridiplantae > Streptophyta > Magnoliopsida > Asterales > Asteraceae > Lactuca > Lactuca serriola. The sequence continues at coordinate 182,754,036 of NC_136415.1, forward strand.
ATTTACCCTTTTAGCTATAGGTGCTGTATTAGGGCAACGTACCGTTGAACGCAACCAACTGTTTGTTAGTATTGCAAAGAGTAAAAGATAAATTAGATTACACATGTCAAAGAGTCTCGATATTGATAACTGTTATGTATGGTCTATCAACACTTTACCACCCATTTTTTTAAATTTATAAATATGTAATGTATTAAATATGATTATAAAGCTATACTGTTATTGTTGCTATAGCTTAATTTATTCTATTCAATAGGACAATTTAAGATGTTGTAAGCACTTAATTGACCTTAGGTGTAGTTGATTTATTTGATTCGGCCAACCTTTTGACATCATGTCTAATTGCCTATAGTTTTATTTAATTGGACTTTGATTACTTTAATCTTTAAACTTAAAAGAGGAAATATTAATAAGTTAAATAGTTTCTTATTATACAGTTACATATTTTATGACAAATAAAAATAAGATAACGGAAATAGGAATTTCCTAATATATAAATAAACAATAACATAACATTTAGCTATTTACCTCGAATAATATTAAATTTGTCAATTGTTAACTAAAACATATAATCTCTACTAAATATGGCAATTGAAAACTAAAATTTGCAATTGCTAAATCCTAATAAGTAATAATCTAATATCAACTCAAAATTCTAAAAATAAACATACTCAGTAAATAGAAAATAAAATTTTATTTTTTTTGTTAATAAACTTCCTCCCTAAATATCTCACGATTTCAAAACTACTCAAGCCGCTCTAATCATCATAAACCAAGGTTATAAAAAATTTGTCATGGCGTGCCATGACTCTATAGTTTGTACTTGACAGAGCAATTTATAGCAACGTATTTCCATTAAATGGACATTTGTTTCGGTGAAAAAAATTGACTAAAGCGAGCACATTTTGGTCTAAATGAGATAGTTTTTGGAAATGTCAAATTGACAAAAATGCGGCCATTTTGGCATCAGGTGAAAATTGTGCTATAAAAATAACATAGAGCCTACAAAAGGTGATTAGGGGAATTTTATTAACTTTGACAAAGTTTCAGTCTGAAATTACCAAATACGATTAGGGGCGTTTTAGTAATCCTGGCAAAGTTTCGGTCTGACATCACCAAAATCAATGAGGGGCATTTTAGTAATTTTTTTGAAGTTTCAGTTTAAAATTACAACTATGACAAGGGGCATTTTGTAAATATATTAGACATGGTATATTGATATTATTTTCGATATCATACCACATTTATGAAAATATTATATATTTATTATATTTTTTCCTTATTCTACAAGCTTTTCAAATTTACAGTTTTTATATGGTAATTATTATTTTAAATATGGTATGATTTTATCTATTTGTATACTTATATTTGAGATGATATACTGATATTATTTTGGATATCATACAATATATAAAACATCTTTTAAGTATGGAAATGATATTACATTCCAAAATCTTTGTCATATCAGCATTAACTAAATTTATATTTTCCTATATTTTGTAAATATATTAGACATGGTATATTGATATTATTTTCGATATCATACCATATTTATGAAAATATTGTATATTTATTATATAATTTCCTTATTCTACAAGCTTTTCAAATTTACAGTTTTTTATATGGTAATTATTATCTTAAATATGATATGATTTTATTTATTTTTGTACTTATATTTGATATGGTATATTGATATTATTTTGGATATCATACCATATATAAAACATATCTTAAGTATGAAAATGATATTACATTCCAAAATCTTTATGTGATATCAGCATTAACCAAATTTATTTTTCCCTATAAATATACTGTCTACGATTTTTCATTACAAATCAAAATTCTCTCTAACTAATTATCCCCTTCCATTGCAGATAATAGTATTCCATGGTATCTAACAATGCAGATCAGGTCGTCTTTGATAAGGTTGCTGAAATCAACGCATCTAAAGAGTCTTGGAACATATTTGTTAAAGTCGTCATGCTTTGAAAGCCGACATATATAAACAATCATAATATGGTCGCAAGCTTGAACATGATTTTAATTGACCAGGAGGTACTGTTTTTACACACTTTGTTTTTTAGATTATCATTTTCTTATGTTATTTCTATTCAAAAAAATTGAAATTCGATTTTTGTTATGCTTTTTTACTTCTATTCATACAATTTTAATAATCAAACTGTATTATTTTTAATAATAAACTTTAGTCTATGTAATGAAATCTCTTATTGAGTTTCTTTAGGGTTCATATCTATTTTTAACAATAATAAATAAATAAATAAATAAATAAATAAATAACTAGCTTCCCACCAAAAAGAAACTATTCACGTAATCTATTTGATGACCACCGAAAGGAAATCAATCGCTGGAAGGATTATCCGACACACAACAACCCACCAAAAGTCTGGCTCAAACGAACTATTTGACATGAAAAAGAAACTAATCAATACATGGAAGCTATCAGCCGTAAGGAACAATCCCGTGCCGCCGCATTGCGCCGGTACACACACATACACATGCAAACTCTACGGTCTGGTCCGGTTTTTATATATTTTTAAATCTTAAAAACCGTAAGCCAAACCATTCACTACTGTTTGAAAAGTTCAAAACCGCAAGCCAAACCATAAAGAAAAAAAATATAAACCGTAAAACCAAACTGATGACCAGTTTGCCCGATTTCACGGTTTCAAACCGAACCGCAATCACCCTTTCGAAACGATACCCAACTTTTCATTCATCCACTTTAACAAGTAACTACATAGTTACTTTAATCTTATACATAAATCTGAAGTATTTAAATAACTGAATAATATATGTGCTTATTATCTATAACCAAAATGTTCTATGTTATACGAAATAATATAAGATGATTTTTATATGATTTACAATATATGTATTTACATACCTATAATGTATTTGCTAGTGATGGGTACCGAGGGATGAACAGAATAATGAGGGAGATTGATGATGAGAGATGAAAACAATAATAATAGGCCTTGACTTACTAATACTACTGTACTAAGCGATGCAATCATCTAACAGAGTGTAAATAACGACCATCAGACTATTAAAGACAGTCCTGTGGAACACATGCATGTTTATAACTTGTAGGTGATGGACTTTATGCCCATTTGATGTGCTCTGCTTCTTACTGTATTACAGAGAAATCCATGAAAAAATACTGTCAACAACGATGATTATGATGATTATTAGGAATAAATATAAAAAAACCCTCCTAACATGTATTGTGGAAAAATCCCTAAAACAATGGCAGAGTTAGATGGGGCGTTGGGGGTACTACAGTATCCCCAAAAAATGTTTTATATATATAAAAAATATTATTTGTAAACATGTTTCAAATTATTGTACCCCCAACTAAAGAGATTGTAACATGTTTTTTAATGCCCGATATTAAATAACTATATATAATATATTCACAATGTTTGTACCCCCATATCAAAATTCATAGTTCCGCCACTGCCCTAAAACAATATTATCAGCAACGATGATTATGATAATCCTTAGGGTAACTCCATAAGAATAAAAATAGAAGAAAACGGGAATGAGTAATCGAGTTAACTATTTGATAATTAAACATATTAAATATATTATTGTGGATTGAAAACCCTATATACTCATCAGGTTTTCAAATCCAACCCGCTTAGTTTCTTTGTATCACAAGTATCGATACAAAAGTATTTGATATTTGGAAATGATAAGAGATTCGAGGAAATACAAGCCATAGTTTAAAAGATATTATAAGGCCTGTATTGACTAAGTTTATACTTATGTTTCTTATATCAGTTATGACATCCCAAGTTTTAAATACTAATGAAAAATATTTTTTCAAAAATATATTTTATGAAACAAATTACGCATTTACAAATAATACTCTGTTTTAAAATAAACTTAAATTAAAAGCTTTTTTGAGGCCGTAAAAATGGCTATGTCATTGTATCAATACGATGATTTTAAATAAAATTAAAATTATATGTATTTTGAAAATATGCATTAATGACTTATGGCTTTCCAATATGATAATCAAACATAATAATAATATAATATATTAATTTGTAACACGTATAGGCAGCAACAAGAACTCTTTGGAAAGTTGGAGAGAAGCGACATGAAAAACTTCTTCGTTGAACAAGCTATTATGTTGAAACAAGTCAATAATATTATGCCAATAACAAACTATGATCATGATCAAAACATGGAGGATCGTTTTCTAGAGTGTCATGTTATTCGTTTTTTTTTGTTTTAGTTTGTGTCCAACGATTTTTTTTCTTCAGAGAACACATGTTTTTATTTGTTTTGTGAAAATTATTAGTCTATCAAAACTTGGTCATTCATGCAAATGAAGAGATATAAAATAGAGGTGAACATATATGTGTATCTGTCTAAATTGCTCGGAATCGATGGTTTTTCTTGGTCATTCATGCAAATGAAGAGATATAAAATAGAGGTGAACTTACATGTGAGTCATCTTATGTTTATAATGTCTAGTCAATATATTATGTGATTTATTTATTCATTTATATCATGTTACTAAAAGTTGACTTGAAAGGCCTACAACTTGCAATAATAGTAGGAGCTAATATGGTTTACCAGGCCATGTAGTCATCCCTTCGAAAACTTGAATCATCATGTTAAGTTATTTTTTTGTACTTTGTTAATTAGTACGTAATTCTAAAATGTTTCAGTAACAATTTTTTTTTTTGCGTTATGTGAAGTCTTTTGGAAAGGTTAGATCATTGATTTAGAACACACACAACGCCCAGACAACTTCTTTCAAACATTAACTTGTATCCATAATTCGTTGGCCGCTGGAAAGGAAAAAAAAACTTCTTTAAGACCATAACGGATGACTACATTGCATACATTAACTCAACGCTGAAAAATAAGACTGAGTTTTCATTTCAGTAGGTACGTAAAGTTTGATTCTAGTGCAACATTTTAGCTTGTGTTAAAGTAAATTTAAAAAGATAGAATGTGAAAAGAAACAAGATTTATAAAGCTTTTGAGAAAAGCATAGAACACTCAATATTGTATTTTCTAAAGGTTTTGGAAGAAACCTTTGTTGCCCGTGATTGTGACACAGTTACACGTCTGATTGTCACACATGTGGATATTGACAGAACTTTGATTGACAAACAACTACTTAAAATAACATCGGAGATCCCTATACGACAACTCAAATTATTTGTAACCCCCTTGACAAACATGTGCAATCTTGTCGTGTAGAGATATCCAATATATTTTAAAAAAAATTGTTTGTTGATCAAGGTTATGTCAATGTTCTTGCGTGGGACAAACACACGTGTAACCATGTCATAATCAACGGAACAAAGGTGTATTCTAAAACCTTTAGAAAATACGTTATTAGATGTTTTATGCATTGCTGAAAAAAGTTTATGAAATTTGTTTATCTTTACATTCCCCAAAATAAAGTATGTTAGTTATGAATCTCTTTATAAATTTAAGATAACTCAAGCTAAGATGTTGCACTAAAATCAAAGTTTACGTACCTCAAATAAAAATTTAGTTTTATTTTTGAGCGATGAGTTATTGCATTCAATATAATAATCTATTAGTGTCTTAAAGAAGCTCCTTTTTCTTGTCATCGCCTAATGAATTATGGATACGTGTCATTGTTTGAAAGAAGTTGTCAATGCATCTTGTGTCTTCTAGATCAATGATCTTCCGTTTCCAAAGGGACATCACATTACGCCAATAAAACCTGTTACTCAATTTTAGAACTATATACTACTTAAGAAAGTAGAAAAAAACTTAACATAACTTGATGATTCATGTTTTTAGGGTAAAACGTTTCGAGTATTTCTTTGACGATTGTTTCAAACATGGTCTGGACCTTCCAAGGAAACTTTTAATAAGTTAACAACCCTTTCTTATGGATGTTTTAGAAACATAGCCAAAGCATTATATAAACATGCATATAAAACAATCACTAATTAAACATATAATACGTAAAATAGACAGTATAAACATAGGATGACCGACATGTAGACTACCAACTACGACCACCAAGGAATTATTGTTATTAAAAATTGTAATTTTGAAATAGGTCCAACCTATTTGAGTTTTAAATAATTAAAAAAAATTACAAACCGGGCACCCAGTAGTAGAAGTGGTTTGTATTCTAACATTCAAAGAAAAATCTACGTTTTCGGGCAATATATACAAATATTTGCATCTGTTCACCTCTAAGGTTATATGTTTCTGTGTGTATGAATGATAAAGTTTTGATAGATTGGAAATTTTCACAAAATTAATAAAACATATATTCTCCGAAAAATTTATCGGACACAATTAAAAAAAAGAACGACTCACATGGCAGTTCAAAATACGAGCCTCCCCGGTTTAATCATGATCATAGTTGGAAATTGGCATAAGACCATTGACTTGTTCCAAGGGAATAATTTGTTCACCAAATAAGTTTTTCATGTCATTTACTCCAATTTCTAAAAGATGTGCAAAGAGTTCCATTGTGCTTATACCTGTTACAAATTAATGTATTATATTTTTATTTTTGATTATTATATTGGAAAAAGATAAATAATTAATATATATTATCAAAATACATATAATTATAATTTTGATATAACATCATCATGTAGAAAACACATGATGGAGTATCGTCCCCGACCTCTCAAACAGATGGATAGAAAGGGAGGATAAAATGAAATGCTAGAATGGAAGGATAAAAAGTATGTAATGATAGAAAGGAAAGATAAAAAACGTAGAATATTCTCAATGGTGTATGAACAATAGATAAAGATGTGGCAATGACACCATTGAGGAAAATGCATACCCGTAAGTATAGGGAATTGTATAAGTAATAGATATTGTACCACATAGAGACTATCCATCTTAAAGGAAGATGAAACAGATAATTACTGGTAAAAATGATTTGAATTCGATTAAACTATGAAAACTAATTTTAAAAACTAAACTAAAATAAATCTTAGCAAAGACTAATTTTTCTAAAACAACTCGAAGGAAATTTAGTAATGCAATACTAAAACCAAAGTGACTAAAAGGAGCAAACACGCAATTTGGATTTTCACATAAAAAAGAAAAACAGGGTTTACTTGACACTTACAGTTAAGAATAGATTAGTTGGAGTTTAAAAAAATTGCTATATGGAATCTAAATTAATATTTAACATCTATTATTGGCGAGATAATAAACATTGTCAATTAACCTAATTTAATTAAACAGTTTTGACACTAAATATACATTTAAACATCAAACAATTATCACAATGTGTATCAATTAGCTTAATACATTAAAATCATCATTTAACCCCAGTCAACTAAACCTACTAAAATAAATTACTCCATGGCACTTTATTGAGCAAAAAATAAACCTAATAGAATTAGTGTTTTAAGTATTTTCTGTGAATAATCAGGGGAAAACTTAAAATCAATAAAAGGAAAAATAAAAAAAGACATGAGACAAGAGTACTCCCCTTTTTCTGTGAGCCTGCGAGCCCACAAAAAGACAAAAAGAAATATACAGCCGAATTATTAGCCCAAAAGAAATAAAATCAGCAACCCGATCTAACAGCCCACATACGCTTCTTGGATCATTCTGGTGGACGTTGTTCGTCTGAGGAGTATCTGTGTTTGGCTGGCGGTTAAAAGGAGTTATCAGGTGGGTTGTGGTGGTTGTTGGCTGGTATGGAGTGGAAGAAGGGTTGCTGATGTCGGCTGCGGTGGTGTGTGGACGTTCGAGGGTGGTAATGGTGGAGAGGCTGGTGGTGTACGGTTGTGGCTGGAATGAGATTGTGGTGGGAATGGTGTTAATTTGATGATGGTGAATGGAGGAATAAGGTGGTTTATGGTGGTGTCGGGTGTTTAGGCTGTGAAGATGGTCATATAAGGTGTTTGCTGGTTGCGGTTAAAAGGAGTTATAGTGTAGGCTGTGGTGGTGCTGGAGTGGAGGGATAATGTTTGTCTGTGGTGTTAGCTCGGTGGTTCTCTTACGATGGTGAAGAAGGTTGTGACATGAGGCTTTTCCATTTTGAAATGTTACGGGTTGCTGCATCGAATGATTATGACTTTGTTCCTCTTTTGTATAAGTATACAAATATGCTTCTCTAATTTGTGTTGCACATAATTTAATCTTGATTTTTCGTGAATATGCTCAAGCTCCTTTTTGCATGGCTCCTTCTCAACCTTCAACTTTGAAGTGATCAATATCTCTCAATTTCATGTAATAAAAAATAATTTAGACTTCATGATATGCAGACCAACACGTACCAATACTCATATAAGGCACATGACGCTTAAGCAAACTTATGTATATACTTTAACAATCAACGGTTGATTTTGGACTTCATAATAGGAAGCCCGACACCCACCAAAACTTATAGAATAGACGGTGAAAAACCTGTTTTGCATTTGTAATAAGTAGTGAAATAAAATATGTCAATTAAATTACAAAGCATTAGTTGCTTTATATTAATTTTGTAAAAAGAAAACCAACGCTCACTGAACATGTTGAATAGGCGATATGGAACCTGAATAACTCGAGTTAATTACACTTGTGATAAGAAGTGGTGATGCAAGTACTCAAGTCATAACAAGAAGCTTGTAAAAAGCTATAAATAGATTTCATGAAATGAAAACCAAAGCCCACCAGAACCCGGCGAAAAATCAGTGGGAGCCTAAGTAGTTTAAATAAACTTATAAAAACAAGTTAATAAGCCGTAAGTTCCTTTAAGATTTTTGAACATCATAAAAAGAAGTCTAACACCTATCATCATATTGAATAGGTGTTAAAGAACTCATGCTAAGCAAGTCAAATCCAATTGAATGAGAAGAAAATACCATCTAGGATATTTATGATCCATCATTAAAATTAACATAAATCCATTATCCATCTTTTAAAGCTAAAAATTATGTAAAATTTTAAAATTTAGGTGTAAAAATAGTTTTTTTTAATTCTATTAGTGATCGAAAAACAAACACTAAACACATCTCCAAACTTTGAAATTTGCTTGTCTGAACAATAAAAAGAGAATTAACCATTAAGTGAAGACTATTCCTTGATAGAGTGTCATCTCTATAAGATTTGATGTTCCATGAAGGCATGTCGTTGATGGTTGATTTCCTAGCATATAAATTTTTTTTTCCTTCTCCAAGACTCACCCCATCACCAACTAAACATAACATTTGTAGCTAGGAAAGGAATAAAGTCTCCGACTCAATATTACACTCAAAACTACAAAACAATAGCTTGATAAAATCGTATGTATTGAAAATTGTATAAAAGGAGAAAATAAAACCAGTAATACCTTTTTATAGATCTTTCATTTCCTTTTCCAATGTCATTGCACTACAAGAAAAGTACTGATTACTGACAAAGACGATGTAGTCCGCAACAATACAAAGAATAGTCACTAAATGATATAGTGACCAAAGTTTTGGTTGTCACTTTTCATCACTACAACTCCGTCACTAAATTGATTAGAGATAGAAATATATAAGGGGTCACTAAATAGCAACTAAAGTATAGTGGTTAGTACATATGTGAATAAAGTCCTGACTATTTTATTCAATTATGACATGTTTAGTGACCAAAAATATGTTATTGATTTTGGTTAATATTTATATTTACTGTTAGAGACCAAAAAAAAAAATGATCAATTGTTAGGGATACTTGTATATGACTATAGTGACCAAAAAAATACCCAATTGTCAGGGATAATTGTAAATGATTATAGCGACCAAAAAAATGCTCATGAAATATTTATCATTAGAGAGAAAAAAAAATGGTCACTAATAAGGAAATACGAAAAAGATTATAGTTAGGTTGAGGAAATTTCTACAAATTAAGACCTAGTTAATGTTTACAATGATAACGTAAAATATTAAATTTCATTCTTAAAAAAAACTCATATATTTGATCCAAAGTTTTCAAGAACAAACATATCAAATAAACTTCACACCAAACCTCAAATAAATCAACTTTTAAAAAAAGCAAAGAAAAAATATGCAAAACTTTGTATAAAGTTACAATAACTAAATCCAATAAAATCCAATCAAACCTCATATTCGCTTTTAATGATTAAATGGGTTCCATGATCTTTATTGTCATCTTAAAACTCACCCACAAATGTCATTAACAATATGTGTTTCTTCCTAGTCTACCTAGTAAACCTTTAATAGATGCTTTTACACTTTATTAATAATTCACACAATAAAATCAAAATAAAAAACTTTTTTTTATTATATAATAAGTTTAATTATCTTGAAATTTTGTAATATTAAATTTCTAAAAATACCGCAGAATCCAATAACCATTCTTGTGCTCTGCACACATTATGTGTCTTCAATATATTATTAGTTGTGGGACTCATATATTACATGAGTTTATTTACAAAATAAATAAACATCGCTTTAGAAAATTTAAATTTATAAGAAAAAAATAAAATATTAATTATTAAAATTGAAATGTTTATTTATCTTTTAAATTTAAACTAATAATTTAAACAAATAAACAACTAAAATAATTGGATTCAATTTTGAAATTTAGAAATTATAAGAAAAGTTGCATTAATATATTAGATATTCATTTATTATTATATTTATTACATCTAAGTATTATATGAAATTTAATAAAATAAAAAAAACCATAAAATGACACATGCATATAATATAATCTAAACTTACCACAAAATGACATATGACATAATACATAAGAGAATGATAAGTGGTAAAATTATTTTCATTTATTAGGGAGATACAACAATATAAAAAAGCAAGTTCTATTTTATTTGGTATTTATTGGTTCATGATACTTACATGAAATAATAGCATGATCATTACGCTTTTATAATGAATATTGTTTTATTTTCTAAATCTACTAAATTAAATTACATTTAATGTATCATAAAACAAAAACCATGTAGAGTGATACTTACTCGACTTCTGAAGGTCGCACCTTTTTAATACCCAATTTTCGGGGGACAACCATCTAAATAACAATAACACATATTTTTATTGGTAATTATAAGATAGTTACATAAATATATAATTTCGTCTAGAGTGTTGTTATTAAAAGTTAGTCTTATAGAAAATACCATCTTCGGGAAGTTAACTTTCTTCAACTTTTGTTGACTTGTCTTCTCTATTCCTTAATGTATCTGATCCATCAAGTGGCTACTAAAACACTACATACCAAACAAGTCCATAAAAAGGTACATAAAAGAAATTATGTTGGTGATTTAAGTGTAGTTAGTATTACCATCGAGATAGATTGGGTTCAATTTACTCACCGAAATTGGAGGTGTGGGGTGTACACTCGGAGTGATAAATGTGGACTCGAGAATACAGAGGGTCCAGGGGTAGCGCCCCTAGCAAGTTCAAGGGGCAAAGAAACTGATGATTTTTTCCCTAATAACTACCTTCAACCGAGATTTTTGTTGCCAATATGGTCTAACCACCATTTAATCGTCATCTTCCTTATATAAAAGGAAGATAGACATTGCATGCAAAAGTTAGAAAGCTTATGAACCGAAAAACGATCTCCATCTCCCTGCATTCGAAAAGTCTCGAAGAACACATAACACAATCAAGGTATTATGTGTCTGTGAATCAGATTGGTCTTGTGATCTGGTTTGATTTCTTGTATTATCCCATTAGTTTGTATTCGTGTAACCCCATAAATAAGGGTTGAATTATAGATTTTGGAAAGTGATTTCCAAACATGATCTAAGAGATCATCCAAGTTATTGTTATTCTAAACCCCTTAATTTCTAACATTCAAAATATGTTGTTTTGCAAGGAATAACAATGGATGAATTTTTAAGGGACATGAGTTCCAAATTCAGGAATCTAGAAAAGTTTGAAGGAAACAAATTTCTTCTTTGGTAGAAGAAGATTCACTTCCTTTTCACCACTCTGAAAGTTATTCGTGTTTTAAGCACTCTAGCACTAGAAGGAGTAAAGATGAAACTATGGAACATACCAGAAGAAGATGAAAGTAGGATAATGATGATTACATATGTCATGGTAACATATTGAATGATATTGTCTAATTCTCACTTTGATCTCTATCAATACCATGAATTGTTGGAACCTGAAAGTGAACCTCTAGCAATCCTAATCACCCTTGAAGATCCGAAGTCAGTCAGAGTTCCGAAATGAAGTAGTTGGTGTCTGGACTTGAATCTTTGCTCCAGAATTACTTTTGTATCCGGACTTGAAGATATGCTCCGGATAAGAAGTTCAGTTGAAGACATTTTGGAATGGACTATGTGTTCGGAATGTTTGTCTTTCCGAAACAATGTTTTGTCTTTGTTCATTTATTGTATTTGTCTTTAGCTTGATTTGACTCGTCATAGAACTTAGTCTCTTTTGTCAAACACGGATATTCAGAGTGTCAGAAGTAACTCTTTTGTCTTTGTTCATTTATTGTATTTGTCTTTAGCTTGATTTGACTCGTCATAGAACTTAGTCTCTTTTTTCAAACACGGATATTCAGAGTGTCAGAAGTAACTCTTTTATCCAGTCCTATGTATGTAATCAGTCAGTACTATGTACCTTGTTCTCCTATTTATGGGAGCATTCAAAGTTAAATCATATGATAGATCATTCACTCAAATATGGCAATATTCTAGTTACTTCATGTTTCAAATTATTCTCTCAAACATTCTTCTTGTTCTTCATTTATTATCTTTACCTTGATCATTATCTTCTATCTTCATTTATCTCTTGAACACTTTGTTGAATGCATTAACTCATATTTGACTGGTTTTACCAGACTTGACTGGAATACCTTTTAGTAAGCAGACATTGATCTTAAGTATTCATTCAAGGTTTGAGTTTTCGAACCTTGTCCCTGCACATCAGATCGTCCTTGTTTTCACAATTGGTATCAGAGCTTGAGTGGTTTGTCCTTTGAATCCATAGGATCCAGATTATAGTTGATTTTAAATTACCTTGGTATTTCGATCATTTCTGTGTTAAGGATAAAAGTTCTTCTATATACCACTTTTGTTCAAGATATCTTAACTTCAATGGCTCATTCTAATACTCAACAAATGTATTCAATGCAAATAACAAATAGCGTGAGTTGCCCTACTCGTGGCCCACTGCTAGTTGTTGAAGAATATGATCATTGTAAAGTTAGAATGGAAAGATTTTTACTTGGAAAAGAGAAAGGTGAATTGATCTGGAGATCCGTTAAATAAGGTCTTCATGTTCCAGTTCGAACCGTGGTTAGAGATGCTGCTGTAACTCTATTGGGACAGGATCAACAACGTCAAGCACCTCTTACTGCTGATGAACTAGAAAAGTTACATGCGGATCAAGTTGCCTTTTCGGAAATGGTGTTTGGTGTTCCGCCATCTCTCTTTGAGCACATCAAGTTGTGCAAGTCTGCAAAAGAGATTTGGGAACACTTCAAGATTTATTTGAAGGGTCAGAGAACATGAAGGATAAGCGCTTGACTTCGGTTGTCAATGAGTTCGACACTTTCACTACAACACTTGGTGAATCTGTTGCCTCAGCCTCAAACCGATACCGAATTGTTGTCAACAACATGGCAGCTCATGGGATAGTCCGAACTCCACTTGATTACAATCTTAATTTTATTAACAGTCTAATAAAGGGATGAGGAAATGTGAAATCATGTCTTCAGAGCAATGGATCTCTGAAAAAGCTCAAGCTTTATCAAATTTTTGATGAGCTTCAAGGTCATGAGTCAAATGTTGCTCAAACTCTACGAGAACTCACTGGAGGTCCTCTTGCCTTAGTCAGTTCCTTTGATCCACATTCCTTAAACCCAACATATATTCCTTCTGTTCAACCCTCACCTCCTAACGTTCCTTCTTTCACAATTTCAAACTTTCAATCTATGAGTGACCCTAACCCTAATGAAATAGACTCTGAACTACATTTTCAACAAGAGTTTGCCCTACTCTCCATGAAGTACAATACTCCTTTCAACAAGCCTCAAAACAATCGATTCCAAACTTCTTACCAAAATAATCGTTTTCAAGCTCCTCACCAAAACAATCATCAACCTTTCAACTAACCTTCCGAAAACCCTCATGCCTATAAGCCCAATCTTCCTACTCAGAATAACACCTCTGAACCTCTACAGCTTCCGAAACCTGAGAAACCGAAGATCGTGTGTCAGAAGTGCGGACATGCAAACCACTTTGCCAAAGATTGCCTAGCCGAAGTCCCTCAAAAACAGAAGATCAAGGACTCTGCTTACTATGAACGTCGAGCTCAAGAATTGGCTAAAAGTGAAAAGGATTTTGTCACCACTGTGTCAAGGGTTGTGGAAGGTTATTGGTCATCTAAAGATGATGATGACGTAACCACTGGCAGAAACATGTATCTTATGGCTCGATAAGAAATCAAATGTGATGAAGGCTATTGGTCTTCTGGATCCGAAGGAGATGATGAAGGTGCAGAACCACACTACTGCTATATGGCTACTAACGATCCACCTGGCCGAAGCATCGTTCAGTAGGTAAAATCTATGCTTACTGATAATAATTTTGATTTGTCTCTTTTTGAACCATATATAACCCAGATCCAATCAGATATGACCATCATTTACAATGCCTATGAGTTAGCCATAAAAGCCAGTGAGAAGAAGGACAGTGAATTGAATCGTCTTAGGTTACGTTTCGAGGATAAGAAGTTAAAAATTGAGTCTTTAGAACATGAGCTTGTAATGTCAAAAGATGAATGTATCATTCTTAAAGACAAATGTGAAATCACTTATTCTGAAAGAAATATTTTAATTTCGGATAACAAACGTCTTAATGCTAATATTGATGCCATGCACCATGCCATAGACATTCTTGAACAAAATGAACGGATGACTCACAATTTTCTTCATCCTTGGTCAAAAGTTCCTGGTCTTGGAAGCGAGTTTCCGAAACCAGTTATCCGTCCTTTAAAGGAATTGCAAAATCTGACTTTTATGGGAGATGTTCCGAACCTCAAAAATTCGGATACTCCTGTTTCTCCCTTGTCACCTCTTAATGAGAATTTTGATCATTTTGCATCCTTGATTCCTGAATTTAAGCCTATAGTTGTCAAGAGTCCCTATTCCATGCAATTTCCGCCTCTGATAAACATGGACCTGACTCGGACCTCTGAACTTATCTCTAGCACTCAAAAGTATGTTATTCAAAATCTGAACCTTAGCCCTCCTAACAAATGTGTTGTTGAGGAGATTTTTCTGGAATCAACTTCTTCTGAACCTTTAGAGTGTGTTTGGGCATCATTAGATAGTGAAGTCGATGAGACAATCTCATGTGATTCTAAACCTCAAGTGCTTTCAAAAATAAATCTAGTTCCCATTAAGCCTGTGTTCAACAATCCCTCAGTAGGACATACTTCCAAATCTTCATCTCATTCCAACAGAAAGCCAATGTTAAATAGGAAGGATATTGTAGATCCTAAAGTAGAGGCTCGGAATGCACACAAAAAGGAAGTTAAAACTAGACAAAATTCAAGATTCATTGAGAACTCTAAAAAGAGTGTATCTCGGAATTCTTGTTCATCAACCCACAGTCAAAACTCCTTCACACCTACTAAGATCCTCAAGTGACCCTCAAATCCTCCAAGTCCTATAGAAAAAAAAGAAAGTGGTTAGTCCCACTCAGGAAAAGTCAAGAGTAAGCACCACGTCTGTCCGAAACACCTCTCCTATGATTGTTTCATCTGTTTTCATTGCAAAATCCGATGGCACAATTTTTAGACCTCGACCTTCAAAATCAAATGTGTCATCAAGCAAACCAAAAAGTGTTAAGAAAACAAAAATTTCAAAATATTCAAAATAGAACTTTGTGTGGGAAGTCAAAACTCACATTGATGAAACAATCACTCCGGAAGTCAAAGTAGTAACCACTACTCCGGAAGTTCAAAGTCCAAAGAAAGTTGTCCCGAACTCTTCTGTTATTGAATATGACTATTGGATAGATGAAAGAACCATGTCATTTTGTTTTTTTTCCTAAGGAATCTCAGAACAAACCTTTTAAACCAATTGTTGCTCAAAAGTCACTTCCAAAGTCTAAGACTCGGACCTTTGTCCCAAAACCTAACATGGAGCCTAAAAACTCCACTACTCACTAATTTTGCAGGCACTCTGTGCTTCGGAGAAAGATATAATATGGTATATTGATAGTGCTTTCTCCATGCACATGACGGGGCAGAAGGACTTTCTCCGAGATCTCAAACTTGCACCAAATGCTGGCTATGTGACGTATGGCAACAACTCCAATTCTCAGATCCGAGGTTATGACATTCTTACCAATGACAACTTCTCCATCTCAAACCTGGCATATGTAGCTGACTTGAAGTACAATTTAATAAGTGTGGCTCAACTCACTGATGCAAATCGTCGAGTTGAATTCTGTAAGAAACATAGCTACATCATGTCCGAAGATCGAAAGGAATGCTTGATCAAGTCTAATCGCAACAAGAACATGTATCCCCTTGACATCAACATGATCATTGGCAAGCCCCAAATCTGCTTACTCTCAAAATTCGTTCCTGACGTCATTTGGTTATGGCATAGAAAGCTTGCTCACTTGAACTTCATATATATGAATGATCTTGTTTTGGGTGAAATGGTTAGAGGTTTGCCACTCCTCAAATTCGAAAACGACCATCTATGTGCTACATGTGAGTGTGGAAAGCAGTCAAAGAAGGGTCATCCCATCATCATTGAAAAATCTATCTTGGAACCATTAGAACTTCTACACATTGATCTGTATGGACCATCAAATGTAGAGATTCTACATCACAAAAAGTACATTCTTGTGATTGTGGAGAACTTTTCAAAGGTCACTTGGGTTTTCTTCCTAAGGCTAAAATCATAAAAAACCTCTAAGCTCATCAATTTTATCAAAGGAATAGAAATTCTCATCAAACTCTCAGTAAGGAGAATCCAAAGTGACAATGGTTCGAAATTCACTAACTCCACCATTGAAAGCTTCTTTACCGAGATGGGCATCGACCACAATTTTTATGCTCCATACACCCCTCAACAAAATGGTGTAGTCGAACGACGAAACATAACACTTCTTGAAGCTGCTCGATCCATGCTTAATTTTGCAAATCTGCCACTCTATCTTTGAACTGAACCTGTTTCTACTGCATGCTTCACTCATAATAGAAGTTTCATCAATCGACGCCTCAACAAAACACCATATGAATCCATGAATGGTCGGAAGCCAACTATCTCGTTTCTTCATGTTTTCGGATGCATATGCTTCATCAAGAATAACCGTGATCAGCTTACCAAGTTCCAACCTAAAGCTGATGAAGCCATCTTCCTTGGATACTCTTCAAAATCAAAGGCTTACAGAGTTCTTTATCGGAGAACTCGTGTTCTAGAAGAAAGCTTTTTGGAATTCTGTCCCAACCCATGTTACAACTCACATTATGGAGTCCGATGCTCCTGCGCCAGGATGTCTGACCCAACAAACAATTCTTGAAGTTGAATTTGAGACCTTGTTCGGACCCTCAGAAATGGCTCTTGATTCGGAATCTCGAACAAGATCAACCATGTCCGAAGGTCTGGTCTCTCAAACAATGTTTGGTCCGATCCCAAGTCTTCCTCCATTTGATTCTGAACCGTTTCAACCTTCTTAGGTTGAGGGGGAGAATGGCCATTCTTCCCTTGAATCAAATATGGATGGATTTGAAGATGCAACTGCTGATTTTGATGATTCCAATCCTATCAAAATTGATGATGATGCACGCTTCTCTGAATTCCCAACTAAAGATGATATCAACCTATCTCATTTAGAAGTTCAGGGGGAGCATCATCCACATGTTCAAACTATTCAGGGGGGGGGGGGGCAACTCAACCCTATTGTTGATATTGGATCATCTGCTGCACAAGAACCCCCAAGAATACATGTTTGGACCAAGGATCGTCCTCTGAACCAAGTGATAGGAAATCCAAACGCTGGCGTACAAACTCGATCTGCTACAAGTCTTCAACATGAATGTCATTTCTCAGCATTTATCTCAATGGTTAACCTAAATCCATCAAAGAAGCACTCGAACATGCTGATTGGATCACAGCCATGCAAAAAGAATTAGCAGAAGTTGATAGAAATGAAGTTTGGTCTCTCGTCCCTCCCCCTCAGAATCATCCCATTGTCAGTACTAGATGGGTGTTTCACAATAAGTTAGACGATGCATGTGTTATCATTCGAAACAAAGCAAGATTGGTGGCTAAACGATTTACACAGATTGAAGACCTTGATTATGATGAGACCTTTGCTCCCTTTGCACGTCTTGAAGCTATCAGAATCTTTCTTGCTTATGCTACTCACAAAGGCTTCAAGGTTTACCAGATAGATGTCAAAAGTGTTTTTTCTAAATGGTGAACTTGTCACTAAAGTATATCTTCAACAACCTCCCTGTTTTGTTAATCTTTCATATCCGAACTACTGCTACAAACTTCGGAAAGCTACCTACAACCTTAAGCAAGCTCCTCGGATCCACCGATTCTTCATTGGTTGCTGACTTTGCTAAGCTAATGGTCAGTAGATTTCAAATGAGTATGAATCGGGAATTAAGCTTCTTTCATGGCCTCCAGGTCAAACAGACCAACATAGGAATTTTCATTCACTAAGAGAAGTATATTTCGGAACTCCTCAAAAAGTACTCAATGGACACCTATGCCTTAGCCAAGGTACCAATGGGTTTCGGACACAAGATATTTGCCGACCCTTCAGGTGTAGCAGTTGATGAAAAGAACTACAGAGGAATGATTGGATCCCTAATCTATCTCACAATAAGTCGTCCGGATATCATGTTTTCTACATGTTTGTATGCCAGATTTCAAGTCAACCCAAAGATGTCTCATCTTTTGGCTGTGAAGCAAATTTTCCGATACCTTAAAGGTACTAAGAGTCTCGGAATTTGGTACCCAGCAAATGAGAGCTTCCTACTTCAAGCATATTCAGATTCAAACTATGGTGGTCTACAATTGGATAGGAAAAGCACATCAGGTGGCTGTCAATTTTTAGGTGGTCGATTGGTTAGTTGGTCTTCCAAGAAGCAGAACTGCATTGCACTCCCTACAGCCGAAGCAAAATACATTTTTTCTACCAGCTGCATGTACCTCTCAAGTTCTATGGATGAAGTCTCAAATCTTAGATTATGGTTAGTTGGTCATCCAAGAAGCAGAACTGCATTGCACTCCCTACAGCCGAAGCAGAATACATTGCTGCTGCCAGCTGCATGTACCTCTCAAGTTCTATGGATGAAGTCTCAACTCTTAGATTATGGTTACCACTTTCAACGCATTATTATCTATTGTGATTCTCAAAGTGCAATTGCAATCTCGCACAATCGAATTTAGAACTCCATGACGAAGCACATTGACATACGGTACCATTTCATAAAAGATCATGTCTTAAATGGTAACATTGAACTTATTTTTGTTACATCTGACGATGAAATTGCTGATGTCTTTACTAAGGCATTAGACGAAACCAAATTTAATGGTTTTTTGAACAAGATGGGTATGATGATGCCTGATCCTCAGTTCTTTCAAGAGACTTGCTCTCTCAGATGGTAACATCAGTTAGAAAATTAGTTCCAAACTGAAAATCCTTTTCATCTCGGAACTATTGTCTCTCGGAATACATAGGATCGGTTTATTTGTCTTTATCTCTAATCACCACTTGAATTTTAAGTTGTACAGTTCATCTTATCATATAATGAACACAGTCCACATAGTCAATGGGTAAATTTTCACCTCAGAATTTACTTCATAAGGTCATCCCGGAATTCAAATCCGGAAAGGTATTGTATTTCATACTTTGGAAATTGCTTAAATTCCACTCCAAAATTTTTTTTGTTTCGGAAATCTTACAAATTTTTTGTTTCGGAAATCTTACAAATCTGTTTGATGAACCTGAAAAGGCTATTGACTCTGAATCTAAGGCGTAAGACAACAAAGTTGACATTCTAAAGCTAGTCATTGATGATGCTGCACAAAAGATGGCTGATGATCAACCAAAGGCAACCGAAAGGCCTGGCTTAAGTGAACCTTCTGGTGACCATCCTTCTTTCCAGGGGGAGGGTTCGTCTCCACCAAAGGATCAAGGTCCTTTATTCTAGGGGGAGAATTCAACGTCACAATCATCTAGCTCAACCGAAAGTCCAAACAAAGGGGAACATTCTGATCCTGATATTGCACTCATGTCATCATTCTAGGGCGAGAATACACATGTCAATGATGATGATACACTATCAGAATTAGAAGAAGAGATCAATGCAGAACTGGATCACTCTTGTGATCCAAATTACCCACCTCTAATTAAATGGACCAAAGACCATCCTCAAAGTCAGATCATTAGGGAATCTTCAGAAAAGGTGTTAACTCGATCTCAGATCAAAGTGAAACAAGCTGCACTATTCTCTCAAGTAGAATTTTGCATGTTCAACTCTTTTGTCTCCAAAGTTGAACCGAAGACTGTTAATTCGGCTCTTGACCATTCTGATTGGGTTCAAGACATGCAAGATGAGTTAAATGAGTTTGAAAGAAACAAAGTGTGGCATCTAATTCCAACTCCAAAGGATGCTTCGGTTGTCGGTCTCAAGTGGGTATTCAGAAATAAGATGGATAAGGAGGGGAATGTGATTCGTAACAAAGCTCAATTGGTTGTAAAAGGCTACTGCCAAGAGGAAGGTATTGATTATGAAGAGACCTTCGCTCCAGTTGCAAGATTAGAGTCGGTTCGAATCTTTCTTGCTTATGTTGCACACAAAAACATTGAAGTCTATCAGATGGACATCAAGTGTGCCTTTCTCAACGGAGAACTTGAAGAAACTGTGTACGTTGATCAATAGCCACTTTTCGTGAACGAAAAGCATCCAGATCACTGTTACATCCTAGACAAAGCGGTATATGGCCTGAAGCAAGCTCCCAGAGCATGGTATGAAACTCTCACTCGATTCTTAAAAATGTCTAAATTCAAACAAGGTTCGGTTGACCCAACCTTCTTTCGTAAGAGAGAGGGTAACCACCTTATGATAGTACAAATTTATGTTGATGACATCATCTTTGGCTCCAAGAATCCCAACTTAACAGCTGAATTCAGGAAGTTGATGGAAAATAAATTCGAGATGAGCTAAATGGGTCCAATTAACTTTTTCCTTGGCTTAAACATTAGACAGGGACCCGAAGGCATTTTTATTAATTAGGAGGCATATACAAAGACATTGCTTGCTAAGTTTGGCATGATGGGAGACTCCAAAGTTAAAGTTCCAATGGCTTTTTGGACAAAGCTCACACCTTCGTTGGAGAAACCAGCCGCTGACATGATGCTTTATCATCAAAGTTAAAGTTGCAATTAGGATTTGTCACAACCCAATGCAACACTAGAAGACAAAACACATAGCACTGAGGTATCACTTCATCAAAGATCACGTGGAAGATGGCAACGTGGAAATTCACTTCGTAAGGACAACTGATCAACTGGCAGATATATTCACTAAGGCTTTACCTGAAGCAAGTTTCAACAAAATTTTGTAAGGCCTAGGAATGATGGAAGCAGAATCAGTACCAAAATCGCCTTCACTTCAATAAAGGTAAGAAGCGAAATAGAGCGAACCGAAATGAACCGAACGCTCGGTCTATTTCGGGTTCGGCTCGACCAAGAACCAAAATGAACCGAACGTTCGGTCTATTTCGGGTTCGGTCCTTCTGAACTTGTTCGCTTCTTTTTCATATCAAGGCATTTTGGTTGTATACTCTTTTAAATACTCATTTTTATGTTCATTTTTTTATTATTTATTTTATTTTCATAAAATCCAAAAATATTTTTCTTTTTCGTTTAATTAAAATTTTTCAAAAAATACAAAAATATCTTTTATTTTATTTTTATCTAATGTTTTCCTTTGTACAAGTGTTACTCTCGAAGATGAAGCTCCAGCAGGTATAACCCCCCTTCTATAAATTTCTTAAAGTGTCCCTAGATGCATGCTGCTGCATGTTGACTAAAGCCTCTACAGATTTTGAGTGAAGCCTTAATAACATGATATATACAAATCATGTTTTTTCCAAAAGAGGCTGTTACATTCACTCTAATCATGAGTTACCTTACTCTTCTCATATTGAGCTTAGAGTTTTCTGCTTGGTCCTTCTGTTATAGTAGAGGTACATTCGCTTCTTATACTACCTAAATCACTTTTCTTCATTACACTTCATTTCACCAATGTAACCCTTGAGACTCTCAGCATTTACCACTAAGGTTTATGGTTATACAAAAATCTTTGTTAATGATCTTAGTTTTGTGTCACTACGTACTAAGTGAAACCCACAATTCAACACCATTAATGAATTGACGGTACAACATCACTATGTTAACATTCTTAGATGAAATCGTTTTTTTTTATTTTGAGTGATCCTTCTGAAAATGTCTGTAACCAAGATTTTTCTTCCCCAAGGATCCAGTTATTTTTTTTTGAGATTTCTTGTTTGTCCACAAGTCAATGAATATCTTCCCTACCTACTTGTTTAACAGACCACATTGGTCTCACAAGTTCGTCGTTCAGTTTCGGTCTTATATCAAGTATCAAAATCATGAATTGAAGCGAGAGCCAACCTTTATAGCTGTAACTAAAAAGATGCCTTTCAATACTTCTTAACAAGTATTTGATCGTTATTTAATGGGAAGCCACACAAGCACTTTGAAGTCTCTCTTGACTTTGAAGGAAGAGATTCGTGCCCATAATCAGTAGCTTTATGTCTTAAAAAGACATCACAAATACCCACAAATAGTTTACTTTATTTCTTTCTCTTTCACACTCTACGCACGAAAATCTTTGATTTTCCAAAATCTGGTTCTATTAATGATGACTTAATTGTTACAGTTTCGTCTCTAAAAGTATTCCAATGCTCGATAAAGTTAAAGAAGATGACGGTTCATGTTAATTGTGTGGGTGACGTTTGGGATAAAGTGAAGGCTGAGTCAACAGTTATCCAATCGTTTTGAAGATTTGAAAAAGGCACTTTTTATGGAAAGGCATGAAAAGGGAAACATCCTTCTCTTTCCTGCATCATCATCGGGCATGCCAACTGCTCACTCCGTCACATCAGGCACGGTTTCCAATTAATCCAAGATTTCAGCCAAATATTTCTCTCTCCTACTTGTACGTATAAAAGGATTTGGCACGCTCCTCTTTACCCTTTATCACTTACAAATTCTCTCAAATAACAAGGGCGATTTCTCTTACTGTTCATCTTCTTCTTCTCAAGCTTCATCAATGGTAGACTCATCTTCTGTTCACGATACATCTGCTCACTCCAACCTTCTCACCATCAAGCCTCAACAAAACCTCATCATTGACCTTACCCCTTCATATATGAAGCCTACATGTTGTACGTTGTCGAATGTCTCAAGTACTCTCCTCTTGTTGATGCTCTTTCAAAGGTGGAAGTTGTTCCCGTGACCTGTCTTTCATACATCTACTCAACCGCTTACTATGACAAGGTTGCTAAAAGGATTCACTTTGATATTCACAACGAAAAGACCTCAATCTCCAAGACTTGCTTCTGTGCCCTAATTGGTCTCGCTCGAGACCCTACTCTGGTACACCCTGACTTGATTACTACTGTTCAACTGTTCACCATGTTCTACGGAATGGGTTTCACAGAAACCCTAACCACAGTTACCAAATTCAAAAAGTTTTGCCTTCCTCCTCAATGGAAAAACCTTTTCACTCTTCTTTTCAAAGGTCTATCTGAATGCAGCGCCGGCTCAGACCGAGCAAGCAAGTCGTTTATGACTATGCTTTATGGGTTGTATCATGGCATTCATTTAGATTATGGGATTGTCATATGGAAACAACTAGTTCAAAACTTGTATTCTTCATCTCGCCATTCAGAGATTTCCCGTGGAAGGTACTAGTCTATCATTACAAAGTGGGCGATGGATCGTCTCCACGTTCCAATCATGGCGGATTCTCTTCTTTCCTCTATCGCAACGTTTCACACTATAAAGATCATCGTTACAGATCCTACCAAGTTTTCCTTCATTGGATCGACCTCTGAAGCTATGTATGCTTGCGTGTCTGACGCAAGCAATGTTATTCAAGAATACAAGAAGCATCCTTCTTCGGGCCCAAGGGAACTCACTCCAACCATGATTCGCTCAATTGAGGAAGCTGACAAGCTAGCCAAGAGGGGAAAGAAACCAGAAACACAGAAGGAGGTAAAAGTCACTAAACCAACGAAGGGTCAAACCCCCAAGAAGCGAAAGTCCGACAAGGCTGCTCCTTCACAGCCTAAGTAGAAGAAGCAGAAGAAGCCCGCTCGGAGACTCATTCTCCAATCTTCAAGCGATTTGGACTCTGAGTATGTGCCTCCTATTTCCAAACCTTCCACTCACTCAGACTCAGAGAGTGAAAGCTCCGATGAGAAGGCTTCGGGTCATGGTGATACACCGCCTCGCTCGCCTACCCAGAGGTACCTGTTCGCTCCCAACCACCTTCTCCACCACCCGTTTCTGTACCTGTCTCTATCACTCCTATTTTTCCTATAATTACCTCTCAACCATCAACTACTCTTCCCATCCCTGATCCAATCTTTACTGAATCAACAACAACCACTACCATTGGAGTTCGAACCAACGTATCTAATACGGGGGCTCATTCTTCGGCTCCCACACCTCCAGTTACAACCGAACCACCAGTCACTACCGAACCTCCTGTAACTACCAAACCACTATCACCTACCCAATCCACTGACATCAACACGGTTCTTGGCGGTGAGGACTTGTAGTTTGATTCCACTTACTTCAGTCCCTACCGTGTCCAAAGTGATGACGACGAAGACGCTCCTGTAACCAAGTGCCATCTCAAGGTCGTTACTGACAAGCTTGATCAGTTGCTTTCCTCCTCCTCGACTGGTGCTTATTCTGAAGCTGCTCTCAAAACCTTGTTCTCTTTGGTTATTAAAGAACATGATGCTCCTCTCTCTGCTACAGCAAAGGCCATTGATGCATCTACTTCCCAGTGCCAACAAGCCTCTCTTGCTGTTGAGGCTTCAACGAAGGAATGCAAAGAAGCGACCGAAAAAGTTGATAAACTAATTTCTGAAGCTCATCTATTTTTAGATTCTTTGCAGGTGGCTGCTCAAAAGAACTCTCAGACAGTGAATGCTTTGGTTGATAATCTTCAGCGTTCTCTTCAAGCTGAAAGGTCCAATCTTGAAGCTGCTCGTCATGCCATTGAAGTTGCCAATGCCACTCTACATGATAATGTTAATGATCGTCTGACTCAAATGGAAGTAGAGTTGGCTGTCAAAAATCGCATCATGGATGAGTTAGATAAGTGTACTTCTTAGCTGAAAATGCAAAACCTCAAGCTTCCTACAACAACAAACGAGCTTAATGATTTGAAGTCTGAAAGGGAGGTTATTCGAAGCTCTGTCGGTGATGTTCATTCCATTCTGCTTCATCTTCTTTTTATGCTCATGATCCCATTATGACTATCACCATCAGACGACATCTGTCTGAAAAACTTCGACCTGCATTGGACATCCTTAGTCGAATTGAGGGTGTTCCGGTGACTGGTGTCCAACCAAAACAAGGGGGGAGAAAAGGAGAAAACTCAACCTCCACCCGAACCTAAGCGAATAGCTAAACCGAAGGTTAATGAAGCTTCGGTCAGCAAAAGGAAAAAGAAAATTGGTGAAGATGATACAGACGATGAAGGTGATAATGAAGATACTCTGGGTGAAATTTTCTCTAAGCCCTATTAGAAAACAAAACTTTCTGACAAAGAGTATGCAGAAAAGATCAAAAAGGAAACAGCTGAGCTGAAGAAGAACAAAAAAGAAAAGGAGCTCTTGGAGAAAAAAAAGTCCATTTTTCAAGAGTGGACCTTTGATTCGCTTCAAAGAAGTGCTATAGATGAACCAAGTACTCTTTGGATCGAACTGGTCATGTCGTTTGGCCTTGAAAACTCCAAGGATGCGCAGTTTGACATGCCAATCACTCGAAAGGCATTCATATTTCATTGCTTCAACTCAACTGCTGCTATCCCCTCTCCGGACCCGAAGGTGGATCGGGATCTGTTAGAGTTTTATCTGGAGTTCGCTCAGCCGCAGTACTTGACCTGGTGCTCACAGAAGATTACTACTGTCAAGGTAATGAAGCCCTATTCAGCCGGGAAGTTCATGAACGTCAAATTCAAAGTGACTCAAGGCTCTGAAGGCTCGGTTCATAACTTCTCTCTGGCTGATCTACCGAACCTCAATCCTCACGACTAGATACTCCTCGATAACATTTTGCTGTCGAATCCTCAGGAGTATCAGCCGATAATAGATCACATCAAGTGAATGCTTGTTTGCTACATTCACGAAGTAGCAAAGATGGATCAAGAAATCGCCTCTGCTATTCACAAGCGAACCACGATCAAACCATTGGGTAGAGCAGGCGATGTGAATACAATGATCAAGGGCAAAATCGACTCAAAATATCACACTGTGATGTTTATCAGGGGCGAAGGTCAAAAATGCCTGTTTGCTCTTGTTGACAAGCACCTGTTTTCAACTGCTTGCCTGGAGCACAATTTAGAGATCGTTTAGAGGTGTAATCAGAATTCAGCAGCCGACAAGAAGTTGTTTACTGACATGCTGAGATGGTACATTCTATTTCGGCAGACACTTCTTGCTATCATTCCTCGGCTGTTCAAGGTTGTGAAGACATTGAAGCCTACTCAAAAGAAATAATCTTTCGCCTCACTTGACGCAAAGGGGGAGATTGTAGGGCTTATAATGTTGCGTCATGGGCTCGGTCCTTAGCCCAGTTTTGGTATCCGGTTTGGGCCTGTCCAACCGTGATTATTTTACTCTAGGGTTTAGTATTTAAGGTGCATGCATGCATCCTTTGTTGTAACGCTTCCATTATTATTTTTCTCATCAGTATTGTAAACCCTAGCTCGCCTCTACACTGGAAGTTCTTCATCGAGCTCTGCTGAGGCGTGACTATATTTGAATCATAAGCTTTACATTGATTCTATACTGTGTTCTTAATTGTATTGTGTTTGAGTTGTTTGTTCTTCATCTTTACACCTGTGAAAGATCTAAACGATCTGAGATTTATTCTCATCATTAGGCAAGATAGTTTAAGAATTAAAAACCTAACCGTCCATATAAAACACATATCTCATTCTTCTGTAAGAATATGTATGAATCTATATTTGCATTTCAGTGTTTGAATATATAAGGATCATGTTATATTTCAAATGAAGGTTCAAGAATGTTGTTTTTCTACAAGAAGTTATTTCAATCAAAATATGTACTCTATCAGAATATATTCTGACAATTTCATAGAATATCTTTCTAACATAATTGCATTCTAAAAAAAATAAAATCAAGTAAAATTAAAAATTATGTTAGAATTAAAAATGAATTAATTAAAAAAATCAGAATTCAAAATTAAAATAATCAATATCCCTTAAAATTGGAAATTTTCATTAATTAAACATGTTTCCTAATTTAAACATGTGTCTCCTAATTTAAAGATAGGTAAATCAATACTTAAAATAACTAAAACCATTGGTCCACATTCATCCCTACATCCACATAATATTTAATTAGAATACAGTAACCTAAGCCTATATATATATATATATGATGTGTTCTAGCTTTGATGATTTTTCTATTTGGCATGCTCGTTTAGGACATGCACATTATTAAAGAATGTTTGAAATGTCTAAAAATGGCTTAATACCACCTTTGGACATAAACATAGAGAAGTGTAAAACTTGTATGCTAACTAAGATGAGTAGACAACCTTTTCCTAATGTAAAGAAGAATTATGTTATGCTTGAACTAATACATAGTGATCTATTTGATTTTCATGCAAATCCATCCTTAGGTAATAAGAGATACATTGTTACATTTGTAGATGATTATTCTCTTTTTTGTTATGTATCTTAGTTTGTAACACCTTTCGCATGAGCCTATTTGAAATAGCCTTTAATAAGATCTTTCAAAATAATTTAAGAGTTTTAGTTTGTGGAAAATGATCCCAAAGTTTAATTCAAAATATTTTAAAGAGTTCAAACACAGATAAATGTCCAAATTAAAAATTTCCAAAAATTTAGTGGTTTAATAAAAAAACATTCTTGCGAGACTCTCACAACATATATGAAAACACATACGACCCGATTTTTCTTTTTTAACAAAACCAGTTGGTTGTTACCTTTTAAAAATACATAATCAAATATTTCAAGAACATTCAACGACACTTATAAAATAATAATTATAAAAACATTACGGAAGCAGAAAACATCCCAGGTTTTAAACATAATATATTTATTTCGTAAATCTTTATGAGAATGTAGCCTGCAGTCACACTGATCTCTATCCATTATTAGTATCTAAAGATCCTTAAAATGTTAAATAAAAACGGGTAAGAGAAATGTTTAGTGAGCATACACATTACTCTACTATTATATAGATCAATTACTTACACATAGCACACATAACATTTCACATAAAACATAAGAAATAAACATTAACATAAACATTGCTAGCACATACTGTTGGTACCAACCATAACCTTGTTCCCCTAAAGAGAACTACCCCTTACTCTCTAATAGGGAAATAAGAGATAAGAGAGAAAAAACCACATTCTGCATTTCCTTGTTCACTCTACTAGATTAGGGTATCCGTGAACAACAACATAAAACAAGTAATGCCTACATAATAGGAGAGTTAGTGTAACTAACATCTCTTGAACTTGAAAACCTAGCTAGATGGAGCTAGACAAATCCTTCCCTTTCTAAGAACCTAGAAAACAATCACAATATTTATAACACCCATAAAATTTTACGTCAAATTTAAACTTTTCAAGCATAAATAAAACCAGATAGTAACTATTTACAAAACATTTTTATCAATATCCATCAGAGTGTCCCAAAACAAGATCATAAGGATGAGGAGCGGTACGGTCATGCCTTTGCCTTGCCATGATCTCCTCCTAAAGTACCTGAAACAATAAACTGCAAACTGTAAGCCCAAGGGCTTAGTGAGTTACCCCTCAAAATACCAATACCACACTGAAATACCAAATCTGTAACCATAAATCAACAACATGCATACTGGGCTGTTGGCCTGACTGGACCGCCCTACAGGGCCTACAACCTACTGAATCTACACCGAGCCTTCGCCATGATTGGACCGCCATGTGGGCCTACAGTCTCCCCGGACCGCTCATAGGGTATGTTGGCCTTCAGCACAAAGCATGACCGCCTCGACCCAATTCAACAAGCAAATAACCATGTGCGCATACCAACATTTATTGGTATATACGAAACATCGAACATATCTATCTCACTGATTACCACATATAGCAATCTCTCATAACTAGAGCACTGACCTAGGAAGTCACTAACATAGCAATCCCTACGGATCATAATAACGTAACATATAGTCTATCCTGATTCTGATCTAACGGATCATATCCACATGTAGCATACCATAACGATAAAAACTAAAGGGCCGACCTTGGTGCCTTACACCATATCGATATAGTGAGGATAACTTACCTCCCAGATGTCGACTCGAAAGGTAAACTCCAACTCTCGGATAACTTGACCTAGGATCCACCACCTATTATCATGATACAACATACTCATAAGTCCTTTACCTTATAAGGTACTCCATAACCCACTAGTCAACCCCTGGTCAAAGTCAAAGTCCTCAGTCAAGGTCAACAGTCCATGTTAACCTCAACTCGTCGAGTACCCTCGGCTACTCGTCGAGTTCCTTGAAGCACATTCCAACTCGCCGAGTCATCGGGGTGACTCGTCGAGTTCCTTCGATTCTCGATCAAACTTTAAGGCCACCCGTCGAGTTTTCTCCTTGCAACTCGACAGATACACACGCATAAACATCCTAGAGAAAACTCATCAAACTCGCCGAGTTGTTCTTGAACTCGTCGAGTCTATGGCAATCTTCATCGGACTCGCCGAGTTGTTCATCCAACTCGTCGAGTTCACGGCCATCTTCATGTGACTCGCTGAGTCAACCTTGTGACTCGCCGAGTCCATTCGCTCTAAATCATAGATCCAAGCTTCTAGGGCATGCTTATCACGTAAAGTTGCAAACTTTACGTGCATGCATGGCTATAAAGGCTCTAAATGCCTATTTTAAGTTCTTAATGGAGCTTCATGCTCAAGAGGGACCTATATCATGACCAAAATTGTAACTTTATGCTTCTATAATCCAAGGAGGGTCCAGATCTGAAGTTACAACCTCATATTTAGCCCATAGCTCATCTTACCAACTTAATATTCCACAAAAACCCTAAAAGTCAACCGATAAAAGAGATTTACAAGGAAACTGACGATTTAGGTACCTCTAGAAGATGATAACTGAGATAAGTGTCGATTCCCACACTCTACTTGCTCCAATCTTCTTCTCCTCCATGCCTTCTCCCTCCAAAGATCCTCTTTTCAAGCTTCAAACACACAATGGGCACACATACACGTATTAGGGTTCTCAAGGACTCTCTAGAACTGTAAAGAGGCCCAAGGGAGGCTAAGGTTCCTTTAAATAGGGTGTAAAACCCCAGGATTTAGGGTTTAATCTTCCAGCTCCTACTCGCCGATTCCCAATATGGACTCCTCGAGTAGGTCACTTAACTCGTAGTCCCACCCTGCTGCTACTCGACGAGTAGGGCAACCAACTCGTTAAGTAGGGCCTAACCCAAGAATTCTTATTTAAAGCAATACCTGAGAATCGGGGCGTTACAACTCTCCCCCACTTGAACTAGACTTCTCCCTCGAAGTCCGCTGGAATAAACAATGTCGGGTAATGCTCGCGCATCTCCGCCTCCGGCTCCCATGTCCACTCGGATCCCCTCCGATGTTCCCACTGTACCTTTACTAAAGGTATTTCCTTGTTCTGCAGAATCTTCTTCTTCCTTTCCAAAATAGCCACAGTCCTCTACACATAGTTCAGGCGCTCATCGACGTGAATATCATCCAACGATACCATTGCCTCCTGGTCCATAATGTATTTTCGTAATTGTAAAACATGGAATGTGCTGTGGATCCGGCTAAGCTCCTCTGGAAGCTCTATCCAATAAGCCACCCTGCCAACCCTGGCAATAATCCTGAACGGTCCAATGTAACGGGGACCCAATTTTCCCCTCTTCCTGAAGCGGATCACACCCTTCCAAGGTGAGACCTTCAGGAGAACCATGTCACTCACCTGAAATTCCAGTTCAGATCGGCGTTGTTCGACATAACTTTTCTGCCGACTCTGAGTGGTCTGCAAACACTGTCTAATCTGCTGTATCTTTTCGGTAGTCTGCCGAACTAGCTATGTCCGCCCGATTACCTTGTGCCTAATCTCACCCCAGCAGACTGGGGTTCTACACTTCTGGCCATACAACAACTCAAAAGGCGGGGCGCCAATACTGGAATGATAGCTGTTGTTGTAGGCGAACTCTGCAAGCGATATGTGGGAATCCCAACTCCCACCAAAATCAATAACGCACACCCTCAACATATCTTCGAGGGTCTGGATGGTCCACTCACTCTGCCCATCTGTCTGCGGATGGAAAGTTGTACTAAAATGTAGTCGCGTACCCAGTTCCTCATGGAACTTCTGCCAAAAACGGGAAGTTAACCTGACATCCCGATCGGAAATGATAAAAACTGGAACCCCATGGCGAGAGACAATCTCGCTGACATGCATGTTGGCCAGTTTTTCTGCAGACGAACTCTCCCGTATGGCCAAGAAATGGGCACTCTTGGTCAACCGATCCACGATGACCCAAATAGCATCAAACCCCTTCACCGTCCTCGGCAACTTTGTAATGAAATCTATCGTGATCTGATCCCATTTCCACATGGGAATCTCTAGAGGCTGCAGCTTGCCATGCGGCCTCTGATGCTCGGCCTTGACCATCCTACAGGTCAAGCACCTCTCAACATACCTAACGATATCTCGCTTCATTCCGGGCCACCAATAACTTAAGCTCAAATGACGATACATCTTGGTGTCCCCCGAATGAATAGAAAAATGAGACTTATGAGCCTCCTCCATCACTGTCTTCCGAACCCCTCAAGACATCGGAACCCATACCCTACCGTATCGGATCAATAACCCGCGGCTATCCTGAACAAATCGGGCGCTCTTGCCCTTAATTCTCTCCAACTTCCAGTTCTCCGGTCTCATACCCTCAACTTGAGCATCCCTAATCAAGCTCACAAGCGGGGAATCCACTGCTATCCTCATACACCTTTCTGGGGTAGAAGGCCCAACTGAATTGTGACTCAAAGCATCCGCAACCATATTCTTTTTTTTAGGACGGTAAAGGATCTCACAATCATAGTCCTTGAGCACATCCAACCACCTGCGCTGCCTCATATTCAGGTTCGGCTGAT
This sequence comes from Lactuca serriola, assembly GCF_051521515.1. NCBI lineage: Eukaryota > Viridiplantae > Streptophyta > Magnoliopsida > Asterales > Asteraceae > Lactuca > Lactuca serriola. The sequence continues at coordinate 182,786,474 of NC_136415.1, forward strand.
CCATGATGTGCCTCAAACTCTTGTGATACGTATATACAATACATCGGACCTCGTATAGATAATGCCTCCAAATCTTGAGAGCGAAAACCACTGCTCCCAACTCAAGATCGTGCGTAGGGTACCTCGTCTCATGCGGCTTCAGCTACCGCGATGCATAGGCTACCACCCGTCCTCTCTGCGTGAGGACTGCCCCCAAGCCCGTGATGGACGCATCACAAAACACTACAAAGTACTCAACTCCCTCAGGGAGTGTCAACACTGGCGCCTCACATAAACACTGCTGGAGGGTCTCAAACACCCTCGGCTGCACAGGGCCCCACCGGAAATCCACCCCTTCCTCGTAAGACGAGTGAGGGGTATTGCGATCATAGAAAAATCTCGAATAAATCTCCGGTAGTACCCTGCTAAGCCCAAGAAACTCCTGATGTCTGTGGGAGATATTGGAGTCTCCCACTGAATAACCGCCTCCACTTTGGTCGGATCAACCAAAATCCCCTCCTGATTAATGAGATGTCCGAGGAACTGAACCTCTCATAACCAAAACTCACACTTTGAGAACTTGGCATACAACTATTCTTGACTCAGGACCTCTAGCAGCTCCCTGAGATGCTCCTCGTGCTGCTCTCGGGTCTTGGAATACACCAAAATATCATCTATGAATACAATGACCGAGCGATCGAGCATCGGTTTGTAGAGTCGGTTCATCAAATCCATGAACACTGCTGGCGCATTGATGAGCCCAAACAGCATCACCACGAACTCGTAATGACCATAACAAGTCCGAAAAGCGGTCTTCTCCACGTCTTCCTCCCTCACTCTGACCTGGTGATATCCTGACCTCAAATGAATCTTTAAAAACCAAGATGCACCCTGTAGTTGATCAAAAAGATCATCTATCCTTGGGAGTGGATAAAGGTTCTTCACCGTTAACTTGTTCAACTCTCTATAGTCAATGCACATCCTGTGCGAACCGTCCTTCTTCCTGACAAAAAGGATCGGTGCTCCCCAAGGTGAACTACTCTGGCGAATAAATTGCTTACCCAGCAGTTCCTGCAACTGAGATGACAACTCCCGCATCTCTGGCGGTGCCAGTCGGTACGACGCCTTAGTGTTAGGGGCCGCACCCGACACTAGATCAATCCTGAACTCAACCTGCCTCTCCGGAGGCACTCCAGGTAACTCCTCTGGAAACACGTCAGCAAACTCTCTAACTACAGGGACCTCCGAAACTGAGTGTTGATCCCTATCCCGCGTATCCACCACGTATGCTAAATAACCGGCATACCCATGCTTTATATACCGCCGACCTTGGCCGCTGAACAAAACCCTGATCCCATCCTGGTGCCCTCGCCATATACCACCAGTTCTCCCCCACTTGGAGTTCAAACTCCTACTCGCTGCCCCTCACAATCGATCATAGCACCAAATCAACAGAGCCAATCCATCCCTATGATCGCACACACTTCCCCCATGGGAATTGGAATCAAATCTATCAGGAAGGGCACCCCGAAAATCTCCAACTCGCATCCCTGGTAGATCGAAGAAGCAGAAACCCCGTGCTCGTTGGCGATCAAGACTTGCAACATACACTCAAGCTCCTCTACCGGCACACTAAACCTGATGAGATTAAATCAATTTTTAATCTATAAAGATCGATTAGATCTTGAACAAGTATATGAATATGAAACTTCAAGAACGCAATATTAATAACAAGGCAGAACGAAACAATAAGAACAAACAGCTTGAATCAAATGTGTCGAATGATTAAATAAAATCCTTAGAAGAGCTCGATTAAGAACATCAACTGTAAAGGATTAGAAGATTACAAGCAAGCAATATCGTAAACTCTGGAATGCTAAAACTGAAATCTTGAATCTTAACCTAATATGCATGCAAGCGATAACTTATATACAATACATAAAAGGCTCTCGGTTGGACAGGCCCAAACCGGAGAATAAAAGGCTAATCTAACGAGCCCAAAAGACGCAACATCAAAACTCTTTTCAGCCCAACAATCTCCCCCTTTGCGTCAATTTGGAGCGAGACTTTCACTTTCTACTTGGGCCGGCGGCTGAAGCTGGTACCTTCTTCTTCACGGTACTAAACAGACACTTGGTTATGGAAAGGATGGTCTGTCTAAACCGGATGTACCAATTGATCATATCATTGAAGTATTTGATATCATCAGCCGAATTGTCTTTACACTGCTTGATGATGAATAAGATGTGCTCCAAGCAAGTTGTAGTGTAAAGATGTTTGTCAGCTAAAGCGAAGAGACATTTCTGTCCTTCGGCTCTAGTGAACATCACAGAGTTTCGCCTCGAATCTATCTTGCCCATCAGCATTTGATTCAGATTACTGGCCGATCCCACAGGCTTGACTTTCGGTTTCTTCTTAAAAACTGTGGCAACATCCTAATCCATTAGGGCCACCTCCATGATGTAGCATGCCAGCATCCTTTTGACATGGTCTAAGATGGGACCATATTCGGCTTCGTTTGTCAGCAGGATGTTGTACAAGACTATCCAATCATGAGAGTTCAGATTGGGCAGATCCGCCAGAGAGATCATGTGAGCAGTTCTTGCAGATCCTCGGATAAGCTTGAACTTGACGTTTGTGAATCTCCCCACGGCAAAAGGCTTCATCACCCGAACATTGACAATCTTCTGGGCGCTCCATGTAAGGAATTGAGGGCGAGCGGCCTCCAGGTAAAAGTCAATGAGCTCCCTGTCAAGCTCATCGTTCGGATGCGGGACTTCGAAAATGTTGGAGAAGGCGTGGAAGATGAACGCCTTTCGAGTCAGCGGCATATCAAATTGCGAATCGACCGAGTTGATGCAGTCGAACGATATCACCGGCTCGAGCCATAGTATGCTTGGAGTCTCTATGGCCTCTTTTATCAACCGATCCCTGGTCCAGGCAGGGAAGAGCAACTTTCGGCTCTCAAGGAGATCGTTGGCTTCTTTTTGTTTACGTTCGGCTTCTTCAGCTTCACGTGCCACACGACTGACATCGTCATCAGTATTGCGACTGTTCTTTCTCTTTAACATGTCCGCAATAGTCTCCTTGTCTTCATCTTCATCTTCATCTCCATCCTATGCTATGTGTTTGCCCTTGTTCTTCACACCCGAACCCGAGGCATGACCAGTTTGGGGTGGTTCGGTTGTGTGAGTAGCGTTGGAGGACGGAGGTGGTTTCGATCCTTTCTTCTCTTCTCCCCCTTGTTTCGGAATGGACACGAAACTGGGTAGGCCTTCAATTTTACTCAATAGATCCATGGCCGGAGAGAGTTTCTCAGCGAGGGTACGCCTCACCGAGTGATTGAGGATGGGGTTGTGTGCTTCGAGGATGTTAGATAGAGCGGCGTGGACATCCGAAACACACGTCTTGATGATTTCCCTTTCGGATCGAAGAGCCTCCAATTGTTGTTCGGAGTTGGAAAGTTGGGTGCTCTTGACCTTGTGGGCAGTAGTCTTACTCGCCAGGACGTCCATCAGTTTATTTTCAGCCGCAAGATCCTCTTGTAGTTTTGCCAAGCGGGCATCGATGGAGGCACGGAGTGCCGAGTTGTCGTCGCTAAGGTTTTGTCTGAGGGTAGCGAATGAGGATAACTCCGTCTTTAAAAACTGGGCCAATTGATTGATAAGTGGTTCCAGAGTTGTTTTGGTGGCATCGGCGCTTTCCTGCATAGACTGCAGCAGGATTGTAGCGTCATGGAATAGTTTATCGACTTTTTCGGTCGCAGCCTCACAAGCGCGGGTGGAGGCGTCTATTGCAGCAGTAGCAGAGGCCACTGAGTCATGTTGAGCCCTAGAGAAGGCATCAACTATCCTCTGAAGGGCAGCTTCAGATAAGGATGACTGCTGATTGGAAGAGGAGGCGAGAAGTTGATCAACCTTCTCGTTCAGCTCACGGAGATGCTTCTTGGTTACAGGAGCATCATCCTCCTCATCACTTTGAACTTGAAACGGACTATAGTAGACCGAATCAAAGTTCAGGTGATCACCACCTAGGTATTGATCATCGCCATCGGAGGCGTCTTCTGGAGATTGAGGTGGTGGTGAAGCTGGGGGTGTTATGGGTTTGGTTGGTTCAGGTTGAGTAGGTGGGGGGTTAGTTTCAGGTGGTGGTTGTGTATGGGTTTCGGTTTGTGGAGGTTCGGTTACGGGAGGGGTTTCGGTTACAGGTGGTGTTTCGGTTGAGGTGGTGAATATGGGTGGAGGTATAGGGAATGAGGTTGGTGGTATAGTAGGGGTTATGGTGGGAATGGAAATAGGTATTGTGGGTGGAGGGGAAGGAACTGGGGATTGGTGAAGTTCCATCTCCGGGGTTGGGGACCGAGGGGGTGTGTTGCCTCGTAGAGGAGAGACATCGCCTTGTGATCCCTCAGCGTCCGAACTCTCAACTTCAGATTCACTTGATGAGGAGGAAAGGATTAGCTTTCGCTTTTGTTGGGTCTTCCTCCTTTTCGGTTGTGGTGACGAGGCAGCCTTCGGTTGTTTGCGCTTCTTGGGAGTAGGTTTTGGGGCTTTGGATGGTTTCTTCCCCTTGTCTGCCTTCTTACCCCTGGCCACCGGTTTGTCGGCATCATGGATCGATCTCAACATGTCCGGTGTCAGTTCCCTCGGACCAGATGGCCCTAACTCCTTGATCGCCTTGATCATACTGCTGTCTGATGGCACACTACCATACATCGACTCCGGGATAGAGCCAATGAAGGAGAATTTCGATGCAGCGGATACGATGATCTTCGTGGTGTGGAACGTACCAATCGAAGACATCGGTGCACCGTCAGCAGTTTGGACATCGAACCTGTCCATAGCCCATCTTGTGATCAAGATCCAGAACCGGGCTAGTGACACCTCGGAGTGTCGGGAAGCGGAAGAGAGGCTCTGAATCAGTTGTTGCCAAAGGACAAATCCGTAGTACAGATTGATCCCGTTGTACACCGCATACATAATCGACAGGAAAAGACGACTGGCCCCGTCCGATCCTGAGCTTCGTTCTGACAGTCCCTTGAAGAGAACTGTAAATAACCCATTCCATTGGGGCGGTAGGCATGACTTCTTGAATCTGGCGACGGAGGTGAGAACTTCCGTGTAGCCCATGTTGTAGAACATGCTGTAGAGCATACCAACCGGAATTGTCTCCGGGTGAACACGCGATGGGTCAGCAGCAAACCCAAGCATAGAGCAGAAGCGGGAACGAGAAATCGACGTCTTGTGTTCCGCCACTTCGAAAAAGACTCTGTCAACGGCCTTGTCGTAATAAGCCGTTGCGTAGACCTGAGATAGGGCCACCATTGGCACCGTTTCAATCCGTGACAGTGCCGGAGCAAGCTGGGAGTATTTGAGACACTCGATGACCGGCGACATGTAGGGATCATAGGCCAGTGGGTTCAGATCAATCACGAGGCATTGCTGAGGACGGATTGGAAGAATCTGAGAAGTAGCATGGACGGAAGAGGATTCAGCCATTGTTGCAGGTTGGAGAAGAAGATAACCGGGAGAGAGTTTGGAAGTATTTTTGCTTTGGAAATTATGGGGCAGTAAAGAGGTAAAAGGTGGTCTGGATGGGTTTTTATAGTAGGTGATAGGAGAGAGAAAGATCGATTCAAATCTCTTATGGAAATATGGAAGGGTTTTTGAGTGACTGATTGGTGACAGTTGGGACGTGCGATGATCACGTAGGAGAGAGAGTGTCAGATTCCTAGGATCACGCCGCCCAATAAGCGCCGGTTCAGAGAGAGGAACCGTTTCCATTTCCACACGCGCCATTAATGCCAGATGGATGACGCTTCAATACTGCACACGCGTCCAAATGTGTCAGAAAAAGCGCGACCTCTTCAAATTCACGCGCCCGCCTTTTTTTTTTACCGTCGTTTAAATTTCTATCCTTTGAACTTCCGCCGCGTCAGCATCTTTTTGTCTTTTTCCCTTTTGAATCAGCTGTATTCAATTGAGGACCCACGTGGCTAATTTTTGGCCACAACTTCATTAGTAATCCCTCAGTAATAAACCAGCCTGTAAAATAATTAGTAACGGAATTTTGAAAATCTAGGATTTTCGTGCTAAGAGTATAAAAGATAAGGAAATAAAGCAACTCTTTTTGGAATAATCTGTGATGTCAATTATGACACGAAACTGATGATCCCGGGCACGAATCTCTTCCTTCAAGATCAAGAAAGACCTCAAAGTGTTAGTGTGGAATCCCGTTGAATTACGATCAAACATTTATTAATAAATGTTGAAAGGCTTCTTTTAATAAGACTAATTAAGGGTGGTTTCGCTTTGATTCAACAATTCAATTCTTGATATAAGAACGAAAGTGAACAAAGTACTTGTGAGACCGGTGTAGTCTGTTGAACAAGTAGGTTGGAGTTGATTTTTAAGTGACTTGGATAAGTATAAAATCTCAGATAAAAATTATAACTGGATCCCATGGGAAGAAATGTTATGGTGTGTAACAATTTCATTGGAATCGAAAAAAAAATTGAGATTTCATGAAGGTACATTCGTCAATTCATTGGTGAAAACTTGATCAAATTAATTTGTCACCGTCAATTCTTTGGTGTTGAATTTTGGGTTTCACTCAGCTCGTAGTGGCACGAAACTAAGATCATAAACACAGATGTTGTGTAACCATAAACCTCAGTGGTAGTTTCTGAGAGTCTCAAGGGTTACAGTGATGAAACGAATGTTATGGAGAAGTGTAATGGGGATGGTGAAAGAAGACATAGTACCTCTGCTGCGAAAGAAAGGACCAAGCAGGAGACTCTTAACTCATGTGAGAAGAGTGTGAGGTAGCTCACGATTAGAATAAATAAGTTAGCCTTATTGGGAAGACAAGGTTTGTGTATACCAAGTCGTGAAGGCAATTATTCAAAATCTTATGAGGCTTGGGACACATACATCAGTATGCTTCTAGGGACACTTAAGTAATTCAGCAAATATATCCCCATAAGTAAACGAACATACAAAAAAAATAAAAACATATTTTTGGAGTGTTTGAAATTTATATATAAAAAAAAATAAAAAAATAAAATAAAAAAATAGAAAAGATAAAAAAAAATAAGACAAGAAGAAAAAAAAACTTTTGATTCAAAAAAAAATGGAAAACCGAACCCGAACGTTCGGTTGGTTTCGGTTGGAAAAAGTTGAAAAACCGAACCCGAACCTTCGGTTGGTTTCGGTTCAGGAAAATTTTGAAAAACCGAACCCGAACCTTCGGTTGGTTTCGGTTCTTGAAAATTTTGAAAAACCGAACCCGAACCTTCGGTTGGTTTCGGTTCTTGAAAATTTTGAAAAACTGAACCCGAACCTTCTTGAAGTTCCGGTCTTTGAAATTTTTTTAAGAAACCAAGAAGTTTAGAGATAATAAAAAAAAACTTGTTACGTAAAGAAAAATAAATTTTGCACAAGAAATATACAACACAGAAAAACTACCTTTGAAGTAATGAGCGAGTCAGATGGTTGAACCGAACCCGAACGTTCGGTTGGTTTCGCTTCTTACGGTTGAGATTGAGTGGTAGTGTGAGGAACTGATTCTGATTCCATCATACCGAGCCCTTGCAATATTTTATTGAATGATGCTTCAGGAAGAGCTTTGGTAAAGACATCAGCCAGTTGATCAGTGGTTCTTACGAAGTGAACTTCGACATTTCCATCTTCCACATGATCTTTGATGAAGTGATACCTTAGTGCTATGTGTTTGGTTTTAGAGTGTTGCACTGGGTTATGACAGATCCTAATTGCACTTTCAGAGTCACAATATAGTGGGATCTTCTTCATATTGAGTCCATAGTCTCGAAGTTGACTCTGGATCCAAATCACTTGTGATGTGCAGGATGCAGCGGCAATGTATTCCGCTTCAGCAGTAGACAGCGACACACATGTTTGTTTCTTGGATTGCCAGCTAACCAACTTCCCTTCAAGAAATTGACAGCCACCAGTTGTGCTTTTGCGGTCGAGTCCACATCCTCCAAGGTCAGCATCAGAATAGGCTTGAACGAAAAAGCCTGAATTGGATGGATACCATAGACCTAAGGAGGCGGTTCGCTTGAGATAGCGTAGGATGTTCTTCACTGCCAGCATGTGAGGTTCGCGTGGGTTAGCCTGAAATCGAGCACAGTAACACACAGAAAACATGATATCAGGCCTGCTAGCAGTTAGATACATCAATGAGCCTATCATTTGACGATAGAGTGTGATGTCAATAGCCGGTTTATCTAGTGAAGGGGTCAGCTTGGTGCCGAATGCCATTGGGACTTTGACTTTTGAGTCTCCCATCATTCCAAACTTCGCTAGGAGAGTCTTAGTGTAAGCTTCCTGATTGATAAAGATGCCTTCGGGTCCCTGTCTTATGTTTAAACCAAGGAAAAAGTTAATAGGACCCATTGAGCTCATTTCAAACTTAGTCTCCATCAACTTTCTGAATTCAGCTGTTAAGCTGGGATTCGTGGAGCCAAAGATGATGTCATCGACATAAATTTGAACTATCATAAGGTGGTTACCTTCCTTTTTACGAAAGAAGGTTGGGTCAACCGAACCTTGTTTGAATTTGGACATCTTCAAAAATTTTGTAAGCGTTTCATACCAGGCTCTCGGAGCTTGTTTGAGGCCGTACACAGCTTTATCCAGAATGTAGCAATGATTTGGATACTTTTCGTTCACGAACCCAGGAGGTTGCTCCACATACACAGTTTCTTCAAGTTCTCCATTGAGAAATGCACACTTGACGTCCATTTGGAAAACCTCAAAGTTTTTGTGAGCAGCATAGGCCAGAAATATTCTAACCGATTCTAGCCTAGCTACTGGAGCGAACGTTTCTTCGTAATCTATCCCTTCCTCCTGACAGTATCCCTTGACAACCAGACGAGCCTTGTTCCTTATGACATTACCTTCCTTGTCCATTTTGTTTCTAAAGACCCATTTAAGACCAACAACCGAAGCATCTGGAGGAGTTGGAATGAGGCGCCAGACTTTGTTCCTTTCAAACTCATTCAGTTCGTCTTGCATCGCTTGAACCCAATCAGAGTGATCGAGGGCAGTGTTCACTGTCTTCGGTTCAACTTTTGATACGAATGAGTTAAACATACAAAACTCAACTTTTGAGAATAAGGATGTCTGTTTTGCCTTCAGTTGAGATCGGGTCAGAACCTTTTCAGATACATCACCAACTACTTGGGAGATAGGATGATCTCTGGTCCATTTTGTGAGAGGAGGGTAATTCGGATCGAAGGTTGGATCTAGTTCAGCATTGATCATCTCTTCGGGCTCAGATTGGCTATCGTCATCATTCTTCATATCATCATGCTCCCCCTCAATTGATGAGTCTTGAGAAACATGAGTTTCAGGGGTGTCTTGTGGTGCTGGAGTTTCAGGCATTGAAGCACCTTCGTTTGGAGGGGCACCTTCGGTTGGAGAAGTACCTTCGGGTGGTGTTGTAGAGCTTTGCTCCCCCTCGATATGAGAACTTGGCTCCCCCTCGACTGAAGCATTGTTGGTTGGAGAGTCATCAGTGGGCGATTCTCCTTCATGCATTCTTCTTGCAGTATCTTCGACAATCTTATTCATATGATCTATCTTGTTGTCAGCTGCACCTGCTTCGGAGAGAGAAGCTTTTTCCGGTTCGTCAAAGAGATCCAGAAAGTTCTCGTACATATTGGCGATCGAGACTGTGACTTGACCAGTTTGAGGAAAGATTTCCCTGGCAGTGTCATCTATGGCCTGTAGCTTCTTGACAAAGCTATCGTCGAAGGTCACATAGTATGTCTCTTCAATCCTTCTTGATCGTTTGTTTAGGACCCTGTACGCCTTTGAAGTGAGTGAGTAACCCAGAAAGATTCCCTCGTCAGCCTTGACATCAAACTTGTTGCGGTGTTCTTTAGAGTTAAAGATGAAACACCTTGAGCCAAACACGTGGAAAAATTTCACGTTGGGTTTTCTGTTATTTATTATCTCATATGGTGTGAGCGTGAATCGCTTGTTGAGATAGGACCTGTTTTGTGTATAACAAGCAGCAGAAATAGCGTCAGCCCAAAAATAAAGAGGTAAGGAAGCGAAACTTAGCATAGTTCGGGCAGCTTCACACAAAGATCGGTTTCGTCTTTCGACTATTCCGTTCTGCTGTGGTGTGTAGGGAGCTGAGAAATTATGACTGATTCCCTTTTCTGCAAGAAACTCTTCAAACTCTTTGTTCTTGAATTCGAGACCATTGTCGCTCCTTATGTTGCGAACGACCTTCTTGAGCTGGACCTCAATTTGTTTGATGAACGCTTTCAGCTTTTGAGTCACTTCAGATTTGAGCTTTAGAAAGAACACCCATGTAAATCGAGAGAAGTCATCAACGATAACAAGAATATACTTGCTACCACCGATGCTTTCAATAGATGAAGGACCACACAAATCGATATGAAGCAATTCGAGTGGTTCAACAACTTTTGTGTTAATTATGGATGGGTGACTTTGACGACTCTGCTTTCCCATTTCGCATGCAGCACACAAATGCTCTCTGTCGAACTTGAGCAATGGAAGACCCCTAACATGACCTCCAGTGACAAGTCGGTTGATATCCTTGAAATTGAGATGAGAGAGTCTTCGGTGCCACAACCAGCTTTCGTCGGATTGAGCTTTTGATAGCAGACATATGGCTGGATTTCCTTTGATGGGTTTCATGTTCAGAGGAAACATTTCACCCTTTCGCTCTGACTTCAGAATCACTTTCTTTGTCTTTTTTTCTATGATTTCCGAACCTTCATCATCGAATGAAACTTTGAGACCAGTACCTCCAACAAGCTGAGATACACTGATGAGGTTGTGTTGAAGTCCTTCCACATAGGCCACCTTTCTTATGGTAAAATCACCATTCGTTATCATCCCATATCCCTTTATGGTCCCGAAAGAGTTATTTCCAAACTTAACATTGCCACCATTTGCAAGGGATCTGTATTCCCTAAGCTCCTCTTTCCTCCCTGTCATGTGACGCGAGCAGCCACTGTCGATGTACCATTCTTCGTCAAACTGCTCGTCACTTATAACCTGCAAAAAATTAAGCAGATTTAGGAACCCAAAGTTTCTTGGGTCCATGTGAGCTTTTCATGGGAACAGGAATAGTGAGAGAGATGTCGACTAGATATGTTCGTTTTATTAGAGTTGTTTCATCTTTCTTTTTAATGGTAAAGACTTTTATTTTATGAACATTAGGGATGTTCGTTTTGGACTCAGATTTGGATTCATCGACCTTTTGCTTTCCCTTCTGTTCAGCTGAAGAATGAGGTTTTCGAGGGCAAGCGTGATTAGTTTTGGAACTAGATGGAGATGAATGAGTGGAAGTGAAAGAACGAGAAGAATTAGGAAGAGAGGATTTGGATTTGGATGGAGATGTCTTCCTTGCTGATGACTCTAGGTGACCCTTTTGCTTTTGATCGTTGGTGGGGTTAACCTTTGAGTCTTGTTCCTTTTTCATTTTGGAGCCGAACCTCTGTGTTCGGTTGGTGTAGTTCTTGGAACCGAACCTTTGGTTTCGGTCGAAGTCCTTTTCAGAACCGAACCTTGGCTTTCGGTTGGTATCTTCTTGTGAACCGAACCTTGGCTTTCGGTTAATATCTTCTTGCGAACCGAACCTTGGCTTTCGGTTAGTGGAACTTTCAGGCTTTCGTACATGATTGTTTTCATACTTCAGATTCTTGTCCTTGTGTGTATAGTATGCGTTCTGGGAGTGCCAGAATTGTTTCCTTTCAGAAAGATTTTTCCTGTATCTTTGGTTCCTTTCTATCTTCTTATCCCTCATCTGCTTAGGTTGATGATGAACGTTCGCTCTTGTTTTTGCTGTAACTTTGACTGATTCCTTTTGAACTTCAGGAGTTTTTCTTTGTGCAGAAGGAACAGATGGAATATCTGAAGAAGATTCAGTTTGCCCTGAGGAAGTGGAAGGAGTATCTGATGAAGTTTCGCTTCGAGCTGTAGGTGTTGAAGGAATGTCTTCTTTTGCTAAACAATCATCCTCTTGAGGAATTTCTTTGGTACCACTTGTACTTGGTTCACTGAAATTATCAGGCTTGTTCAAGGGTTCAGGTATGTACCTCCCTTTCTTCATCCAGGAGGTTCTTTCAGAAAGACCAACGGTTTCGTTTCCATTATCAATAGGAGCTTCCCAGAAATACTCATCACAACCATCAGCATTGTCTTCGTTAACAATAGCTGTGAGTTCAGCTGTTTGATGTTCGGTTACTCCAGTCACCTTGTATACTTGATTTGGAGTGGTCCTGACCTTTTGATACACAACAGCTTTTTCTACTAATTTCGGGGACTTTTGTTGGGACAATCTAGCGAATTCCACAGAATTTTCAGAAATAAGGTTTTTGTGGTTTTCAGTTTCGCTTTTAATAAATTCTGAGCAGTCAACCGTATCCTCCACAGAAATTTCACTCAAGTTTTCGTCCTCATTAAGCTCAGATGAATTTTCAACATCGATTTTGTTTTCTGAGCTTACGTTGGCGTTAAGAGAGTTAAATTTTTGCATGGTTTCGGTTCTCAGTTTAAGTCGGTCATTTTCGTCCAAAAGGTTTTTGAGCATGTCCTTGTGGTCTTTGGACTTAATGAAGGACTCAATTTTGTCCAGTCCATACATATAGGTTGGATTGACATCATCAGACGATATCACACTTTCACAATTGTAAGCTTCGGCATCGATTTCATCCTCCTTAAATTCTAGAAAGGGCAAAATCATGCGATGGATCTTTTGACCTATCTCACAGTCCAAGTGAAGTTGAGTAATATTGGAATATAAACGTTTAGCTATTAAACAAAAAACATTTCGTTGTTTTAACAATTTCAAATTGTCTCTCTGCAAATAAATGTTTTCGTCTTTAACTTTAATTAATTCCGACTCTTTTAACTCAATCCACATTCGCCGCTCCTCACTCTTCGATGCCGCCCTGCTTAATTGATCAGTCAGGTTAGAAATGGTGACTCAAGTTTGAGTTAGGCTACTATCTAAATGAGAAATTCTTGTATTGATATTTTTTAGTTCTTTCTCGTAAGAGGATGGTGGTACTTTAAATGAAATAAAAGCAGATTGTACCTTCTTTATCAGTTCATCGAGTTCATTGAACTGCTGGCTGAGTGGTTTAGCCGTAAAGCACATATCCTCCTGCACCTTCGGTCCATTGCTTCCTCCATCGGTGTTGTATCCCCTCATTTGAGACACCTCAGTCACCATGAAGCATTTTCCACCACTGCTTTCCTCCTTAGCCACATATGCCTTTCCATGAGTAGGCTTTCTCACTTCTTCGTCTTCTGAGTCAGTAGACCAAACTTCAGTGCTACCGAACTCATCGTCATTGACCGAACCCTGCACAATAAGAGCATTAATAGAAGGGTTAGCGGTAGAGTTCTTCTTTCTTAACTCATCCAATCTCTTCTGCAGCACAGCTTCCTCATCATTTCCATTGTCCTTTTCAGCCATCTTCTTAAGAACACAGTCCTTAGCGTAGTGGTTCTTGCCACCACAATAGAAACAGCTTACTCCAGAATCGCCATCTGCTTTCGGTTCCTTTTTGGGCTCCTCAGCTTTCGGTTCATTGTTTGCTTTTTCTGAGCTGTAACTCCCCTGCCAGTTTCGGTTTTTGTTGCTGGGGAATCTCTTCTTTATGAACCTCTTAGGATTGGATACCATCATGGCATAATCCTCAGTTGAGAGGTCATATTCATCCAAGTTGAGCTCTTCATCCTCCACCACAGCTTTACTTTTAGATAGGAGGGCCAACGAACCAAGACTAGAGACAACATTCTTCTCTTGAACCACATTCTTCTCTTGGGACTTTAGAATACCTACCAGTTTTGGCAAAGAATATGATTTAAACTGTTCATGGGCTTTGACTGTGGAAACAACTGCTCTCCATTCAGATCGCAGTCCATTCAAGAAAGTAACCTTTTGTTCGATAAGCTTCCTTTCAATGTCGTGTTTGATCATCTTGCTGAGAAGATGATTGAAGCGATCAAACGTCTGGGTCATAGTTTCTTCGGCCCCTTGCCTGAATTCACCAAATTCAGATAGAAGTAAGGTTTGGATGGAATGTTCAAGATCTTCGTCTGTTGAATACAGTTCACGAAGTCTATCCCACACTTCCTTTGCCGTAGTGCATGAGCTGACCAGCCTGAATGTGTCGGACTGAAGGGCGAATCTGATCAACCTAAGTGCCTTAATATTGCACTGGAGTTTGTCTTTTTCATCTTGCGCGATATTCGTCACGTCCTTGAGCAGATCATTGTACTCTTTTTGCGTCTTAATGATTCTGGACGACGTAGAATGAGAAAACGGTCCACTGATGATGGCTTCCCATATGAGATAACCATTGTCCTCTGATCCAATCACATAATCTTCGAAATGATGCGCCCATACTTCATAGTCATGGGTGTACAAGATTGGAATCTTTGTCGTCGAACCGATGCTGTTGGAAATATTAATAGGGTTTGATTGCGTTGCGTCCATAATGATCGTAAAAACCTGTTCAAAGATCAGACTTGTAATAAAGCAGATTAGGGCAAAACAATAAATACTAAGATACGTCAATTAAGATGACGGCTCAATAAATATCGATGATTGCGGAAAACCCTAATGGAAATCTTTTTCACAGAAAAGATGTGTATCGATTACACAGCCTCCTGCTCTGATACCAATTGATGAGATTAAATCAATTTTTAATCTATAAAGATCGATTAGATCTTGAACAAGTATATGAATATGAAACTTCAAGAACGCAATATTAATAACAAGGCAGAACGAAACAATAAGAACAAACAGCTTGAATCAAATGTGTCGAATGATTAAATAAAATCCTTAGAAGAGCTCGATTAAGAACATCAACTGTAAAGGATTAGAAGATTACAAGCAAGCAATATCGTAAACTCTGGAATGCTAAAACTGAAATCTTGAATCTTAACCTAATATGCATGCAAGCGATAACTTATATACAATACATAAAAGGCTCTCGGTTGGACAGGCCCAAACCAGAGAATAAAAGGCTAATCTAACGAGCCCAAAAGACGCAACATCAAAACTCTTTTCAGCCCAACAAAACCCTCTACTGAAAACCTAAGATACGAATGACCGACTCGCCCCCGAGTCAAATAATACTAGAGCAGGAAAAGAATTCACTAAAAACGTACCTAATCACAGGTACAACCAACAAGCATATCACAAAAACAATAACTGAGACACAAAACAGAAACGTACTAGCAACCACATCCGATGCCGCCTTGGCCTCCTCGGCCATGAGCTAGAAGGCGCGAATCTAAGCCTTCGGAGGCTCCACCTTGACTGGCCTCCCATCTCCAATCCTCATAGTAGATGGTGCGGGACCCTGCGCCAGCTTGGCAGCGAGCTGCAGACAGTTGGTCTTCACATGACCAACCTGATGACAATGGTAACAAATCCTCATATCTGCTAGAGGAGCAGACTGACGTCAATCCATGGCATAGTGCCCCTCCTTGCCACATTTGTGGCACCCACCTCCTGCTCGAGTATCAGCGGTCTTAAACCGCTTAGGCGCCAGCTGAGACTGTGCCGGTGCCTGACACTGCTCCTTCAGCTGCAGCTCTAACTCAACCTCACGCCGCCTCGCAGCTTCCTGAAGATCCAGGAGGGTATCACATCGCTGTGTAGACACAAACTGTCGAATATCAGTCTTGAGCATACTGATGGGTTTTTGAGCATTCTAACACTTCCTAAGTGTACATGCAACCCTAATAACCTTGGATCTACGTTTGTCTAATAATCATGCAAAGTTGCTTTCCAAGGTTATGAACCTATCTAGCATACACGGGGTACAATTTTCTTTGTATAAAAGATAGAACTACATACCTTGTTGTTGAAAGTGTTCCTTGAAACCTTGTGAGCCTAGCACCTCAAGTGTGATGGCTCAAATGCTTCATAAAACACCAAATGCAAAGAATAAACTTGAGAGAATAGTCTGACACATGCAAAATCGGCCAAGCCCTCTTGTTTTCTTTTGTGTAGCCGATTTTGGGGAGAGTTACATTGCTTATATAGTGTGTTGCATTAGGTAAACCCTAATGTTCCATGACTCTTCATTTCTTGATCCATGGGTTAACTCCATGGAGCATCCTATGGGTGGAACCCAACTTGATAATCCATGGAGCATCTTAGTCCACTATATAAGATATGGAAGATTTACTTAATCTACCCATATATCTAATTAGTTATCTTTTGATCACTTAATTAATTCTAAATTAATTCTTGATCAAAACTAATTAAATAATATTATTAATATATTAGAACTTATAATATATTAATAAACCATATGTGTTATTTCTCTCATTTAGTTTATCCAATTGCATGGTGCCATGCAACCCAAATGGACCATTCCGGGTCGGGTCAAGTACATACCAGAAATAGTTATGGACTTAGACACCTTATCCAACAGTCTCCCACTTGGATAAGTCTAATAACTATAACTGTAATACTTCGGGAACCGATCAGCAATCGTAGCTCTTTCAAGGCCTCTCGGAACTGAGAAGATGTTGATACGCCATTTAAGATAAGTGATCATATAATCCTCTGTTCTAGATATCAGCTGGACAATTACATGGAACAATGTTTTACATATTGTCCAGCAGTTTGTTTCCCGATTTCCGATTTGTTTGACAAAGAACTTAATTGAACACATCAACTTAGTTCTGACCGGGCCCGATACATAGGTCAAAACAAAATCATCGAGGGGCCGAAATATTAGCTTCTAATCCAAGAAGGAACATATAAGCTTCGACTCATATGTTTGTTCTACTACTAGTTGAATTATACACAAAAACACGTTTTATAACATCAAGTTACCAATGCGTTTTTCATACAATCAATGCATAATCAATTCATAGGCAACAAATCATATCTCTAGGTTTGAAGACTGATATGATATTACCGTCTCACGATCACTTGAGATAAAATTCCATGAAGTGATTCTAGTGAGCGTGGGTTGATTCCAATTCTCAGAACTTATGAGCACTCATGAAGTGTTGTCTTATATCCTGACACCTACAACCAACTTCATGACAGTCTTACTTCATATCTACTTCCAACATATGACTGACTGTGGAAAATTTGAATAATATGTAAAACCACAACATACTATTCTGGAAGTCAAAACATGCAAAAGAAATTATAGTAAACGATTAACAAAAGATAGTAACACTTTACTCATAAATAAACATAACTTTTATTCATCATCAAATGTCAATTACACTTTACAAATTTCATAATTTATCTAACTACTAAAACTTATATCATCCTTCAGCCCTATGCTCCGAGCATGCTGGAGATGCTTAACCCTACTCAGTCCCTTCGTGAGGGGATCTGCTGGGTTCTCATCTGATGATACCCTCTTTGCCACGAGGATTCCTTCTTCTATGCGATGTCTGATAAAATGATATTTTCTGTCGATGTGTCTGGATCTCCCGTGATCCCTTGGTTCCTTGGCTAAGGCAACAACACTTTCACTATCACAAAAAATTTCCATGGGCTCCTTTATAGCTGGTACTACTCCAAGGTCTCCAATGAAGTTCTTCAGCCATATAGCCTCCTTTGCTGCCTCGCTCGTTGCTATATACTCTAATTGACAAGTGGAATCAGCCACTGTCTCCTGCTTGGAACTCTTCTAAGTGATTGCTCCTCCGTTTAGGGTGAAGACCCAGCCCGACTGAGAGCAGAAATTATCCCTATCAGCCTGGAAGCCATCATCACAATAACCTACAACTCTCAAGTCATCACTCCCACCGAGGGTAAGGACCCAATCCTTTGTCCTCCGCAGGTACTTGAGAAAATTCTTTACCGCAGTCCAGTGTGCCTTGCCAGGGTTCCCTTGATACCTACTAACCATGCTCAAGGCAAAGGCTACATCAGGTCGAGTACACGTCATAACATACATGATCGATCCTACAGCCGAAGCATAAGGTATTCGACTTATTTCTGCTATCTCAGCCTCAGTACTAGGGCTTTGTGTCTTACTAAATCTGGCGTTACTCTGGATGGGTAACTCTCCTTTCTTGGAGTTCTGCATGCTGAATCTCTTCAACACGTTGTCCAAGTAGGTACTTTGACTAAGTCCAATTAGTCTGTTACTCCGGTCTCTCAAAATTCTTATCCCTAAAATATAGGCAACTTCTCCTAGGTCCTTCATAGAGAAACACTTCCCAAGCCAGGACTTAACTTTCTGCAAGGATGGGATGTCATTTCCTATGAGTAGTATGTCATCCACATACAATACCAAAAAGCTAACTATACTCCTACTAGCCTTGACATACACACAAGACTCATCTTTACTCCTAGAAAAGCCAAATTCCTTGACTTTCTCATCAAAGCAAAGATTCCATCTGTGAGGTGCTTGCTTTAATCCATAAATGGATTTCTCAAGCTTAAACACTCTATTACGATACTCGTTACTGACAAAACCTTCTGGCTGACTCATGTAAACATCTTCAGTTAACTTTCCATTAAGGAAAGCGGTTTTGACATCCATTTGCCATATTTCATAGTCATGAAATGCGGCTATGGCTAACATAACCCTAATAGACTTAATCTTGGCTACCGGAGAAAAAGTCTCATCATAATCCACTCCAGGAGTTTGAGAGAAACCCTTTGCAACCAGTCGAGCCTTATAAGTGTGTACATTACCATCCATGTCGGTCTTCTTCTTGAAGATCCATTTGCACCCTACAATCTTATGACCTGGTACATTCTCAACCAAGTTCCAAACTTGATTGTTATACATGGATTGTATCTCGCTATCCATAGCCTCTTTCCATTTAGCAGACTCAGGGCCTGCCATGGCTTCCGCGTAACTGTTAGGTTCATCCAAACCTACTAGTGTCTCATCAGTAATACGTGTCTCACCTTCCGCAGTAATATGGAAACCATAGTAATGCTCAGGTGCATTCCTAACTCTCGTGGAACGCCTCAGAGGTACAAACTCGTCAACTGGCTCAACAGGAGTTTCCTCCTCAAGTTGAGGGCTAGGGTTTGAAGTTCCTTCACCACATAACTCTTGAAGTTCTTCAAGGTCAATTTGCCTCCCACTATCTCCTTGGCTTATAAACTCTCTCTCTCTCTCTCTCTCTCTCTCTCTCTCTCGAAAGACTCCTCTTCTTGCTACAAAGACCACATTATCACTAGGTCTGTAGAAGAGGTAACCAAAGGATCTTTGTGGGTAGCCGATGAAAATACACCTCTCGCTTTAGGGTTCTAGCTTATCATGAGACTCGCGCCTCACAAAAGCCTCACAACCCCAAATCTTGATGTGGTCTAGTTTGGGTACTTTACCAGTCCACATCTCGTGAGGATTTTTGGCAACTTTCTTTGTAGGGACTAGATTAAGGATATGGGCGGCAGTCTCTAAGGCATACCCCCAGAATGAGATTGGTAGCGAAGATGGACTCATCATGGAACGAACCATGTCGAACAGGGTTCGATTACGCCTCTCAGCTACACCATTCAACTGCGGTGTCCTGGGAGGTGTCAATTGTGAGACAATCCCACATTCCCTAAGATAGTCGAGGAACTCTAAACTAAGATACTCACCACCTCAATCGGATCGAAGCATCTTAATGTTCCTGCCCAATTGATTCTCGACTTCCTGTTTAAATTCCTTAAACCTTTCGAAAGTCTCTGACTTATGCTTGATTAAGTAGACATACCCATATCTACTATAATCATCAGTAAAAGTCAAATAATAACGATTAGCATCCCTTGTGGCCTGTTTGAAGGGTCCACACACTTCCGTGTGTACAAGATCCAAGAAACCTTCACCCCTCTCACAAGAACCTGTGAAGGGTGACTTTGTCAATTTCCAAGTAAGCATGAATCGCAACTGTCATCTGACTTTAGGTCAAATGACTCCAAGATTCCATCCTTTTGGAGTTGGCCTATGCGTTTCTTGCTTATATGTCCAAGACGACAATGCCATAATGATGCTTTATCCAAGTTATAATTATTAAGAGAATCAATACACAAAACATTATTTCCTAAGTTATCAACCACATATACAATTTCATACACACCATCACAAGGTAATGCTTTAAAATAAAGAACATTATTAAAGAAAGTATTAATCGAACCAACTTCATTATCAAATGAAAAAGTAAAATCTTGTTTATACAATTCATGAAAGGAAATAATATTTCTTGCCATTTCTAGCGAATAACAACATTTATTCAAATCTAAACTAAACCCACTACTTAGCGATAAAGTATAAACTCCAATCTTGGTGACAGGTGAAGCTTTCCTGTTTCCCATGATCAAGTTTATTCTTCCTTGCTCCACATTCTCACTTCTTCTTAGTCCCTGCAAATCAGAACAGATATGAATACCACAACCAGTATCAAGGACCCATGAGTTAGAATGGGGTGAGTTATTAGATAAGATAGTGTAAATACCTGCATGGTTGGGTTTGACTTTCCCATCCTTCACATCTTGCTGGTACTTTGGGTAGTTCCGCTTCCAATGTGCCTTTTGATGGCAATAGAAGCATTCAGCCTCTTTTGGGTCAGAAGAAGGAGTGATGAAACCTTTCTTGGTTCCACTTGAAGAAGAGCCATCAAGGGTCCTAGCCTTGGTACCCTTCGAAGAACTCTTTCTCTTCTTCCTTCGTCCTTTCCCGATTGCCAAGACAGGGGCGGAGTTGGTAGGAGTAGGAGTAGTAACAACCGCCTTACCCTTAAGACCACTTTCTGCGGTCTTTAAGAGTCCTTGAAATTTGCTGAGAGTGACCTCTTCCTTGTTCATGTGGTATGTCATGCGGAATTGATCATAACATGAAGGTAAGGAGTGCAAAATGATATCTATTGCAAGCTCCTCGGGAAAGTTCACATTAAGCTTCAGCAAGCGATCCACAAACATTTGCATTTTCTGCATGTGGCCCGTGATGGTTTCAACATCCTTCATTCGGGTTGTTATCATGGAGGAGATGATTGCATACCTCTCATGTCTTGCACTTTGATGCTATCTTTCCAACAAATCTTGGTGCATTTCAAAAGGGTAGAAGTCCTCGTAGGACTTTTGGAGGTCGGCTGTCATAGTGGCCATCATGATGCATTCCACCTTGGTGGCATCCCTTTCATGTGCCCTAAAGTCAGCGATCTCTTGAGGAGTAGCAACTATCTCATCAATCTCCTTAAGCTCGTTATCGAGGACATATTCCTTGTCCTCGTAGCGAGTAATCATTCTGATGTTTCTGATCCATTCATTAAAGTTGGATCAATCAAAAGTGACTTTCCTACACAAGTTCATTAGAGAAAAGGAGCCATTAGGATTAAAGCCAGAAGCAGCAGTGTTTGTAGTCATCTGAAAAGAAGAAAAGTTTTAGTGTAGAAATAGAGATAGTCCTTAATAAAACACCCAAATGTAGTATTAAGGCTAGGACCCAATCACAATATATTATACTTAGAAGAGGTATGCCGTAATCTAAGTAATAACATATTTAAAAGGTAGGTGAATGACAATTCACCAATTTCCACCAAAGATGAAATATTAAAAAAATATTTAATTTGGTTCTTAGAAACTCTTAGATTCTTTTGAGATTCAATGAACTTTTCAAAGGCATGTTTCAATCTCGAGTGTGCCTTCCAAGTTTTGTGACTGGGATGCCGAGGATCTCAAAACGAGGTGTGAAGTAACCTTGCAAATCACTTGGTACCCTTGATGTTTATCACTCAATCGATGTGCCGGTTAACCACACACGCTCCACCGATACTATGATAAACTTTAAGTCACCCTTTACCTACCTTGTTAAGTCCAAGTTAGTGTGCCGGTTAACCACACACGCTCCACTAACGACTTAAACAAAGTGTAAAGTGTAATTTCATGGATTAGCACCTTATTCACATTTTCCTAAAGTAACTAAGATTGGGAATTTAATAAAACATTTAGTTAATTTATAATTATCATTATACTTTTAATGAGAATTTATAAGTCCTTGTTCTACCCGTTTGGCTAACGACCCTCCACCGATCAAGGAAGTGGTGGGTGAGAGTGGACACCCATTAAGTTGCCATTTTATAGGCAACAACCTTATACCCCCTTATAGACCGGCTTCGTGAATGAGGCGTACTAGCGGTTAGACGACTTGATCTTATATATATATATATATATATATATATATATATATATATATATATATTATTAACTTATAATATTATAAAGTATAAGGGTTGAATTTTAACTTTTAAAATTCTAAGGGTTGGAATTAAAGTTTTAATCAAGACTTTACTTGTTCCAAAACTTGAGGGAAAGTTCTGTAAACTTTCAAAAATTTTCATTTCTTGTAACTTATGAGTTAATTAGAGTATTAAAAATGAAGACTCTTCATTTTTATAACCCATGTGTTCTTTTAAAGATTTTTGAAAACAAAGTGACTTTTGGTTTTCCATAACTTGAGGACAAGTTATGGACTCCATTTAAACACATAATGATCATGAATTAATCTACCACATAGTTTATAAACACTTCCTATGATCATCTAAACATCATAAGATCAAGAACATGAATATGAACACTTTCATGAATAAAAAATTACACTTAAAAACTTGTAATTTTGATAATTTGTCATTGTAAATGGATTAACATGAACATTACACCAACTAAAACAAGTTTTAAAACACCAAAATAGTTTAGGGTAATGTTCCTAGTCCATTTCCAGCAACAAAATCGGAATTCTGAAAACCGCAGCCTCTACTCGTCGAGTGCATAAACTGACTCGACGAGTAGCTTGCATTTGGTCATGGACTCGTCGAGTCCCCCCATGGACTCGGCGAGTTCATACGGGCAGAAAGCAGAAAACTCGACTTTTTCAAGTAGTTTGCACAAAAATCAAACAAGCAAGCCTAGGCTTTGATACCACTGATGGGTTTTTGAGCGTTCTAACACTTCCTAAGTGTACATGCAACCCTAATAACCTTGGTTCTATGTTTGTCTAATAATCATGCAAAGTTGTTTTCCAAGGTTATGAACCTATCTAGAATACATGGGGTACAATTTTCTTTGTATAAAAGATAGAACTACATACCTTGTTGTTGAAAGTGTTCCTTGAAACCTTGTGAGCCTAGCACCTCAAGTGTGATGGCTCAAATGCTTCATACAACACCAAATGCAAAGAATAAACTTGAGAGAATAGTCTGACACATGCAAAATCGGCCAAGCCCTCTTGTTTTCTTTTGTGTAGCCGATTTTGGGGAGAGTTACATTGCTTATATAGTGTGTTGCATTAGGTAAACCCTAATGTTCCATGACTCTTCATTTCTTGATCCATGGGTTAACTCCATGGAGCATCCTATGGGTGGAACCCAACTTGATAGTCCATGGAGCATCTTAGTCCACTATATAAGATATGGAAGATTTACTTAATCTGCCCATATGTCTAATTAGTTATCTTTTGATCACTTAATTAATTCTAAATTAATTCTTGATCAAAACTAATTAAATAATATTATTAATATATTAGAACTTATAATATATTAATATACCATATGTGTTATTTCTCTCATTTAGTTTATCCAATTGCATGGTGCCATGCAACCCAAATGGACCATGCCGGGTCGGGTCAAGTACATACCATAAATAGTTATGGACTCAAACACCTTATCCAACACATACTCAGATAACGAGTCATATGAGACTGCTCTGAAGCAAACTCTGGGAAAAACATAGCCCTCTCCATGAACATACGGGTAATCTCCATCACAGACTCCCCATCCTGTCTCAATGTCAAAAACTCTTGAGCAAGCCGCTCCTGCTCAACGCGTGGAACGTAGCGGATGTGGAGCATATCCTAGAACTGCTCCCAAGTAACAGCAGCTCGCTGATCATCAGTATACGACACTGTCGTCAACCTCCACCAGTCCTTTGCCCCAAGCCTCAGCAGGTTCAGGGCACACCTGACCTTACACGTGAAGAAACATCCCTCCACGTCAGATAACCACCTCATAGCCCTGATCGCATCCTGTGTACCATCAAACGTTGGGGGCTTCGTATTATTGAAGTCCCGGTATTGGAAAGCTGTGTTGGCTCCTCCTCCAATCCCTACTGCAGTTACAGCCAAAGTGGCTGCATCAGAAGATGTCTGTGCTAGAGCTGCATATCGCTCACCAAAGTACTCAACCATCATGGTCTTAATAGACCCAAGCATCTCTGGCAGTTGCGCTCTGAACGCTGCAACGATCTCGTCGTGTATAATCTCCCGAATCTTGGCATCCAACACCTCGGTTCCTATCTGTACCACGGGCTCAGGTGCTACCAGCACCTCCAACCCTCCGTCTCCCGACCCCGATCCTGATCCTGATCCTGATCCGGATCCAGAAGCAACACGTCTCGTCACCATCATACTGGAATATATACAAGTCATCAGATAAATAACATAATATCGGGATACCAAAATCCACAAACTCTAGGGGTTGTGATTTCCTTGCTACACGTATGGGTCCTGTGCTTTCAGTAGTACGGGCCCATACTACCTTTCACACCTGCCGATATTTGTCTCAAGTATCACCACAATGCCCTAAGAATATTGTCAACATAGAACTGTGCTCAACCCTGACTTCTAGAGGAATATCAACTATATCGCATCTAGTCTCACCACTTCTCATGACTTACACATCCATGAAACTTCCATCCCCCCTCCCCCCCACAGCGCTAGTGCATGCTAGCTGCACATAACGCTGGACCCAATAGACTTTCGAATATCCAATCCTACTCAAAGGCCGAATCAACATTCTTAGGCTATGAGGTCTTTATTATGCACAACTGTGATGCATACACTAAACATCTATAGTTATGATGTCAATTCCATATACAAGAAACCCTAGGCTAACAGGCATCATATAATCAGGCAAATCTACCATGCGATTCCGGAAGATCCCTAGCCTAGCACTAGCATGCTATTCTAACATATCAAAATATCAAATAAATGTATGGTATTTTGGGGTTCACTTACAGGCTCCAACTGATCATACCCTCTGCATCCTCCATCTTTTATTTTGAAAACCATTTTAGAATTTATTTCAAAAATTTCCTTGATTGGAGACTGGCTTCACACGTGTGTTTCCCCCAATTCACTCAAAGCAAGGCTCTGATACCAACTTATAACACCCATAAATTTTTACACCAAATTTAAACTTTTCAAGCATAAATAAAACCAGATAGTAACTGTCTACAAAACATTTTTATCAATATCCATCAGAGTGTCCCAAAACAAGATCATAAGGATGAGGAGCGGTACAGTCATGCCTTTGCCTTGCCATGATCTCCTACTAAAGTACCTGAAACAATAAACTGCAAACTGTAAGCCCTAGGGCTTAGTGAGTTACCCCCAAAATACCAATACCACACTGAAATACCAAATCTGTAACCACAAATAAACAACATGCATACTGGGCCGTTGGCCGAAACGGACCGCCCTCCAGGGCCTACAGCCTACTGAATCTACACCGAGCCTTCGGCATGACTGGACCACCACGTAGGTCTACAGTCTTCCTGGACCGCTCATATGGTATGTTGGCCTTCAGCACAAAGCAGGACCGCCTCACCCAAATCAACAAGCAAATAACCATGTGCGCATACCAACATTTACTGGCATATACGAAACATCAAACATATCTATCTCACTGATTACCACATATAGCAATCTCTCATAACTAGAGCACTGACCTAGCAAGTCACTAACATAGCAATCCCTACGGATCATAAGAACATAACATATAGTCTATCCTGATTCTGATCTAACGGATCATATCCACATGTAGCATACCATAACGATAAAAACTAAAGGGCCGGCCTTGGTGCCTTAGACCCTATCGATATAGTTAGGATAACTCACCTCGCAGATGTCGACTCGAAAGGTAAACTCCAACTCTCGGATCACTTAACCCAGGCTCCACCACCTATTATCATGATACAACATACTCATAAGTCCTTTACCTTATAAGGTACTCCATAACCCACTAGTCAACCCCTGGTCAAAGTCAAAGTCCTCAGTCAAGGTCAACAATCCATGTTAACCTCAACTCGTCGAGTACCCTCGGCTACTCGTCGAGTTCCTTGAAGCACATTCCAACTCGCCGAGTCATCGGGGTGACTCGTCGAGTTCCTTCGATTCTGGATCAAACTTTAAGGCCACCCATCGAGTTTCCTCCTTGCAACTCGACAGATACACACGCATAAACATCCTAGAGAAAACTCATCAAACTCGTCGAGTTGTTCTTCAACTCGTCGAGTCTATGACAGTCTTCATCGGACTCGCCGAGTTGTTCATCCAACTCGTCGAGTTCACGACCATCTTCATGTGACACGCCGAGTCAACCTTTCGACTCGCCGAGTCCATTCAGTTCTTTTTCCATACAGACTTTTTTTGAGCCATGCAGCGGCTCCAAATCACAGATCAAAGCTTCTAGCGCATGCTTATCACATAAAGTTGCAAACTTTACGTGCATGCATGGCTATAAAGGCTCTAAATGCCTATTTTAAGTTCTTAATGGAGCTTCATGCTCAAGAGGGACCTCAATCATGACCAAAATTGTAACTTTATGCTTCTAGAATCCAAGAGGGTCTAGATCTGAAGTTACAACCTCAGATCTAGCCCATAGCTCATCTTACCAACTTAATATTCCACAAAAACCCTAAAACTCAACCAATAGAAGAGATTTACAAGGAAAATGGCGATCTGGGTACCTCTAGAAGATGATAATTGAGATAAGTGTTGATTCCCAGACTCTACTTGCTCCAGTCTCCTTCTCCTCCAAGCCTTCTCCTTTCAAAGATCCTCTATTCAAGCTTCAAACACACAATGGGCACACACACGCATATTATGGTTCTTAGGGACTCTCTAGAACTATAAAGAGGCCCAAGGGAGGCTAAGGTTCCTTTAAATAGGGTGCAAAACCCCGGGATTTAGGGTTTCATCTGCGAGCTCCTACTCGCCGAGTGCCAATATAGACTCGTCGAGTAGGTGACTTAACTCGCGGCCCCACCCCGATGCTACTCGATGAGTAGAGCAACCAACTCGTCGAGTAGTGCCTAACCCAAGAAATCTTATTTGAAACAATACCTAAGAATCGGGGCGTTGCAATATTGTTTAGCATATACTTTATTACCTTACTCTTAACATACTTGTGTTTATACATTTCTATTTTCTCTTTACTTGTCGTGTTCTGTTTGGGATCAAGTTTTGTACTTTTTAACTCATATTTCGGTTTTGGTGAAATTATATTCATTTATTTACCTCTCTTAACTTTCCATAAATATAAATATCTCATTCTGACGACTTTTGGTTGACTTTATATTAATTTTACAAGTTAATAATTTTGAGCTGTCACTTTCTGGACCCACTCGAAAAGGTGGTAACTTTTACCCTAGGAAGGTTACAAGTTAAGTCTTAGGAAAAATTCATGGTATACTAGACATTATAACCTATTGATATCCTCTAAAGTTTCATGAATTGGGGTTTTGGAGAATTAGTTATGCATGACACAAGTTCACATATAATTTCAGTCTCTTTCTAGACCACTCATCACTCTTTCAATAAGCTGTACAAATCCACATAGAATTAATCAATCCATTTATATGGGAGAAACTAGACATCCATATATAACTATAGGCCCCACAAATTTGGTATTTAGAGCGTTAATGATTTTATTATGATTTTTAGAAGATAATGCATGAAATTTGTGAGAGTACAGACCATCGTAAGAAAATAACCAATTATACCCTTTAAGGATTTGGAATAACGAAAAGTGATTCAAAGTTTAGAGAAACTAGATACATTAACCATTTTAGAAAACTAACTCTCATGATTTTTAATTTTTTATATTGCCTTATACAAGTTTTAGAAGTTAGAGCATAGATTTGGGAAAATTGATCATAATAGATTTTAAGTCACTTTTGGTATTCTATTAAGGACTTAATTGTTAACCTTTAGTTTAGCACTTTTAACATAATTATAGATTAATTATTAGGCTATTGAGATGTGTAATTCGACTTAACTAAAAGGTCTTAGGATTAGCTTAATGAGGGTTCAAAGTTACGAATGTGTAAGTCAACTCAACTTGATATCAATCTCACAGTTGGATTTTAAAAAGATTGTTAAAGCTTCTTTTGATCATGATCATGCTATTATTAAGCAGATCTTAACGAAGAAGCATATTAGCACTACTAAAATTGAAAGGGGATTATAATTGTTTCAAGATATACATGACGAACAAATCAAGGTGCATGCTACTGTTTCTTTTCATCAATGACACCGGAGGATTTGACATCCTGCAATAGAAAAACTAAAATCTCTTAGCACTAGTTTTAAGTTTAATAAAACAGTTGGCAAACATATTTGTTCAGTATGCCCTTTAGCCAAACAAAAACAACTATCTTTTGTTTCTACTAATCACGTAGCTAATGTACCTTTTGACTTGATACATTGTGATATCTGGGGGCCATATCACATACATGATCATAAAGGAAATATATATTTTATCACTATTATAGATGACTGTACATGTTTCACTTGGGTTTACTTTGTAAAACAGAAATATGAGGCTCCCAATATATTTTCCATGATTGAAAATCAGTTTGATACTAAAATAAAACAGAGTCGTTCTGATAATGCAAAGGAGTTGGAATTCATAGATTTCTTCCATTCTAAAGGAGATATTCATAAATTTTCATGTGTAGAAAGGCCTGAACATAATTCAGTTGTAGAAAGCAAGCACCAACATCTTTTGAATGTTTCAAGAGCCTTATTCTTCTAATCCAACAATCCAAATACATATTGGTCTGAATGCATTACATGTGCCACATTTATTATCAATAGGAATCCTTTCAAAATCTTGCATCATACTACTCATAATTTAGAATACTTGGGTGTTTAGCTTTTGTTTCAACTTTATTAATCAACATAACTAAATTTACGCAAAAGGCAAAAATGTTGTGTTTTTCTTGGATATCTGGTTGGAATGAAAGCCTATAAGATGTTGGATGTAGAAACCAGAGAAAATTTATATTCCAGAGATTTGATCATTCATCAGGATATTTTCCCTTTCAAAAATTCTACCTATACACATCAACCAGATCCTTTCTATGAATCTGTTATCCCTTGTGCCAATGATAAGTATCAAACCGATGATCTCATTCCCAACAATAATTCTCCAATGGTTGATACTATTGATAATCTCATTAGCGATGAATTCCACCATGATAATGCTCATCATCAACCTCCTTCACAAGCCAATTCTAGACCCACTAGAACAAAAAGAACCACATCATATTTACAAGACTATCATTGCAGTCTTGCTAATCATGTTAGTTTTGACCCAACAAAATGTCCAAAATACCCTTTATCTGATTATATTTCATATTCCAATTTATCACCCACTTATTGAGCTTTTACTCTTGCTGTTTCCCTTGATTCTAAACCAAAACATATAATGAAGTTGTGAAAAACAAAGAATGGGTCCAGGCAATGAATGAAGAAATAAATGCACTAGAAGCAAATAATACTTGGCAAGTTGTTCCATTACCTAAAGGAAGGAAACCACTTGGTTCAAAATGGGTCTTTAAGGTCAAAAGAAAATTTGATGGCACTATAGAACGATACAAGGACAAAGTAGTTGCTAAAGGGTTTAATAAACAAGATGGCATTTGTGAATGCATGGATTTGCGCGACCATGGTTTGAAAGTTCAAACCTTGAATTAACTTAAGATCAATGATTGCTTGTAATATGATTCCAGTCAAGTCTAGTAAACCAGTCTTATCTTAGATTAAATAAACTCAACAAAGTACTAATATTGATTAATAATAAGTATGAATAATGTAAAGCAACAAGAACAAAAAGAATGTAAGAGAGAATAATTGACTGAATGTTTCTTTGATTTGATAGAGTGCAAAAGGTGCACACTTATCTATCTTGATACATGGAAGACCTCTCCTTAAATAGTCAAGGAGTGACTAAAAGACAAATTAGATAAAGTGTGCATGGATTGAGAGACAACTAAGGATCAACAGACTGACTTAGTCGTTGATGTTGATCTTTTCTCTTGTACTATACTAGAAAAAATAAGAACAATACAAAATATTACTTGATATAATTGATACGTTACAGCCTCAAAATATGTGACAACCCGAATCTTTTTCCATTACTATGAACCCGAATTAAGTTAATAAAATTTGAATTTTATTGAGTTCTATGAAACTCCTTTGATTTGGAAAATCATTTAGTTATATAATTAACTACTATATATGAGTTGGAACCAAAATCACGCGAAGCACCCAAGCTTTCTTGTAGTTTTCGCCCTGAGTGATGTTCACGACTGTAAACTCGTTTACGACCGTACACCTGTTTACGGCCAGTGCTAGGTGGCCCCCACCACCA
The DNA here is from genome assembly GCF_051521515.1 of Lactuca serriola. Taxonomy (NCBI): domain Eukaryota; kingdom Viridiplantae; phylum Streptophyta; class Magnoliopsida; order Asterales; family Asteraceae; genus Lactuca; species Lactuca serriola. Next base: position 182,816,890 of record NC_136415.1, read on the forward strand.
ACCATACACCCAACCTATATATACGGGACCCTCACCTTCATTTGAGATTTCTTGGCCGAAAACTCTCTCATTCTCTCTCTCTCTCTCTCTCTCTCTACCTCTTGACCGTAAATGCCAAAACACCATCTTTTCTTCTGGAAATCATCAAGAATCACCTTTGGAGGTTGTTTTGGAGCATCTAAAACACATTTTTCAGCGAATCCAACATCATTGTTCTTGAGTTTACAACCATACACCCTTCATATCTTCAAATCCTCAAAGGTCGTAAACCCGTTTACGGCCGTACACCCATCGAATCTTCAAAGGCCGTAGACCCTTCAAGGGACTGTTCACGAACGAGAACAGTTCACGTCCGCAAACTGCTTCACGCCGTTAATCTTGGTTGCAAACCCATTTTCCGATTCGATCGAGTCCCGATAACATTTCTAAACCAATAACAAGTGTTTTTCCAACACCATAAACAATGTTTTCGCTAATAAAATACATTTATGTATTTAATTGTTCATTAGGATTCTGTGAGTACCGCGTACATCCAATCAAGGTTTTCCACTCCCAGTCTTGCTATCCGACTAATCACTCAACCAACAGTGAGTTCAAACCCCTATGCTTTTCCTATTTTTAATGTGTTCAGGGGGGGGGGGGGGGATACAAGCCAAACACAAATGATTCTGTGAGCTTATACAAAAGAATTTCAACAATTTTAAAACTTATGCAATTGATACAACTAAAAGATTTCCATGTTTTATAAAATATTTAGATATTTTAATACCCTTTGTAACATGCTGAGCATAATGGAAGTTTTCAACATATATCCATAATTTCATAGTTTTCAGATTAATACACAAAACAAGTACGCAACATACATGCAACCTATAATAGGTATAGTTTGGGATTTTCGATACACAATATATGAATTTAGAGATATACATTGCAAAACATATAAACTATGACAAATTTAGTTTATGATATACATTACTACATACATTACTATAAGAGTACGATAGTTAAAAATTATTTAAGTAAAATTATTACCTTGTACATTATATACATGGGTTTAAACACAGAAGATCAATACAGAACTACACGTAAACTAGTTAATACAGGATTGTGAGACAACACTTTAATTGTACCTTTTGGGGTACAGGCTAAATCCTATCATAGTATAACCAAGAGTCTCCTGGAGGGAGAGCATGAGATTTGTGAATAGATCTATTTGGGATTGACTATCCCACACCTAAATTGCTAGTAACAGTTAGGCAGGCATGACTGGGGTGACAAATGCAATAACGTCTGACGCCTAAAGAACGTCGTAGAGGTCACTAGGTCATGTCAAGCATGGTTATACGAACTCACAATAGTATAAACTAACCTTATTGTTTACGGGATTACATTCTGCTATAGTTTTATTTTAATAATAAAACTACTTCATAATACAACTAGAGGATTCTAAGGATTTCAGCTCATAGTTTTATTTAAAGTAATGAAACTACTATACATACTAGCGGTAACCAGGGTTTTCAAACCAAACATTTTATACATTACTGATGTCAGTCAGGGTTTTCATACAACGAGTTTTCATTCAAAACAATGTTATACAATACAGTTGGTGGTAACCAGACGTACAAACTAATACATTATACACTACTACAGAGCACGGTGATAAACATATATGTTAGAAAATAGTGGATTTTCTTGGGAAGCATACAAACATTTTATAGATTCAATGACAAGGTTTTCATTACAAAAACATGCTTATGAATTCACCAGCTTTATGCCGATACTCTTTCAAAACTGCTTGTATTCTCAGAAATTAGTAGAAAGGTACCTTGCGCAGATTTTTGCGAAGACGGACCGTATAGAATCACGTCTTTTACTTTTGTTCATGCTTTTGATGTATAAAAACATGAATCAAATAGATGTAAATACCTTATTATATATATATATATATATATATATATATATATATATATATTCAATGTAATGGTTGTGTTACTCTGATTACTATGATACAATTGTTGTGGTACTACATATGACGTGATCCACCCCCGAACATTTCCGCTGTTCCAGTTTGGGGGTGTGACAGATTGGTATCAAATCTATTCTTTATAGTGAGCTAATTCTATCAAACCTTACGTGGTATACAACAATAAACAATAAAGGGGCCTAAGCGCTCTGAAACTAAAAGTATACTTTTAAAATTTAAGTATTTTACAAGAAGTATGCAAGTATACATACATACAAGAAGCAGTATCATAGTAAGAACTACATAAAAGTATTTAGGATGAGTTGGGCACTGCAGTTAAACCTGAATAGTTATGTAATTATATGTGGGGCCAATATAACCTGATCAACTATATTTGTCCGAGATATGAACAACATGTGTTTAGGAGTGACTGTGGTATCGCGGCAAGTCTAAAACTCACCAAATCCTATACTAATGAAAACATATGGTTAAAATACTATAAGAGTATTTTATGGTACTATAACACTGCACAGAGTTATCACTACTAGTACAAATCCTTATAACGAAAGACCTGCAATTCCTTGTTAATGCTAGTAGCTATCATTATAGGTATTTATTATCGGTGTAGGATTAAGATATATCTTGCTCAAAAATATTTGATTCATGATCATATAGGAGGATTCTCATCATCTTTCCCTTGTATCTTTTTAGAGAAAAGATGCTTCCAGGAAGAGACCCAACAAATAGAACAACAAACCTCCACCACCACCACCTCTTCAGTTCGATCATGCATTATTCCAGGCAACAGTTATGGCCGTTGTGGCTGCTGCAATGTCACAGATAAATCCGGGTGGCTCTGGCGGATCAGGAGGTGGACCCAAGCCCCGTAACCTTGACGACGGTCAGGGACACCAAAAGGAGTGTTACTATAAAGATTTCATGAATGCAAAACCCAAATCTTTCGACGGTAATGGAGGAGTCATTGCCCTAACCCAATGGTTCGAGAAGATTGAATCCATTTTCGAGATTTGCGCATGTTCTGAAGCAAACAAGGTGAAGTTTTCCGCCTGAACCTTCACCGACAGATTACTGAATTGGTGGAATAGCTGGGTCAAATCCCTAACTCGGCCGGTAGCGAATGCCATGGGTTGGGAGAGTTTAAAGGAACTCATGCTTGTCGAGTATTGTCCAAGGGGCGAGATGCAAAAATTAGAACATGAGATCTGGAACCCGAAGATGGAGGGTTCCAACATTGCCACTTACATACCTAGATTTTGCGATCTGGCTCTTCTATGTCCGGGGATGGTCACCCCGAAAAGCAAGAAGATAGAGAGGTACATTTGGGGATTGACGCCCCCAACTCAAGGAAATGTCTTGGCTGCTAAGCCTTCCACTTTTGACAACATCAAGTACCTAGTGCAGACCCTGATAAATCACAAAGCTGATCTTGATGAAGTGGCAGCCACCTCCGAACCACCAAAGGCGAGCGGTGGGAAGAAGAAGTTTTGGAACAAGCGAAAAGGATAGTCTTCGCAGGATCCCTCCAAGAAGCAACAAGTAGTGGCAGTTCATGCTGCTACCACTCCTGTCGTTGTTCCCGCAGCTCAAGCACCTGCCAGCAGGTATGCTGGTACTCTTCCAAGGTGTGACAAGTGCAACTTCCATCATCATGGACAATGCCGAGAGATGTTGTGTAACAGCTGTGGCAAGAAGGGGCACACAACTCGATTTTCCAAGACACCAGTCCAACCAACCAATCAGGCTCCTGGAGCGGGCGCTGGTCAAGTCTGTTATGGCTAAGGAGAGGTCGGACACTTCAAAAGAATTTCCCCAAAGCAAAAACAGTTGGCAACACAGGGAGGGTGCTAGCGATGGGCCAGGAGGAGACAGTTGCTGATCCCACCGTTGTTACGGGTACGTTCCTCCTCGACAACTCTTATGCATGCATTCTTTTCGATTCTGGTGTGGATAGGAGTTTTGTTAGTCATTCATTTAAGCACCTTCTCAAACATAAATTCCAACCTTTAACCAAAACATTTACCATTGAGATGGCTAACGGAAAGAAAGAGAGCACTAACAACATATTCATAGGTTGTACCCTTACCCTAAACGACCATTCTTTCCCAATCGACCTTATGCCAGTTTCCATAAAAAACTTCGATATCTTCATCGACATGGATTGGTTAAGCCCCAATTGTGCTGATATCCTTTTTTATGAAAAAGCCATTCGTCTCAATCTACCATTTGGCGAAGCCCTCATAGTCTACAATGATAAACTCAACTCAAACCCTCGTAGCATTTCATGCATTCAAGCCTAGAAATATCTGCGGAAGGAATGCCATGCATTCTTAGCCCATGTTGTTAACAAGAAACAGAAAGTTAAAGACCTCGAGAGCATCCTCGAAGTCTGAAACTTTCCTGATGTCTTCCCCGAAGATCTTCCTAGAATCCCTCCCGAACGCCAAGTCGAGTTCCGCATCAACTTAATTTCCGGAGCTACTCCTGTAGCTAAATCCCCTCACCGTCTATCATCGGCAGAAATGCAAGAGTTATCCAGCCAGCTCAATAAGCTGCTCATCAAAGGATTCATAAGACCAAGTTCCTCACCCTGGGGAGCCCCGGTCTTGTTTGTAAAGAAAAATGACGGATCCTTTCGGATGTGCGTAGATTATCGTGAATTGAACAAGCTAACCATCAAAATTTGTTATCCCCTACTCAGAATCAACGACCTCTTCGATCAACTCCAAGGAGCCAATTACTTCTCAAAAATAGACCTGAGATTAGGGTACCACCAGTTGCGAGTTCATGAGAGTGATGTTCCCAAGATAGCATTCCGAACTTGCTATGGTCACTACGAGTTTCTAGTAATGCCCTTTGGTCTAACCAACGCACCCGCAGTATTCATGGACCTGATGAATTGGGTGTGCCGCCCTTTCCTAGAGAAGTTTGTAATAGTGTTCATTGACATTATACTTGTCTACTCACGGAGTGAGGAAGATCATAGACAACACTTAAGGCTAGTGTTAGAAACACTAAGGACAGAGAAACTTTATGCAAAGTTTTCAAAGTGCGGATTCTGGATTACAAAGTAACATTCCTTGGTCACGTGGTTAGCAAGGAAGGCATACACTTGGACCCTTCCAAAATCAAAGCGATTGAGAATTGGTCAGCATTGAAGACGCCCATAAAAATCCATCAATTCTTGGGTCTCGTTGGCTACTATCGTAGGTTTATCTAGAACTTTTCCTGAATTGCAAAGCCCTTAACCACCCTGACTCAAAAAGGTGTACCATTTTGTTGGGGAGAAAAGTTGGGCTCTAGGTTTCAAAAATTGAAATAGGCCCTATTGAACGCACCTATCTTGTCTCTGCCTAAAGGAACGGAGGACTTCATTGTCTACTGTGATGCATCCAATCAGGGCCTAGGCTGTGTGCTCATGCAGCGAGGAAAGGTTATTTCCTATGCCTCGAGACAGCTGAAAGCACACAAAGTTAATTACACAACTGATGATCTAGAATTGGGAGTAGTGGTCTTTGCATTAATGATTTGGAGACATTATATCTACAGAACCAAGTGTACTATCTTCACCGACCATAAGAGCCTACAACTTGTCTTCGATCAGAAAGAGTTGAACATGAGACAACAACAATTGGTAGAGCTACTCAGTGATTACGAGTGCGAAATACGCTATCATCCCGGCAAGGACAATGTGGTAGCGGATGCCCTCAGCCGAAAAGAGTATTCCGGTCGTAGAGTGAAGGCGCTGACAATGACCATCCATTCCCATTTATCCGTTCAAATCAGAGAGGCTCAGCTGGATGCCTTAAAACCATAAAACATGTCGGATGAAGCCTTGAGAGGAATGGAAAAGAACTTAGAGGTCAAGGGAGATGGAGTTTGCTATTTCATAAACCAGATCTGGACCCTGAAGTACGGTGGGTACAGGGAGGTTGTCATGAACGAAGCTCATAAGATTAGATACTCCATTCACCCAGGTTCAGATAAGATGTATTTGGATCTCAAACAACTCTATTGGTGGCCGAACATGAAAGCAGAAATCGCTACCTTCGTAGGGAAGTCCCTGACTTGCGCCAAGGTGAAGGTGGAATATCAAAAGCCCTCAGGTGTACTTCAGCAGCCAGAAATACCTGAGTGGAAGTGGGAACGGATTACGATGGATTTCATCACTAAGTTGCCCAAGTCTCCGAGTGGGCACGATGCCATATGGGCAATTGTCGACTGATTGACTAAATCCAACCATTTCCTGCCAATCTAAGAAAACTTCAAGATGGGAAGACTGACACGAATCTACATTCGAGAGATAGTCCGCCTTCATGGTGTACGTGTGTCCATTATCTCCCATCGGGATAGCAGGTTTACCTTGAGATTTTGGCAGTCACTGCAGAAGGCCCTTGGAACTAAGCTGGATATGAGCACAACTTACCATCCACAAACTGATTGGCATAGTGAGAGAACCATTCAAACATTGAAAGATATGTTGAGATCACGCGTCATCGACTTTTGCAGATCATGGGACACTCATTTTCCCTTGGTCGAATTCTCCTACAACAACAACTACCATACCAGCATCAAGTTTGCGCCGTTCGAAGCCCTCTATGGCCATAAGTGCAGATCCCCTATGTGCTGGGCTGAGGTGGGTGACACATAGCTAGCTAAAGGTCAAGCCCCCGATAGCACTCTCACTAGCCCATAAATCATCCGAGAAACTACTGAAAAGATCACACGAATCCGGGAACGACTAAAAGCTTCAAAAGATATACAAAAGAGCTACGCTGATAAGAGATGAAAACCCTTGGAGCTCTAAATTGGTGATCATGTTCTATTGAATCTCTTGCCATGGAAAGGCATGATACGCTTAGGAAAGCATGGAAAGCTGAATCTGAGATACATTGGACCATTTGAGATCCACGCTAGGATCGGTCCCGTAGCATACAAACTTCGTCTACCCCAAGAACTTAGCAACATTCATCTCGTCTTCCATGTCTCGAATCTTAAAAAGTTCTTATCCGAAGAAACCCTTATGATGCCACTTGATGAGATCGAGATCAACGAGAACCTAAATTTTGTGGAAGAACCAGTCGAAATCATGGACCGGGAAGTCAAAAGAACGAAAAAAAGTCGCATACCGATAGCGAAGGTCCACTGGAATGCCAAGCGAGGACCTGAATTCCCTTGGGAGCATGAAAACTCAATGAAACAGAAGTATCCCCATCTCTTCCCGAGTCCATTATTTGTATTCTATGTTTGAATTTCGTGACGAAATTCCCTCTAACGAGGGGATGATGTGACAACCCGAATCTTTTTCTGTTACTGTGAACCTGAATTCCGTTAATGAAATTTGAATTTTATTGAGTTCTGTCAAACTCCTTTGATTTGGAAAATCATTTAGTTATATAATTTACTACTATATATGAGTCGGAACCAATATCATGAGAAAAACCCGAGCTTTCTTGTAGTTTTCGGCCTGAGTGATGTTCACGGCCGTAAACTCATTTACCGTCGTACACTTGTTTACGGCCAGTGCCAGGTGGCCCCCCCACCACCGACCATACCCCCAGCCTATATATATATATATATATATATATATATATATATATATATATATATATGTACCTGACCCCTAACTTCATTTGAGCTTTCTTGGCCCAAAAATATCTCATTCTCTCTCTTTACCTCTCGACCGTAAACGCCAGAACACCCTTTTTCTTTCGGAAATCATCAAGAATCACCTCTGGAGGTTGTTTTGGAGCATCTAAAACACGTTTTTCACCGAATCCAACATCATTGTTCTTGAGTTTACAACCGTACACCCTTCATATCTTCAAATCCTCAAAGGTCGTAAACCAGTTTACAGACGTACACCCATCGAATCTTCAAAGGATGTAAACCGTTCAACGGACTGTTCACGACCAAGAACAGTTCGTGGCCGTAAATTCTTCACGGCCACAGAATCCTTCACACCGTGAATCTTGGCTGCAAACCTGTTTTGCCGATTCGATCGAGTCCCGGTAACATTTCTAAACCAATTACAAGTATTTTTCCAACACTATAAATAATGGTTTCGCTAATAAAATATAATTATGTATTTAATTGTTGATTATGATTCTATTGAGTACCGCGTGCATCCAATAGAGGTTTTCCACTTCCAGTCTTGCTATCCGACTAATCACTCGACAAACAGTGAGTTCATACCCCTATGATTTTACTATTTTTAATGTTTTCAGGGGGGAATACAAGCCAAACACAATTGATTATGTGAACTTATACAAAAGAATTTCAATAAGTTTAAAACTTATGCAATTGATACAACTAAAAGATTTCCATGTTTTATAAAATATTTAGATATTTTAATCCCTTTTGTAACATGCTGAGCATAAGGGAAGTTTTCAACATACAACCATAATTGCATAGTTTTCAGATTAATAAACAAACCAAGTACACAACTTACATGCAAACTATAATATGTATAGTTTGGGATTTTCAATACACAGTTTATGAATTCAGAGATATACGTTGCAAAACATATAAACTATGACAAATTTAGTTTATGATATTCATTACTACATACGTTACTAAAAGTGTACGATAGTTAATAATTATTTAAGTATAATTATTACCTTGTATTGTATATACACAGGGTTAAATAAAGAAGATCAATACAGAACTACACGTAAACTAGTTAATACAGGATTGTGAGACAATACTTCAATTTTACCTTTTGGGGTACAGGCTAAATCCTATCATAGTATAACCAGATTCTTTTAGAGGGAGAGCGTGAAATTTGTGAATAGATCTATTCGGGATTAACTATCCCACACCTGAACTGCTAGCTACAGTTAGGCTGGCATGCCTGGGGTGACATATGTGATAACGTCTGACGCCTGAAGAACATCGTAGAGGTCACCAGGTCATATAAAGCATGGTTATATGAACTCACAATAGTATAAACTAAACTTATTGTTTATGGATTTACATTCTCCTATAGTTTTATTTTAATAATAAAACTAGTTCATAATACAACTAGAGGATTCTAGGGATTTCAGCTCATAGTTTTATTTAAAGTAATGAAACTACTATACATACTGGCGGTAACCAACGTTTTCAAACCAAACATTTTATACATTACTGATGTCAGTCAGTGTTTTCATACAACAGGTTTTCATTCAAAACAATGTTATACAATACAGTTCGTGGTAACCAGACGTACAAACTAATACATTATACACTACTACAGAACATAGTGATAAACATATATGTTAGAAAATATTGGATTTTCTTGGGAAGCATACAAACATTTTATAGATTCAATGACAAGGTTTTCATTACAAAAACATGCTTATGAATTCACCACCTTTATGCTGATACTCTTTCAAATCTGCTTGTATTCTCAGGAAATCAGTGGACAAGTACCTCGCACAGATTTTTGAGAAGACGGAGCATATAGAGTCACGTCTTTAACTTTTGTTCATGCTTTTGATGTATAAAAACATGAATCAAACAGATGTAAATACCTTATTATATATATTCAGTGTAATGGTATTGTTTACTCTGATTACTATGATACAATTGTTGTGGTACTACATATAACTTCATCTACCCCCGAACGTTTCCGCAGTTCCGGTTTGGGGGCGTGACAAAATACTACAAAAAAGGTAGATCTTGGACATGATTACTTTTTTTATGCTTGAACAATCTCGGATTTCATAAGGATTACTTTTTTATGTTTTAACAATCTCCCCTAATTTGACCTTAGCAATCTCTTGACTCTTCACTTGGCTTCATCAAAGAGAAATAGGTAGGCACTCTAGAGCCAACTTTGGATCTCAACGTACCATTGGAGATGCTAAATAAATTTCTTCTTGATGTGTTCAGAAGAATCACTCTTGGTAACATTAGAGATGAACTTTTGGATAATCTGATGGGTTTTGAACATTCTAACACTCCTCTGGTGTACATGCAACCCTAGAAACCTTGGATCTATGTTTTCTCTAATATTCATGCAAATAAGAATTTTACAAGATTTACATCCTAACTAGCATGGAATGGGGTACTTGTAATATAAAAACTAGTAGAATGACATATCTTTGTAGTTGCTTGGATTCCTTAAGACTTTGTGAGCCTAGCACCTCAAATGTGATGCCTCAAATGTTTCACACAACACCAAAACTCTTGGAATAACTTGAGAGAAGAACCCATTGATCACAAAATCGGCTAGCCCTCCTTGTCTTTTTAATAGTGGTCTATTTTGCTAGCTATGGAGCTCTTTGTATAGTGTGCCACATGTAGGGTTACACCATGTAAACCCTAATGTGCATGGATTTTCGTTTCCCCCATCATCCATGGGTTATAACTTCCATGGAGCACCCAATGGGTCCTAGCCGAATCTAATGAATCATCAACCATAAGCCCACTATATAAGAATGAATGATTTACAAATCAATCCCCATATATTTAATTAGTCTCTTTTTTATCACAAAATTAATTCCAAATTAATTCTTGATCAATACTAATTAAATAACATGATTTCATATTAATATATTAGAACTTATAATATATTAACAAATCGTAAGTGTCATTTTCTCATTCTATCTATCCAACAGTTGAGATGCCGATGCAACCCAAATGGACCATGCCAAGTCGGGTCAAGTACATACTAATTATAGTTATGGACTTAGACACCTTATCCAATAGTCTCCCACTTGGACAAGTCTAATAACAATAGTTACAGGTGTGCCTTCAGGAATCGACCAGCAATCATAGCTCTTTCAAAGACTCGCGAAACTGAGATGATGATGCGCCATTTAAGATACGTGATCATATAATCCTCTGTTCTAGATATCAGCTAGAAAAATACATGGAACAATGTCGTACTTATTGTCTAGCAGTTTGTTTCCCGATTTCCGATTTGTTTGACATAGAACTAAACTAAACACATTAATTTGGTCCTGATCGGGCCTGGTACATAGGTCAAAAACAAAGTCATCGAGGGGCCTAGATATCGCTTCTAATCCTCCACTGACTAGAAAGAACAGATAAACTTCGACTCATATGCTTGTACTAACTACTTGTTGAATCATACATAAAAGCACGTTTTATAACATCGAGTTACCGGTGCGTTTTTTTACATTCAATGCATAAGCAATTCATAATCAACAACTCATATATCTAGGTTTGAAGACTTATATGATATTACCGTCTCATGATCACTCGAGATAAATTCCATGAAGTGATACAAGTGAGAGTGGGTTGAATCCAATACTCAGAACTTATGATCACTCATGAATGTTGTAGCAACCATTTGGTATGTCTAGCATGTTAGACATCTAAAAACCAGTGTCATGATAGTCTTGATTCATATCTACTTCCAACATATGACCGACCGTGGAGAGTTTGAATAAATAAATTATTCTGGAAGACAAAAGATGCAAAATTGAAACAATAGTAAATAATTGACACGAGATAGCAACACTTTACTTATAAGTAAACAACAACTTTTATTTCATCATCAAATGTCAATTTACATTTTACAATTTTTAGAAATAAGTATCTAATCTGTAAAACTAATATCATCCTTTAGCCCGATGCGCCTCGCATGCTGCAAATGTTTAACCTTACACAATCCCTTTGTGAGGGGATCTTGTAGTACCCAATTCCTGGTACGTATTTAAATTCAAGAAATGTTGCAATTCACTGTGAGACTCGGCGAGTTGGAGGCCCAACTCGTCTAGTAGACTCGACTTTTGATCAGGGTTTAAGTGACCTACTCGACGAGTCGGAAGACCGACTCGACGAGTAGTAGCTGTTTGGACAAAACCCTAATATTTAGGGTTTTCACCCTATTTAAACAACTAAACTCGTCCCAAACCAGCCTCCATCATCCCTCTCATTTCTAGAAACCCTAGATTAAAACCGTAAACCCTTTTTTGAGTGCCCTTAAGCCATTTTTGTGCATTTTTGGTGGTTGTGAAGCTTGAGAAGAAGAAAGGAACTTAGGAGTTCAAGTTGAAGCTAGAAGATTTAGAGATTGTGTTTAATCAACTTAGGGCTTGGATTTTGGTATCTTTAGGGCATTTCTAAGCCATTTTTCGGTTGTGGGGTGTAATGTGGGGTTATGGCTTCAGATCTTGGACTTTGAGTGGTTCTCATGGCATAAAGATGCCAACTTTAAGTCCATGAGAGCCCCATGCATCTTGTAGATCTCATTTTGGTCCTTTTGAGCTTAAAGGCCCATGCATGGATGTAAAATTCATGAATTTACGTGTTATAACGACCCTAAGAGGTCAGATCTACCATATGGATGAAATGAGCTCAACAGAAATCGAGTTTATGGAACATAGACTTAGTGGACTCGGCGAGTCAAGTAATGGTTCCCCGACCCTTTCTGTTTTTGAGGAACCTGGTTGAGTCTAGAAAAAGACTCAAAAAAGATGGACGTGGTTATGGACCTGGAAATCATGGGACTCGACGAGTGTATGAACAGACTCGGCGAGTCTAAGACAATCTCCCAAACTATGAAGACGGACTCAGCGAGTTCAATAGGAACTTGTCGAGTCATAGACTGAACATCTTGTTATGGATGAAGATGAACTCGACGAGTTCAACAATGAACTCGACGATTTGGTTGAAGATTGTCCGATGTATCGTTGAAGGCGAACTCATCGAGATCTTGCTAGACTCGACGAGTAGGGACGAGATTATGGCATTTTGTGGTTATGGGGAATCGAAGAGTTGGCGGGCCAACTCGACCAGTCGAGTCAACCAGATGTTGACTTTGACCATAGATTGGACTTTGACATTGACTGGGATTGAGTAACCCTTGTAAGTGTTACGAGTGTGAGTTGATAACTTAGAAGGGTTGTCGTGTAGGGATTGAGGAGTCGGGGAGACTCGATTTCCACACCGAGATCAGTGTAGACACTACGCGATAGTGAGGTGAGTTACCTTTCACTAGGAGTGGGTCTACGGCCACAATGCCGGCCCACTAGTAGGAGTTGTTATTAGATGATTGTATTTGTGATAATTATCTGGCGTGGTTATCTAATATGCTTTATGAGCTAGGATGATATGACATATGTGTTAGTAGTGGTAGGGGTGATATAGCCCTAGTTACCGGTTGAAAGATACTGAAGGGGTAGATAGTACCCATGCATGCCTAGCAGTATGATACTGATATGTTATAATGCGATCAGTATGCTTATGATATGTTATTATGTGATAGTGGTAGGGATGACATAGTCCCCGGTTACTGGTTGAAAGATACCGAAGGGGAGGTTAGCTACTGGTTGAAAGATACCGAAGGGGAGGTTAGTCCCGGTTACCGGTTGAAAGATACCGAAGGGGAGCCCAGCTCCCAATTATGCCAGACAGGTACCGGTTGAAAGAAACCGAGGGATATGCATTATGTAGTATGTGGTATGATGGGGGAAATCACTAAGCTTCGTACTTACAATTTTCAGTTTTGTTTCAGGTACCTCTTCAGCGAATGGGAAGGAGTCGGCGCGATAGCAGCACTTCACACTCACACATGATTTTCGCATCAAGTTTTCTGGGATTCTACTATGATTTTTATTACTAATGATGATATGGTTTTGAGACATGTCGTTACAGTTTTATAAATTGATATGGCATTGGCAATGCTTTTGGTAAACTATTTTATCAGTTACTTAATTAAAATGAAATTTTTGGCCTTGAAAATTGGGATGTTATAGATCTGCTGGGTTCTCATCCGATGATACCCTCTTTACTACGATGAATCCTTCTTCTATACAATGTCTAATGAAATGGTATTTTCTGTTGATGTGCCTGGATATCCCGTGATCCCTTGGTTCCTTAGCTAAGGCTACTGCACCCTCGTTGTCACATACAATCTCCATAGACTCCTTTAATAGCTGGTACAAATCCAAGGTCTCCAATTAAGTTCTTTAGCCATATAGCCTCCTTTGCCGTCTCGCTTGTTGCTATGTACTCTAATTTGCAAGTGGAATCAGCCATTGTTTCCTGCTTGGAACTTTTCCAAGTAATTGCTCCTCCATTTAGGGTAAAGGCCCAACCCGACTGAGAGCGGAAATTATCCCTATCAGTCTGGAAGCCAACATCACTATACCCCACTACTCTCAAGTCATCACTCCCACCAAGGGTAAGGACCCAGTCCCTAGTCATTCGTAGGTAATTGAGAATATTCTTCACCTTAGTCCACTGCGCCTTGCCCAGATTCCCTTGATATCTGCTGACTATGCTAAAAGCAAAGGCCACATCAGGGCGAGTACAACTCATAGCATACATGATCGAGCCTACAACGGAAGCATATGGTACTCGACTCATCTCAACTATCTTAGCCTCTGTACTCGGGATTTGAGTCTTACCAGTTTGGCGTTAGTCTGGATCGGTAAGTCACCTTTCTTGGAATTCTGCATTATAAACCTTTTCAACACCTTATCCAAGTAGGTACTTTGACTAAGTCCAAGTAGTCTCTTACTCCTTTCTCTCAATATCCTTATCCCTAGGATATAGGCAGCTTCTCCAAGCTCCTTCATAGCGAAACACTTCCCAAGCCAGGATTTAACTTCCTACAAGGTTGGGATGTCATTTCCTATGAGTTGTATGTCATCCACATACAATACCAAACAACTAACTATACTCCCACTAGCCTTAACATATACACAGGACTCATCTTCACTCCTCGAAAAACCAAACTCTTTAACTTTTTCATCGAAACAAAGATTCCATCAGCGAGATGATTGTTTCAATCCATAAACGTATTTTTCAAGCTTACACACTCTATTAGGGTGCTTTGCATCGACAAAACCCTCTGGCTGACTCATGTAAACATCCTCAGCCAACTTTCCATTAAGAAAATTGGTTTTGACATCCATTTTCCATATTTCATAATCATGAAACACAGCTATGGCTAGCAAAACCCTAATAGACTTAATCTTTGCTAATGGTGAGAAGGTCTCATCATAGTCAACTCCCGTAGTTTGAGTAAATCCCTTCGAAACCAGTCGCGCTTTATTAGTGTTCACATTTCCATCCATGTCGGTCTTCTTGATGAAGATCCATTTGCACCCGATCGTCTTACGACAGGTAACATTGTCAACCAAGTTCCAAAGTTGATTGTCATACATGGACTGAATCTCGCTTGACATGGCCTCTTTCCATTTGGCGGACTCAGGGCCTGCCATGACTTCCTTAAAGATATTAGGTTCATTCAAATTTACCAGTGTCCTATCACTGATAAATTCAACACCTTCCGCAGTAATATGAAAACCATAATAATGCTCAAGCGGATTCCTAACTCTTGTGGAACGCCTCAGAGGTACAGACTCATCAACATGAGTTTCCTCCTCAGGTTGATTGCTAGGGTTTGAGGTTCCTTCATCGCTTGAATCTTGAATTTCTTCAAGATCAATTTGCCTCCCACTATTTCCTTGGCTTATGAATTCTCTCTGACGAAAGACCCTTCTCCTTGCCACAAAGACCACATTCTCACTGGGTCTGTAGAAGAGGTAACCAAATGAATTATGTGGGTAGCCGATGAAAATACATCGCTCACTTCGAGGTTTGAGCTCACCCTGAGTCTAACGTCTCACGAAAGCCTCGTAACCCCAAATCTTGATGTGTTCTAAATTGGGAACTTTCCCAGTCCACATCTCGTGAGGTGTTTTGGCAACCTTCTTGGTAGGGACTAGATTTAGGATATGGGCATCAATCTCTAAGGCATACCCCCAGAACAAGATTGGTAACAAAGCTTGACTCATCATGGAACGAACCATGTACAACAAGGTTCGATTGCGCCTCTGAACCACACCATTAAGCTTTGGTGTCCTAGGAAGTGTCAATTGTAAAACAATTCCACATTCCTTAAGATAGTCAAGGAACTCTGTACTAAGATACTCTCCTCCTCGATCGGATCGGAGCATCTTAATGTTCCTGCCTAGCTGATTCTCCACTTCTTGTTTAAAATCTTTGAACTTTTCAAAGGTTTCTAACTTATGCTTGATTAAGTAGACATAACCATATCTACCATAATCATCAGTAAAACTCACATTGAAGCGGTTAGCATCCCTTGTGGCGGTTCTGAAGGGTCCACACGCATCTATGTGTAGGAGGTCCATCAAACCTTCACCCATAGCACAAGAACCAATGAAGGGTGATTTTGTTATTTTTTCAAGCAAACAAGACTCACAACTATCATCTGTCTTTAAGTCAAACGACTCCAAGACTCCAAACTTTTGGAGTTGGCCTTTGCGCTTCTTGTTGACATGTCCAAGACGACAATGCCACAAGGATGCTTTATCCAAAGTATTGGAAGAATCAGTATGTAATACATTATTTCCGAAGTTGTCTACAACCGACATAGTTTCATATACACCATTACAAGGTGATGCTTTAAAATAAAGAACATTATTATAAAAAGCATTAATACCACCAACTTCATTATCAAATGAAAAAGTAAATCCTTGTTTTTACAAACCATGAAAAACAATAATATTTCTTGCCATTTCAGACGAGTAACAACACTTATTCAAATCTAACACCAAACCACTACTTAGCAACAAAGAATAAACTCCAATCTTGGTGACATGTGGAGCTTTCCTATTCCCCATGATCAAGTTTATCTTTCCATGCTCCACATCTTCACTTCTTCTTAGGCCCTGTACATTAGAACATATTTGAATACCACAACCTGTATCACAAACCCAAGAAGTAAAATGTGATGAGTTATTAGACAATCTAGTGTAAATACCTGCATGGGTAGGTTTGACCTTCCCATCCTTAACATCTTGCAGGTACTTGGGGCAATTTCGTTTCCAGTGCCCCCTTTTCCTGACAATAGAAGCATTGAGCTTTCTTTTGGGTTGGAAGAAGGAGTGGCAGAACCACCTTTGGTTCCACTTGAAGAGGAGACATCAAGAGACTTTCCCTTCGTACCTTTTGAAGGGGTCTTTCTCTTCTTCCCTCTACTTTTCCCGATTGCCAGAACAAGGGTGGCAGTAGGAGTAGGAGTAGTAACAACCAATTTGCCTTTAAGACCGGTTTCAACAGTCTTCAAAAGCCCTTGAAGTTTGCTAAGTGTGACCTCCTCCTTGTTCATGTGATATGTCATTCAGAATTGATCATAAAAGGTAGGTAAGGAGTGTAGTATGATATCAATAGCCAACTCCTCCGGGAAGTTCACATTCAATTTCAGCAAACGGCCCACAAACCTTTGCATTTTCTGCATATGGCCCGTGATGGGTTCACCATCCTTCATTCGGGTTGTTATCATGGAAGAGATGATTTCATACCTCTCTTGACGAACACTTTGATGGTAGCGGTCCATCAGGTCCATGTGCATCTCAAAAGGGTAAAAGTCCTCATAGGACTTCTGGAGTTCAGCTTTCATTGTGGCCAACATGATACATTCCACCTTGGTAGCATCTCTCTCATGTGCCCTAAATTCAACGATCTCTTCTGGTGTAGCAGTAGACTCATCAATTTCCTTCAACTCCTTGTCGAGGACATATTCCTTGTCCTCGTAACGCGTGACCATCCTGATGTTCCTGATCCAATCATTAAAGTTGGAACCATCAAAGATGACTCTCCTACAAAGGTTCAGGAGAGAGAAGGAGCTGATAGTGTTTGAGACAGAAGCAACATTGTTGGAAGACATCTAAAAAGAATAAAGACAAGTTTAGATTAGATATAGAATCCTTAATAAGACACCCAAATGTAATATTAAGGCTAGGGCCCAACACAATACTTTATAACTTGGAAGAGGGATGCCGTAATCCAAGCTTTAAAATATTTGAAGTTAGGCGAATGACGATTCACCAATTTCCACCATGAAAAACGAAATAAATTAATAGGTTTTAGTTGGATTGAAACTCCTATATTCTTTTGAGATTCGTTGAACTTTTCAATGGCATGTTTAAATGTCAATTGTGCCCTCTCAAGTTTGTGACTAGGATGCCGAGGATCACAAACAAGGTGTGAATAACCATGCAAATTTACTTGGTACCCTTAAGCTTTATCACCTAATCAATGTGCTGGTTACCCAGACGCACTCCACTGATCTATGATAAACATTAAGTCAACCTTTGCCACTCTTACTAGTCCATGTTAGTGTGTCGGTTACCCACACACGCTCCACCAACGACTTGGTAAGGTACAAAGTGTAATTTCATGGGATAGCACCAATTTCACATTTTCATAAAGTAACTAAGATTGGGAATTTCTAAAAGGTTTAGTTACTTTACATTTTTTCATTATACTTTTAATGAGGATTATAGTCCTTGTCCTACCCGTTCGGCTAACGACCCTCCACCAGTCAAGGAAGCAGTGGGTGAGAGTGGACACCCATTAAGATGCCATTTTATAGGCAACAACCTTATACCCACTTATAGATCGGCTTCATGAATGAGGCCTACTAACGGTAAGACTGACTTGCTCTTATACATATATATATATATATATATATATATATATATATATATATATATATATATATATATGTATATATATATATATATATATATATATATATATAATTAACTTATAATATTATAAAGTATAAGGGTTGAATTTTAACTTTTAAAACTTTGGAATTAAAGTTTTCTAAAGTGACTTTACAAATTCCAAAACTTGAGGGCAAATTTTGAAACTATTCAAAACCTTTCATATTCATAACTTATGGGCTTAATGGTTTATGAAAATGAAGATTCTTCATTTTATGTAACCTATGGCTCTTTAATGACAATTTAAAGAAGTGACTTTTGGTAATCCATAACCTGAGGAAAAATTATGGACTCCATAAATAACATTTAGATCAAGAATTATGTCATCAACCAATTTGCAAATAATTCCTATGATCTTCTAAAACTCGTAAGTATGAATGTTCATATCAACAATTTCACGAATCACATAAACACATATAAAACTTGAAAATTTGATAATAACCATTGAAAATGGATTTGCATAGTCATTACACCATCAAAACAGGTTTTATAAATCCAAAATAGTTTAGGGTAATGATTCTAGTCCATTTCCAGCCGCAAAACTCGAAATTCTGCACACATGGGCTCCTACTCATCGAGTGCAAGAACCTACTCGACGAGTAGGATGCATTTTGTCATGGACTCGTCGAGTCCCCCCATTGACTCGACGAGATCACTGTTCAGATTGCAAAATTCTCAACTTTTTCAAGCAGTTTGCATCAAATACAAAGAAAACAAGCCTAGTCTCTGATACCACTAATGGGTTTTGAGCATTCTAACACTCCTATGGTGTACATGCAACCCTAGAAACCGTTATCAATGTTTTCATTAATATTCATGCAAATAAGAATTTTCCAAGGTTTACATCCTAACTAGCATCGCATGGGGTACTTGTAATATAAAAACTAGTAGAATGACATACCTTTGTAGTTGCTTGGATTCCTTAAGACTTTGTGAGCCTAACACCTCAAATGTGATGCCTCAAATGTTTCACAAGAGACCACAACTCTTGGAATAACTTGAGAGAAGAACCCTTTGATCACAAAATTGGCTAGCCCTCCTTGTATTTTTAATAGTGGTCGATTTTGCTAGCTATAGAGCCCTTTAGATAGTGTGACACATGTAGGGTTACACAATGTAAACCCTAATGTGCATGATTTTTCATTTCCCCATGATCCATGGGTTATAACTGATGGGTTATATACAAAAAATCCTATGTGTGCACGCAACCCTAGATTTGGATCTATGTTTTCTCTATTAGATACACAAATTTATGAACACAAGAAGAAACCTAGAATACACCTAGGTATTTCAAAATCTATGTAGTAGGAGGGATTACATACCTCTAGTTGTTATGTTGTAATAACAACACAAATCTTCAATCTCTTAGTCTTGAAAGCAAGTACCACGAGTGTAGTACCTCTAATGGCTCACAAACACCACAAGCAATTGTTGAGGCAAGAGAGAGAGGGGGAGAGGCAAATACTAGCTCTAGGTTTTCTTGGGATCAAGTGGCCGATTTCCTAAGGCCTAAGGGGTCTTTATATAGGGTAGAGATTAGGGTTTCAGTCCTTATCCTCATCTGGATGCTTGCCCACCAAGCAACCCATAAGATAAGCCTTGAATCCTTATCATGGATGAATTCTAAGGCTCTATCACCTTGAATTCGTCCACCCTTTCCATAGGGCATCCATTGCCCTAATTTGCAACTATCACATAATTACAATCTAGCCCCTCTAGTTTAATTAATTACATTTGATCACAAAATTAATTCTTAATTAATTATTGACCAATATTAATTAAACAAATATGATATCTCCTTTAATATATTATTCTTATCATATATTAATAAATCACAATAACCTCTTTCTATGTTATTTCTCCAGTCAAATTGCTTTGGTGAAGGCAACCCAAAAGGACCATGCACAACCGGGTCTTTTTCAAATTCCTTCTTGGACGAAAGGAGAAATGCCCATCATCAGATTGGGATTATCTTTCAATAGTTGAATCCAAATGCATTTTTTAAGAGCTTGTAACATCTATTCTTTGGACCACTCCTCAGACTTTTTCAATGACTTCACTGGTTTTTGTGATTTGGAAGAGATACATTTTCCTTTTTCATTAGTTGGATCTTCTTGGGTATAGATGGATGAGATGATTTGATGGCTGGATTGAGTGATGATTAGCTCAGATTGAGGAGGAACCAAAGTTTGTTTAGGAAGATGACCAGGTTTTCTGGTGGGAGAACCTTCATCAATTGGAACAATCCTCAGAGTAGGGATAAGAGGAGGCATTGGCTGAGTGGGTCAGAAAGCATAAATAGTCAACTTTGATTTTGCGTATGTCATGTCGCAAATCCTTTTAAATGTTTTTGCTAGAGTTGATGGCCAGAAGACTGAGGAACATTTCTTCTTTCATGATGGAAGGTTGTTCCTTAATGGCTTAAAGTCCAACAATAGCATTACTCACAATATTATTTTCATCAAATTTGTCTTCTTCTTTGAATGCATCTACTTCAACTATCTCTTCATCATGAGTTTCATATCGGAGTTCATATTCAGAGATGGGCTTCCATAGAACTATCTTTTTCCCCCTCTAGCATGGGAAGGCGTTGCCTCTGATGCAAGCAAAGTGTCTTAATTCAAATCATCCTACCAATCAAACACCCATTGGAATGTCTTGTTGATTTTATTGGAAATAAAATCATAGGCATTTACAATCAGATATTGGGCTTTAAGATGGTTGAAGGTTTCATCTAGGATAATGAGAATTTCATCAAATTTGTGGTTTGGAGTATCCACAAATTGTTGAGCTGATTGGACAACTTTCATAAGAACTTCTTGCATAACCATATCCATGGCATCCGCATGTAGAATTTCCTTCTTCAATCTTTGAATTTGATTTTCATGATGAACATGAATTGTCTTGATTAGTTCGTTGGTGGCAGATATCATGTTATCGTGGATATTGAGTATGGTAGAAGTGGTGGAGATGTGATGATCAAGGTTGTCTTTGTATCTTTTCTCGACTTCTTCTAAGGTGCGCTTCAGGCGGAGAGAAATAAGTTCATCTAGTTGGTTTGAATGATCATGTTCCAAAGGGGCAGCAACCTTGATCTCAGAAAGATATTTGATCACCAAATCGAGTTTTGAGTCAAGTGATGCGACCTTTTAGGTGACCTTCTCGACTTTAGAATTTTGAGTGGAAATGTTGTCTCGGATCCAAGAGTGAAAACGGATCAATAATGTTCTCGTCAGAGGATCCGGTGTCTGAGGTGGAGTTTTGAGACTTTTTATCACCATCTTCATCGTTATCCGTCTTCAGGAACCTTGTCGTCATTGTGTTGGTCACCTTGAGTTATATTTTCTTGATCCCCATCTATGGTTGTTTCAAGACGAGGAGAGGTGGTGTTGTTTTCTCCTTGATTATCTTCTCCTTCCATTTCATTCGAGGATGATGATAGACCAAAGTCGAAGTGAGCCTTGGATGAGGAAGGCTTTTGTAGCATGTTAAAAGTAGAAGGAACTGTGATTGCTTAAATGGTTTTATTATCATCTCCAAACATGATTTTATTAGAAATATCTTCTTCATCATCTGGCTTGGGTGTCTCAAAGATAAATATGGAGACATGGACATCTTTGGTAGAGTAAATCTTCAAGGGAGGATCATCGAACACAAAGGTTATATTGGGAACTTCTTCACTTGTTTTGGTCTTCAAGGCAATGATACATACAAGGAGTTTTTCATTAGTTTCCGCATTTGAGGGATAAGTGAAGGGAGTGTGATTTTGGAGTGCATGTTGACACATCAAGATGATAGTGTATTAAAATTGATCCTGTGTTAGCTCCGGATGCCTCGAGGGAGAACTATCAATAAAATCAAATCAATCCTTGTCTAAAATATCCAATCATCCTTTACTTGAGCAACGTATCAAACCGGTTATGGATTTCAAGGTAGGATGGACTACTCCCATCTCGAAAAGCATGGAATCAGTGATAGGGGCCAGTGACTATGCTTGTGTAGAAGAAATGGGATCACTCAAATTGACACCTGAGTGTGTCCTAAAGGGATCCAAGGGACTTTGTTCAATACTAGCACCACCCTTTTGGGAGGGTGGGGGTGAATTATAAGCAGAATCTGTGTATGTGTGTGCAGATTGTGTTTTTGAAACTCTAAAGGGTATTTCGGAAGATTGGTTAGGTGGGGTAGGCAGTGACCTAGAGTTAGGCCGAGATCCGATCTGTGAATGCTTTTGAGAGGATTCACCGACTTTGGTTCTCTTTTTGGCTTTTGGTTTTAGAGGGGATGCCTTTCTCTTTTGAGCGATGTGTTTCTTATGACCTTTCGAGACAACTAGTCTATTGTCTTCCGAGGCGATCTCATCTGAGACTGGGGCAGGTTGCATTGGGTTAAATAAAACCAAAGTCTTGATAATGTATTTTATATAAGAGAGTCGGAAGGAATAGTGCACAACATATGTTGAGGTAGACGTCAGACAGTTCCGAAAGCACCCTGTCTTGGTAACATATAAGTCTTAATTGTTTTAAAGGAACAATATACCTTAAGAATGTCCGAATTGAGTGGAGTGGCTTCATTGCGGTCGAAGTATAGCTGTTGTAGAGTCAGAGCCCAAAATCTTGGCATTGGAATTTTATTTTTCTTCCTCTTAATGTGAAATTTTTTGAAGTCTTTCCGAAGGACCTCCGGTAAATCGACGACATTTTTTCGGCCGATGAAGTTATTGTAGACCACGTAAAGCCAATCTTTGCTCATCGTGTTAGTTCCACCATGAATCCTTTGAGAATGAAGTGCATCAAGATGGTTCATAAGCCAGGAACCGCTAACTTCTAAAACTCTTTGGCTTTGAATTCACCATTGTACTAGATTTGAGTTAGGAACGATTGGAATTCATCTGAAGTGGGTTCCTTCACTTGAAAACCTTTAGGGTTTTCTGCAAATACAATAGCACAAAGGAAAGTTACTTTATGAATTGGTACAGTTCGATCATCTATGATTTTTACTTCAACCTCTTCGATCTTGACTCTTTCAAAGGCTTTGTTCAATAGCCTAAGAAGGTTTTCTTGGAATCAAGTGGCTGATTTCCTAAGGCCTAAGGGGTCTTTATATAGGGTAGAGATTAGGGTTTCCGTCCTTATCCTCATCTCTTTGCTTGCCCACCAAGCAACCCATAAGATAAGCCTTGAATCCTTATCATGGAAGAATTCTAAGGCTCTATCACCTTGAATTCGTCCACCCTTTCCATAGTGCATCCATTGCCCTAATTTGTAACTATCACATTATTACAATTCAGCCCCTCTAGTTTAATTAATTACATTTGATCACAAAATTAATTCTTAATTAATTATTGACTAATATTAATTAAACAAATATGATTTCTCCTTTAATATATTATTCTTATAATAATAAATCACAATAACCTCTTTGTCTATTATTTCTCTAGTAAAGTTGCTCTGGTGAAGGCAACCCAAAAGGACCATGCACAACCGCGTCAAGTACTTACCAAATATGGTTACGGGCTTAGACACTAAACCAACAGTCTCCCACATGGATAAGTCTAGTAACCAAAACTGCAAGTATAACTCGATTAGCAATAGTAGCTCTCAAAGACGCTGTCGAACTCTGATCTTATCAACAACCTGTCCTTTAGATAAGGGATCGTACAATCCTTTGTTTTAGATATCGTACGGACGATCTCATGGAACATAGTCATACTTATTGTCAAGCAGTTTGTTTTTCGATCTAAGATTCATCTGACATAGAACTTAACTGAACACATGAATTCAGTCCTGACCGGGCCCGACACATAAGTCAAATCAAATCATCGAGGGGCCCTAATATTGCTTTTACCTTCTTAGGATAAAAGAAACTGATAAACTTCGACTTATATGCATTTACTACTCACTAATCAAATTATACACAACAATGCGTTTTATGACATCAATTTACTGATGCGGTTTCACATTATCAATGTACAATCAATTAGCAAACAATAAACCATATATCTTGGTTTTAAGACCATATGATATTATCGTCTTGTGATCACTCATGGTAAATTTCATGAAGTGATTCCAGCAAGCACGAATTTATTCCAATGATCAAAACTCATTCATAAGCACTCGTGAACGTTGTAACCAACCTTTGTTATGTCTAATACCTTTCAAACAATCTACACACCAATTCATGACAGTCTAAATTAGCTCAATTATTCTTAATTAACTCAATTATTCAGGAAGTCAAAACATGCAAATCAAAATAATAGTTAAACAATCAACATAAGATAGTGAATGTACTAATAAATAATACTCATTTATTTAATCATCAAATGTCAATTACATTTATCTATTATACGTTTCTAAGCTATCTAATCCAAACTAACATCGTCCTTCAGCCCAATGCTCCTAGCGTGCTGCAAGTGCTTAACCCTACTCAGTCCCTTCGTAAGCGGATCTGTTCGGTTATCCTCTGACGATATCCTCTTAACTACGAGGAGTCCTTCTTCTACCCGATGTCTAATAAAGTGATATTTTCTGTCGATATGTCGAGATCTACCATGATCCCTCGGTTCCTTGGTCAAGGAAACCGCTCCTTCATTATCACATAAAATTTCCATAGGCTCCTTTATGGCAGGTACAACTCCAAGGTCTCCAATGAAGTTCTTCAACCATATTTCCTCCTTTGATGCTTTGCTCGCTGCAATGTACTCTGATTCACATGTTGAATTAGCTACGATTTCTTGCTTGGAACTTTTCCAAGTCACTGCTCCTCCATTAAGGGTTAAGACCTAGCCCGACTGTGAACAGTAGTTGTCCCTGTCGGTCTGGAAGCTGGCGTCGCTATACCCTCACACCTTTAAGTCATCACTCCCTCCGAGGACTAGAAACCATTCATTGGTCCTCCGAAGGTACTTAAGGATGTTCTTGGCTGCGATCCAATGAGCTCTGCCAGGGTTCCCTTGATATCTACTGATCATGCTCAAAGCGAAGGCCACATCAGGGTGAGTACAAGTCATAGTATACATGATTTAGCCAACTGCGGAAGCTTAAGGTACTCGGCTCATCTCTGCTATCTTGTCTTCGGTACTCGGACTTTGAGTCTTACTCAACTTGGCATTACTCTGTATCGGTAATTCTCCTTTCTTCAAGTTTTTCCATACTTAAACGTTTTAGCACCTTTTCCAAGTAAGTATTCTGACTAATTCCTATTAGTCTCTTACTTCGGTCTCTCACTATCCTTATTCCCAAAATATAGGAAGCCTCACCGAGGTCCTTCATAGCGAAGCACTTCCCGAGCCAGGACTTAACTTCATGTAGAGTTGGGATGTTGTTTCCTATGAGTAGTATGTCATCGACATACAAAACGAGGAAGCTAACTATACTCCCACTGGCCTTGACATACACACATGATTCATCTTCGCTTCGTGTAAATCCAAACTCTTTGACTTTCTCATCAAAGCAAAGATTCCATCTATGAGATGCTTGCTTAAGTCCATAAATGGACTTCTCAAGCTTGCACACTCTATTGGGATGCTTCATATCGACAAAACCCTCTGACCGAGCCATGTAAACATCCTCAGCCAACATCCCATTAAGGAAATCGGTTTTGACATCCATTTTCCATATTTCATAATCATGAAATGCAGCAATGGCTAGCATCACCCTAATAGACTTTATTTTAGCAACTGGTGAGAAGGTCTCATCATAGTCAACTCCGGGAGTTTGAGTAAAGCCCTTCGCAACCAATCGCGCCTTATACGTGTGCACATTCCCATCCATGTCTGTCTTCTTCTTGAAGATCCACTTGCTCCCAACCGTCTTACGTCCGGGCACATGGTCAACTAAATTCCGAACTTGGTTGTCATATATGGACTGCATCTTGCTGTCCATCACCTCTTTCCATTTCGCAGAATCCGGGCCTGCCATGGCTTCCTTATAGGTGTTAGGTTCATCTAGATTTACCAGTGTACTATCACTAATATACGTGTCCCCTTCGGTAGTATTATGAAAACCATACAACTGGGGTTGAACTCTAACTCTTTCGGAACATCTAAGAGGTAAGGATTCATAAATCGGTTCAACCGGAGTTTCCTCCTCGGGTTGAGTGCCAGCGTTAGACGTTCCTTCATCACTCGACTCTTGAATCTCTTCAAGATCGATTTGCCTCCCACTGTCCCCTTGGCTTATGAGTTCTCACTCTCGGAAAACCCCTCTCCTCGCAACGAAGACAACATTGTCACTCGGTCTATAGAAGAGATGTCCAAAGGATTTCTGTGGGTAGCCGATGAAAATACATCGCTCACTACGAGGTTAAATCTTGTCGTGAGTCTCTCATCTTACAAAAGCCTCACAACCCCAAACCTTGATATATGCCAACGAGGGAGCTTTCCCTATCCACGTCTCGTGAGGTGTTTTGGTAACCTTCTTTGTAGGGACTAAGTTGAGGATATCGGTGACAGTCTCTAAGGCATACCCGCAGAATGAGATAGGTAGTGAAGCACGACTCATCATGGAACGAACCATGTCCAACTGGGTTCGACTACGCCTCTCAGCAACACCATTCAATTGTTGTGTCCTAGGTTGCATCAATTGCGAAACTATTCTGCATTCCTTGAGATAGTCGTGAAATTCAAGACTTAGGTATGCTCCTCCTCGATCGGATTGAAGCATCTTGATTTACCTGACCAATTGATTCACCGCTTCTTATTTAAACTCTTTGAACTTTTCAAAGGTTTATAACTTGTGCTTGATTAAGTAAATATACCCATATCTACTATAATCATCGGTGAAAGTCACATAGAAGCGGTTCGCAACCCTTGTGGTGGATCTAAAGGGCCACACACATCGGTGTGTATGAGATCCAATAAACCCTCACCCCTCTCACAAGTGCCAGTGAAGGGTGACTTGGTCATCTTTCCAAGTAAACAAGACTCGCACACGTCATCGTCCCTAAGGTCGAACGACTCCAACACTCCATCCTTTTAGAGTTGAGCTATACGTTTCTTGTTAACATGTCCAATACGAAAATGCCACAAGCATGCTTTATCCATACTATTGGAAGAATCCACACACAATACATCATTTCCTAGGTTATCTACATCCATAACAGTTTCACAAATTCCATTACAAGGCAATGCTTCAAAATACAAAACATCATTTAGATAAGCATAAATCGAACCTTTCTCATTATCAAATGAATATCTAAATCCTTGTCTAAACAAACCATGAAATGAAATGATGTTTCTTTCCATATCTGGCGAATAACAACAATTATTTAAATCTAAACCTAATCCATTACTAAGCGCTAGAGAATATACTCCAATCTTGATGACAGGCGAAGATCTTCTGTTCCCCATGATTAGATTTATTCTTCCACGCTCCACATCCCTATCTCTTCTTATTCCCTGCAAATCAGAACATGTGTGAAAACCACATCCTGTATCAAGAACCCAAGAAATAGCATGTGATGAATCATTATATTTAATTGTGTAAATACCTACGAAGGACGGCTTGATCTTCCCATCCTTGATAGCTTGTAGATATTCCGGACAACTTCTCTTCCAATGCCCTATTTTGTACCATCTTGGGGCTTTCCCTTGTGGTGACTCTTTGAAGGAGCCTTCCTCTTCTTTCCTTTCCCTTGCCCAATGGCCAAAACAGGAGCATCGGGTGGAGTGGGAGTTAATGCAACAGACTTGTCCTTGAGGTTGCTCTCAGCAGTCCTTAGGAGCCCTTGGAGTGTCCTTAAGGTGACCTCTTCTTTGTTCATGTGGTAGGTCATCCTAAATTGGTTGTAGCACGAGGGCAAGGAGTGAAGAATGATGTCGATTGCCAAATCTTTCCAAAGTTAACATTTAACTTGCGAAGACGATCAACATACCTCTGCATCTTTTGCAAATGCGAGGTTAGGATTCTCCACTTCCCATCTTAGCGGTGATCATGTTGGGGATGATCTCATAGCGCTCTTGCCTTGCGCTTTGGTGGTACCTCTCCAGCAAATCTTGGTGCATTCTGTATGGATACATGTCCTCATAGGACTTTTGGAGTTCAAGATTCATTGTGGCTAGCATAATGCAATGAACTTTCGTTGCATCACGTTCATGGGTCTCAAAGACGACCATTTCTTCGGGAGTAGCGATTTCCGAATTGATATTTTCAAGCTTCTCGTCGAGGACATATTCTTTGTCCTCGTAGCGAGCAATCATGAGAATGTATCTTATCAAGTCGTTGAAATTTGATCTGTGAAATGTCACCTTTTGACATAGGCTCATTAGCGAGAATGAACTAGCAACAACGTTGTTGGTGTTTGCGTTAGACATCTACAAATAGAAAGGAACAAAGTTTGATTAGAACTGAATCCCTAATTAAACACCCAAAATGAGAAATTAGGGCTAGGATCCAACAACATTATTTACACATTAGAAAAGGGATGCCGTTATCCAACATGCAAATAATTTGGAGGTAAGTGAATGACGATTCAGTAATTCTTCACCATGAAAAACATAAAAGGCTTGGGTTTTAAATGTATTGAGAATTCCTAGATTCCTTTTGAGATTCATTGAACTTTTCAATGGCATGTTTACATCACGATATGCCCCTCTCATTTGTGACTAGGATGCCGAGGATCACAAAGCGGGTGTGAATAACCATGAAAATGTACATGGTTCCCTCATTGTTACAGTCAACTATTCGATGTGCCGGTTAACCACACATGCTCCATCGAACTATGACAAACAATGAGTCACCCTTTGCAACCTTTGCTTAGAACCAATTAATGTGGCGGTTAACCACACATGCTCTACTAACTTCTTAGGAAGGGTGCAAAGTGTAATTTCATGGGATTGCATCAATTTACTTTTGCCTAAAGTAATTAGGATTCAGAATTTTTGTAAAAAACGTTTAGTTACTTTATATAGATTCATTATTCTTATTAATGAAGAGAGGATTGCCCTATCCTACCCGTTTGGCTAACGACCCTCCACCAATCAAGGAAGCGGTGGGTAAGAGTGGATACCCATTAAATGACTATTTTATAGGCCATAACCTTATACCCCCCTAACGGTAAGACTAGCATTTTAGTTATATATATATATATATATATATATATATATATATATATATATATATATATTAATCTTATAATAATAAAATAGTATAGGGTGTATTTTAAACATTTTAAAATACTAGGGTTTTAAATTCAATTTAAAATTTTCGAAATTTATAACTTTTAGATTAAAATTTTAAATATCAAAACTCTTGATTTAATAATTATCTAAATCAAACAATTAATTTGAATTACTAAATCATAAAGGATTATCATAAATTAAACAATTAGTTTTATCCTGATCCCTTAAATCCCTCTTGATTTCGAAAATCATGGGATGGGATAATTCAAAATCTTTAATTACCATATTTAACCATTAAAAGAAAATTACAAGATATGGGATTATCCAAATCCCTAAAATTTAGGATCTTATCTTGGGGAGGAGGCATATTTCGAAAATCATAGGGTTTGAAAACCCTAGATTTCGAAATCTTGGGCACTAAGGAAAGGGTTTTAAAACCCTATCAATTTTCGAAAACAGGGTTTCAAGAACCCTAATTTCGAAATCTTGCCTCCTAGGGTTTATTGGCCATAAACCCTAAAGTGTCAAAGTCATACAATTGTATAATTCTAATTGAAAACAATTTAACCATAAGCTCTAATACCACTGATGGGTTTTATACCAACAATCCTATGTGTGCATGCAACCCTAGATTTCGATCTATGTTTTCTCTATTAGATACACAACTTTACGAACACAAGAAGAACCCTATCATACACCTAGGTATTTCGAAATCTATGTAGTAGGAGGGATTACATACCTCTAGTTGTTATATTGTAATAACAACAAAAATATTCAATCTCTTAGTCTTGAAAGCAAGTAACACAAGTGTAGTACCTCTAATGGCTAACAAACACCACAAGAAATTGGAGAGGCAAGAGAGAGAGGGAGGGGGGGGGGAGAGGGAAAAACCGGCTCTAGGTTTTCTTGGGATCAAGTGGCCGATTTCCTAAGGCCTAAGGGGTCTTTATATAGGGTAGAGATTAGGGTTTCAGTCCTTATCCTCATCTGGATGCTTGCCCACCAAGCAACCCATAAGATAAGCCTTGAATCCTTATAATGGACGAATTCTAAGGCTCTATCACCTTGAATTCGTCCACCCTTTCCATAGGGCATCCATTGCCCTAATTTGCAACTATCACACAATTACAATCTAGCCCCTCTAGTTTAATTAATTACATTTGATCACAAAATTAATTCTTAATTAATTATTGACCAATATTAATTAAACAAATATGATATCTCCTTTAGTATATTATTCTTATCATATATTAATAAATCACAATAACCTCTTTCTATGTTATTTCTCCAGTCAAATTGCTTTGGTGAAGGCAACCCAAAAGGACCATGCACAACCGGGTCAAGTACTTACCAAATATGGTTATGGGCTTAGATACTAATCCAACAATAACCTCCATGGAGCATCCATGGAGTACCCAATAGGTCCTAGCCCAATCTAGTGAATCATGAACCATAAGCCCACTATATAAGAATGAATGATTTACAAATCAATCCCCATATATTTAATTAGGCTCTTTTTTATCACAAAATTAATTCCAAATTAATTTTTGATCAATACTAATTAAATAATATGATTTCATATTGATATATTAGAACTTGTAATATATTAACAAATCATAAGTGTCCTTTTCTTATTTTCTCTATCCAACAGTTGAGATGCCAATGCAACCCAAATGGACCATGCTAAGTCGGGTCAAGTACATACTAAATATAGTTATGGACTTAGACACCTTTGATGGGTTTTGGCCATATGAACATTCCTATGTGCACATGCAAACCCTAATGCTTGGATCTAGGTTTCTCTAATTAAACATGCTTTTAATCCAAGACTTCTAATGACTAATTAGGTATAAGAACTATACAAAATCAGATCTAGAAGTTTACCTTTGAATCTCTTGTTTGATCTTGTTGTCTTGGAGCTCTAGAGTCACAATTGTCACTCCTCTAATGGCTTACAAACACCAACTAGCAAGGAGGATGATTTGAGAGAGAGGAGAGGGATTAGAAATCGGCCAGGGTTTCTTTGCTTTAGCAGAGGTGCCGATTTCCCTTGCCCTAGGGGTCTATTTATACTTGTAAGGCTCCTAGAGTTTCACCCTTAAACCCTACTTGGATAATCTTTCCTTAAAGCAATCCAAATCCTTTCCAAAGATAAGCCTTGGACGAATTTGAGGCTATCCCAAGCCCTAGAATTCGTCCAACCTCTATCCAAGAAGGATTTACAGCCCAAAGTGTAACTATCAAACAATTGACAGTTTATACCGTCTTATTTAATTAATCTCTTTAAGTCACCAAATTAATACTAATTAATTCATGACTTATATTAATCAAATAACAATATTATTATTCATTGTATTATTCTCATAATATATCAATAATATTTATTCTCCCATAATAAATCATCCTGTCAAGTTGCTATGGTGAAGGCAACCCTAAAGGACCATGCATAATCGGTCAAATACTTGCCTAATATAGTTGCAGCCTTAGACACTATTCCAACAGTCTCCCACTTGGATAAGTCTAGTAACTATATGCACAAGTACAATTCGATTCGCAATCGTAGCTCTCAAAGACGTTGTCAAACTCTGATCTAATCAATCTTGTCCTTTAGATAAGGGATCGTACAGTCGTCTGTTAGATATCATGCAGACAATTCTATGGAATGTTTAGTCTAGCATTTTGGTTTCTCAATCTCCGATTATTCGACATAGAACTTAATCGAACACATCAATTCAGTTCTGATCGGGCCCGACACATAAGTCAAATCAAATCATCGAGCGGCCGAGATATCGCTTTTAACCTCTTAGGATAAAAGTTACAGATAAACTTTGACTTATATGCATTTACTTATTCATTAATCAACTATACACAACAATGCGTTTTATAACATCGAGTTACCAATGTGTTTTCGCATTATCAATGTACAATCAATTAACAAATAACAAACCATATATCTAGGTTTTAAGACTATATGATATTATCGTCTTGCGATCACCCTTTTATATATCATATTCCATAAGGTGATTCCAGCGAGAGCGGGTTTGTTCCAATGCTCAAAACTAGTTCATAAGCAATTCTTTGCTATGTCTAATACCATTTAGACAATCTACGCACCAATTCACGACAATCTTCATTCATATCTACTTCCAACATATGAACGATTGTGGACAATTTGAATAATTCCATTATTCTTAATAAATTCAATTATTCTGGAAGTCAAAACATGCAAAATGAAACAATAGTTAAACAATTAACATAAGACAGTAACATTACTCATAAATAATACTCCTTTTATTTAGTCATCAAATGTTAATTACATTTATCCATTACACGTTTCTACTACTATCTAATCTATGCTAATATCATCCTTCAGCCCAATACTCCTAGCATGCTGCAAGTGCTTAACCCTACTCAGTCCCTTCGTAAGCGGATCTACTGGGTTATCTTCCGATGATATCCTTTTCACTACGAGTTGTCCTTCTTCTACACGATGTCTAATAAAGTTATATTTTCTGTCGATATGCTGAGATCTACCATGATCCCTTGGTTCCTTGGTCAAGCCAACCGCTCCTTCATTATCACAGAAAATCTCCATGGGCTCCTTTATGGCAGGTACAACTCCAAGATCACCGATGAAGTTCTTTAACCATATTGCCTCCTTCGACGCTTCGCTCGCTGCAATGTACTTTGATTCGCACGTTGAATCAGCTACGATTTCCTGCTTGGAACTTTTCCAAGTCACTGCTCCTCCATTCAGGGTAAAGACCCAGCCCGACTGCGAACGGTAGTTGTCCCTGTCGGTCTGAAAGCTGGCGTCACTATACCCTGGCACCTTCAAGTCATCACTCCCTCCGAGGACTAAGAACCATTCCTTCGTCCTCCGAAGGTACTTAAGGATATTCTTAACTGCAACCCAATGAGCTCTGCCAGGATTCCCTTGATATCTGCTAACCATGCTCAAAGCAAAGGCTACATCACGGCGAGTACAACTCATAGCATACATGATTGACTCAAATGCGGAAGTGTATGGTACTCGGCTCATTTCTGCTATTTCAGCTTCGGTACTCGGACTTTGAGTCTTACTCAACTTGGCATTACTTTGTATCGGTAATTCTCCCTTCTTCGAGTTTTTCATACTAAAATGTTTTAGTACCTTCTCTAAGTAAGTGTTCTAACTAAGTCCTATTAGTCTCTTACTTCTTTCTCTTACTATCCTTATTCCCAAAATATAGGAAGCCTCTCCGAGGTCCTTCATAGCGAAGCACTTCCCGAGCCAGGACTTAACCTCCTGCAGAGTCGGGATGTTGTTTCCTATGAGTAGTATGTCATTGACATACAAAACGAGAAAGCTAACTATGCTCCCACTGGCTTTAACATATACACACGATTCATCTTCGCTTCGTACAAATCCAAACTCTTTGACTTTCTCATCAAAACAAAGATTCCATCTGCGAGATGCTTGCTTAAGTCCATAAATAGACTTCTCAAGCTTACACACTCTATTCGGATGTTTCGGATCCACAAACCCCTCTGGCTGAGCCATGTAAACATCCTCAGCCAACTTTCCGTTAAGGAAAGCGGTCTTGACATCCATTTGCCAAATCTCATAATCATGAAATGCGGCAATCGCTAGCATCACTCTAATAGATTTTATCTTCGCAACTGGTGAGAAGGTCTCGTCATAGTCAACTTCGGGAGTTTGAGTAAAGCCCTTCGCGACCAATTGTGCTTTATATGTGTGTACGTTTCCATCCACATCGGTCTTCTTCTTGAAGATCCATTTGCACCCAACGGTCTTACGTCCGGGTACATTATCAACCAAATTCCAAACTTGGTTATCATACATGGATTGGATCTCGCTATGCATTGCCTCTTTCCATTTTGCAGGCTCCGGGCTTGCCATGGCTTCCTTATAGCTATTAGGTTCATCAAGGTTTATTAGTGTACCATCACTAATATACGTGTCCCCTTCGGTAGTGATATGATAACCATAAAACTGGGGTTGAAATCTAACTATTTCAGAACGTCTAAGAGGTAAGGACTCGTCAATTGGTTCAACCGGAGTTTCCTCCTCGGGTTGAGTGCCAGTGGTAGAGGTTCCTTCATCTATCGACTCTTGAATCTCTTCAAGTTCGATTTGCCTCCCACTGTCTCGTTGGCCTATGAGTTCTCTCTCTCGGAAAACTCCTCTCCTCGCAACAAAGACAACATTGTCCTTGGGTCTATAGAAGAGATATCCAAAGGATTTCTGCGGGTCGCCGATGAAAATACATCGCTCACTACGAGGTTCGAGCTTGTTGTGAGTATCTCGTCTTACGAAAGCCTCGCAACCCCAAACCTTGATATGTGCTAATGAGGGAGCTTTCCCTGTCCACATCTCGTGAGGTGTTTTGGCAACCTTCTTAGTAGGGACTCGGTTAAGGATATGGGCGGCAGTCTCTAAGGCATACCCCCACAAAGAGATTGGTAGTGAAGCACGACTCATCATAGAGCGAACCATGTCCAACAAGGTTCGATTACGCCTTTCTGCCACACCATTCAATTATGGTGTCCTAGGTGGCGTCAATTGTGAAACTATTCCACACTCCTTGAGATAAACGTGGAATTCAAGACTTAGGTACTCTCCTCCTCGATCGGATCGAAGCATCTTGATTTTCCTACCCAATTGATTCTCCACTTCATTCTTGAACTCTTTGAACTTTTCAAAAGTTTCTGACTTTTGCTTTATTAAATATATATACCCATATCTACTATAGTCATCTGTAAAAGTCACGTAGAAGCGGTTCCCATCCTTCGTGGTTGATCTAAACGGTCCACATACGTCGGTATGTATTAGGTCCAATAGACCATCGCCCCTTTCACACGTACTTGTGAAGGGTGACTTGGTCATCTTTCCAAGTAAACAAGATTCGCATGTGTCATCTTCCCTAAGGTCGAATGACTCCAACCCTCCATCCTTTTGGAGTTGGGCTATGCGTTTCTTGTTGACATGTCCAAGACGACAATGCCACAAGGATGCTATATCCATACTATTGGAAGAATCTATGTTCAAAACATCATTTCCTAAGTTATCAACAATCATAACAGTTTCATAAATTCCATTACACGGTATTGCTTCAAAATAAATGACACCATTTAGATAAGCCAAAATAGAACCATTCTCATTATTAAAAGAAAATCTAAAACCTTGTCTAAACAAACCACGAAATGAAATGATGTTTCTAGCCATTTCTGGCGAATAGCAACAATTGTTCAAATCTAAACTTAAACCATTCCTAAGCACTAAAGAATACACTGCAATCTTGGTCACAGGCGACGATCTTCTGTTCCCCATGATTAGATTAATTCTTCCAGCCTCCACATCCCTATTTCTTCTTAGTCCCTGCACATTAGAACAAATGTGGTAACCACAACCGGTATCAAGAACCCAAGAAATAGCATGAGATGAATCGTTGGATTTAATTATGTATATACCTGCGAAAGACGGCTAGATCTTTCCTTCCTTGATGGCTTGCAGGTACTCTGGGCAGCTTCTCTTCCAATGTCCTATTTTGTGGCAGTGGTGGCACTCTACCTCCTTTGGGTTAGGGCAGTGCTTAGCAGGATCAACTTTGGTCCCACTAGAAGAGGCACCATCTCGGGCTTTAACCTTGCGATAGTTCTTAGAAGAAGCCTTCCTCTTCTTTCCCTTTCCTTGTCCAATAGCCAAAACAGGAGCAACGGGTGGATTGGGAGTTGGTGCAACAGACTTGTCCTTGAAGTTGCTCTCAGCAACCCTTAAGAAACCTTGGAGTTTGCTTAGGGTGACTTCCTCTTTATTCATGTGGTAGGTCATCCTAAATTGATTGAAGCCTGGAGGTAAAGAGTGAAGCACCATGTCGATCGCCAAGTCTTCCCCAAAGTCAACATTCAACTTGCGAAGACGGTCAACATACCTTTGCATCTTTTGCAGGTGCACGGTAAGAGACTCTCCATGACCCATCTTAGCGGAAATCATGTTAGTGAAAATATCATAATGCTCTTGTCTCGTGTTTTGGTGGTATCTCTCCAATAAGTCTTGGTGCATCTCGTACGGGTACATGTCCTCATAGGACTTTTGGAATTCAGAGTTCATAGTGGCTATCATGATGCAATGAACCTTCGTTGCATCACGCTCGTGAGTTTCAAAAGCAGTCATTTCAGCCGGAGTAGCGATTTCAGGGTTGATTTTCTCGAGCTTCTCATCGAGGACATACTCCTTATCCTCATAGCAAGCAATAGTGCGAATGTATCTTATCCATTCGCTAAAGTTCGTTCCATCGAAGGTGACCTTTTGACAAAGGCTCATCAATGTGAATGAACTAGCAGCAGCGTTGTTTGCGTTCTACATCTACAATTAGAAAGGAAAAAGCTAGATTAGAATATGAATCCCTAATTACCACACAATAAGAAAAATTAGGGCTAGGATCCAACAACAATATTTACATATTAGAAAAGGGATGCCGTAATTTAACATGTAAACAATTTGAAGGTAAGTGAATGACAATTCACTAATTCTCCACCATGAAAATCTAACTTTAAGTTCTAAATGAATTTGAGAATTCCTAGGTTTAGATGAGATTCATTGAAACATTTCAATGGCATGTTTAAATCTCGATATGCCCCTCTTGTTTGTGACTGGGATACCGAGGATCACAAAGCGGGTGTGAATTACCATGCAAATTCACATGGTGCCTTCATTGTAACGATCACCCATTCGATGTGCCGGTAAACCACACACGCTTTATCGAACTATGATAAACAATGAATCACCCTTTGCCACCTTCGCTTAGAACCAATTAGTGTGCCGGTAAACCACACACGCTCCACTAACTTCTTAGCAAGGTGCAAAGTGTAATTTCATGGGATTGCATCAATTCACTTTTCCTAAAGTAACTAAGATTGGGAAATTTTTGAAAAACATGTAGTTACTTTGTATTTCATATTATACTTTTAATGAGAGGATGAGGTTGCACTATCCTACCCGTTCGGCTAATGACCCTCCACCGATCTAGCAAGCGGTGGGTGTGAGTGTACACCCATTAAGCGCCATTTTATAGGCCGCAACCTTATACCTACCTTATAGATCGGCTTCGTGGATGAGGCCTACTAACGGTAAGACTAGCATTTTAGTTATACATACATACATATATATATATATATATATATATATATATATATATATATATATATAAATCTTGTAATATTATATTAGTATAGGGTTGTAATTTAAACTTGTAAAATTCTAGGGTTTGAAATTTAAATTGTCTAAATTAGAACTTTTAATCACAAAACATAAATTTCAAAACTTGAGGACAAGTTGTAAACATTTAAAACATGGAGGATCAAATAACAAATAATCTTTAATTAACAATTAATTCCATAATTATCCATATTTGATTTATTTAAGATTTCTTGCATAATAATTTACCAATTTGATCAAAATAATTAATTAATTATCACATAAGGAAATTAAATATTTTATTGATTGATAAATATATTTAATTAGATCAAGATTATAGTCATATATATCAAAAAATCGGATTAGGGTTGATCTAATATGATAAATGCAAGTTTCCATAAGATAAATATCAAAAAATCCCGAATATGGCCCTTCCTGACGCTCGGACTCGCCGAGTGCCCAACTGGACTCACCGAGTCAGGCCAACTCGCCGAGTCCACTATGGGACTCGCCGAGTCCATGACTCAGAAACACAAATTTCGAATTTTGCAGGTAAGATTCAAACAAACAAGAAACAATTTAATAGAAACCAATCTAGGCTCTGATACCACTGATGGGTTTTGGCCATATGAACATTCCTATGTGCACATGCAAACCCTAATGCTTGGATCTAGGTTTCTCTAATTAAACATGCTTTGAATCCAAGACTTCTAATGACTAATTAGGTATAAGAACTATACAAAATCAGATCTAGAAGTTTACCTTTGAATCTCTTGTTTGATCTTGTTGTCTTGGAGCTCTAGAGTCACAATTGTCACTCCTCTAATGGCTTACAAACACCAAATAGCAAAGAGGATGATTTGAGAGAGAGGAGAGGGATTAGAAATCGGCCAGGGTTTCTTTGCTTTAGCAGAGGTGCCGATTTCCCTTGCCCTAGGGGTCTATTTATACTTGTAAGGCTCCTAGGGTTTCACCCTTAAACCCTAGTTGGATAATCTTTCCTTAAAGCAATCCAAATCCTTTCCAAAGATAAGCCTTGGACGAATTTGAGGCTATCCCAAGCCCTAGAATTCGTCCAACCTCCATCCAAGAAGGATTTACAGCCCAAAGTGTAACTATCAAACAATTGACAGTTTATATCCTCTTATTTAATTAATCTCTTTAAGTCACCAAATTAATACTAATTAATTCATGAATTATATTAATCAAATAACAATATTGTTATTCATTATATTATTCTCATAATATATCAATAGTATTTATTCTCTCATAATAAATCATCCTGTCAAGTTGCTATGGTGAAGGCAACCCAAAAGGACCATGCATAATCGGTCAAATACTAGCCTAATATAGTTGCAGCCTTAGACACTATTCCTATAACCTTATCCAACATAATCTTGGCTGGAACAAGATGTTTTTCAATAACTTAGAAAAATTCCTTTTGCTTTGTCTTTTTCTTCAGATAGAAAAATCCAAGTTCATATTCTTCATTAGGGACGTTGGGTAAGATTTGAGCTTTAGGAAGCTCAGTTCAGATGATGATTAGAGGATCATCAGATGGATGCAATGGTGCGAACTTGATATAGAAGCGTCCACGAGGAGAGATTGGTAAGCCAAGTTGATCTGAATCATTTGTTGGAAGATAAAAACTCATGAAGGGCACAAAATTAATGTCATGTAAGATTCCTTCTTGGACGATAGGAGAAATGCCCATCATCAGATTGGGATTATCTTTCAATGGTTGAATCCAAATGCATTTTTTAAGAGCTTGTAACGTCTATTCTTTGGACCACTCCTCAGACTTTTTCAATGAGTTCACTGGTTTTTGTGATTTGGAAGAGATACATTTTCCTTTTTCATTAGTTGGATCTTCTTGGGTATAGATGGAGGAGATGATTTGATGGCTGGATTGAGTGATGATTAGCTCAGATTGAGGAGGAACCAAAGTCTGTTTAGGAAGATGACCAGGTTTTCTGGTGGGAGAACCTTCATCAATTGGAACAATCCTCAGAGTCTGGATAAGAGGAGGCATTCGCTGAGTGGGTCAGAAAGCATAAATAGTCAACTTTGTTTTTGCATATGTCATGTCGCAAATCCTTTTAAATGTTTTTGCTAGAGTTGATGGCCAGAAGACTGAGGAACATTTCTTCTTTCATGATGGTAGGTTGTTCCTTAATGGCTTAAAGTCCAACAATAGCATTACTCACAATATTAGTTTCATCAAATTTGTCTTCTTCATTGAATGCATCTACTTCAATTATCTCTTCCTCATTAGTTTCATATCGGAGTTCGTATTCAGAGATGGACTTCCATAGAACTATCTTTCCCCCCCCTAGCATGGGAAGGCATTGCCTCTGATGCAAGCAAAGTGTCTGAATTCAAATCATCCTACCAATCGAACACCCATTGGAATGTCTTGTTGATTTTATTGGAAAGAAAATCATAGGCATTTGTAGTCAGATCTTGGGCTTTAAGATGGTTGAAGGTTTCATCTAGGATAATGAGAATTTCATCAAATATATGGTTTGGAGTATCCACAAATTGTTGAGCTGATTGGACAACTTTCATAAGAACTTCTTGCATAACCATATCCATGGCATCCTCGTGAAGAATTTCCTTCTTCAATCTTTGAATTTGATTTTCATGATGAACATGAATTGTCTTGATTAGTTCTTTGGTGGTAGATATCATGTTATCGTGGATCTTGAGTATGGTAGAAGTGGCGGAGATGTGATGATCAAGGTTGTCTTTGTATCTTTTCTCGACTTCTTCTAAGGTGCTCTTCAGGCGGAGAGAAATAAGTTCATCTAGTTGGTTTGGATGATCATGTTCCAAAGGGGCCGCAACCTTGATCTCAGAAAGATATTTGATCACCAAATCGAGTTTTGAGTCAAGTGATGCGACCTTTTAAGTGACCTTCTCGACTTTAGAATTTTTAGTGGCAATGTTGTCTCGGATCCAAGAGTGAAAACGGATCAATAATGTTCTCTTCAGAGGATCCGGTGTCTGAGGTGGAGCTTTCAGACCTTTTATCACCATCTTCATCGTTATCCGTCTTCAGGACCCTTGTCGTCATTGTGTTGGTCACCTTGAGTTAGATTTTCTTGATCACCATCTATGGTTGTTTCAAGACGAGGAGAGGTGGTGTTGTTTTCTCCTTGATTATCGTCTCCTTCCATTTCATTCGAGGATGATGATAGACCAAAGTCGAAGTGAGCCTTGGATGAGGAAGGCTTTTGTAGCATGTTAAAAGTAGAAGGAACTGTGATTGCCCAAATGGTTTTATTATCATCTCCAAACATGATTTTATTAGAGATATCTTCTTCATCATCTGGCTTGGGTGTCTCAAAGATTAATATGGAGACATGGACATCTTTGGTAGAGTAAATCTTCAAGGGAGGATCATCGAACACAAAGGTTATATTGGGAACTTCTTTACTTGTTTTGGTCTTCAAGGCAATGATACATACAAGGAGTTTTTCATTAGTTTCCGCATTTGAGGGATAAGTGAAGGGAGTGTGATTTTGGAGTGCATGTTGACACATCAAGATGAGAGTGTATTAAAATTGATCCTGTGTTAGCTCCGGATGCCTCGAGGGAGAACTATCAATAAAATCAAATCAATCCTTGTCTAAAATATCCAATCATCCTTTACTTGAGCAACGTATCAAACCGGTTATGGATTTCAAGGTAGGATGGACTACTCCCATCTCGAAAAGCATGGAATCAGTGATAGGGGCCAGTGACTATGCTTGTGTAGAAGAAATGGGATCACTCAAATTGACACCTGAGTGTGTCCTAAAGGGATCCAAGGGACTTTGTTCAATACTAGCACCACCCTTTTGGGAGGGTGGGGGTGAATTATAAGCAGAATCTGTGTATGTGTGTGCAGATTGTGTTTTTGAAACTCTAAAGGGTATTTCGGAAGATTGGTTAGGTGGGGTAGGCAGTGACCTAGAGTTAGGTCGAGATCCGATCTGTGAATGCTTTTGAGAGGATTCACCGACTTTGGTTCTCTTTTTGGCTTTTGGTTTTTGAGGGGATGCCTTTCAATTTTGAGCGATGTGTTTCTTATGATCTTCCGAGACAGCTAGTCTATTCTCTTCCAAGGAAATCTCATATGAGACTGGGGCAGGTTGCATTGGGTTAAATAAAACCAAAGTCTTGATAATGTATTTTATATAAGAGAGTCGGAAGGAATAGTGCTCAACAGCTAGTTTATTTTCGGCCGGTGAAGTTATTGTAGATCACGTAAAGCCAATCTTTGCTCATCGTGTTAGTTCCACCATGAATCCTTTGAGAATGAAGTGCATCAAGATGGTTCATAAGCTAGGAACCGCTAACTTCTAAAACTCTTTGGCTTTGAATTCACCATTGTACTAGATTTGAGTTAGGAACGATTGGAATTCATCTGAAGTGGGTTCCTTCACTTGAAGACCTTGAGGGTTTTCTACAAATACAATAGCACAAAGGAAAGTTACTTTATGAATTGGTACAATTCGATCATCTATGATTTTTACTTCAACCTCTTCGATCTTGACTCTTTCAAAGGCTTTGTTCAATAGCCTAAGAAGGAAGTTAGGGTTTGGTATTTTAGTGAGAGGAATTGAGATGGGATGTCTGGAGATGAACTTAATCATGATTCTAACAAACTCATCATAGTCCATGGGATCGAGGGAAAAGAGTTGGGTGGTGTCCCTAAGGCTGAGTTTAGTTGAAGATGACGAAGAAGACCCATTTGATGATTTCTTCTTATTTGCATGTTTGGAATTGTTAACACCATTAATGAAGTCTGAAGAACAAGACGAGTATGGTTGAAAGGTTCTAAGAAGCTGATACCTAAAATTGAGAAAAATGGGAATAGTTAGGATTCAAAATCCTTTTATATTTGAATGTTTCCGGGGCGGGTCAAAGGTTAAGAATGATGACAACCGAAAAGGAAACAGATTAAATTTGATGCACATGTCTAAAAAACCTTCGTATGTGATAGTTGGTAACCACAAGATGAGACGTTTGTTTGTTCAATTTGGGTAACCGATGATTCGATTCGAAAACACTCAACACTTTATTGGAATACGTGCCAAAAGCATGTTTATTGGATATTAAGAGGATAATCATAAAGAAGTTACCTTTGATTTATCAAGAGAAAATGTTTCAGAATTAATTCTTTAAATGATGATCTTATAAATCATTTATTGTTTATTTATGAGGGAATCTCAAAGTGATCATGTTCTGAGATAGAAATGACATTAGATACTTTGGAAGAATTTTTCAAAGCTGCATTCATTCTTGATATATGTTCAGAGATGACATAATCTCCAAATGAGTATCAGAGATTTCAATGGATGAAGATCTCAGAGGTCAAATTTTGAAAAGTTTAGATTTGAGAACTTCCGAGAGATGAAGGAGAAAATATCAGAATGAGATAAGTTTGAGATCACATTACCAATTCGGAGTGGAATTCCAAGGTCTATTCATCGTTAGGATCTCAGAATGTGATATATTCTGAGGCGTAACATTTTTGTACTAGATTACTTCAGACATGACTTTCATGAGGTGGCGTGCTAAAAAATGTAGGATTAGAAGAAAAAGTTAGACAAAAAGACATATAATAATCCTTTATTTTCCGAGAAGAAACAATTCCGAGGTGAGAAATATTTGGTTCGAAATTATTTGACATTCTGATGATTACATCAAAGAGTGAAAAATTCTTGGACGAATTGAGGGACATGAATCATGATTCCTATTTTGTTTAGAAAACCATTGAATTTGGTTTCGTCTAATGGCTTAGTAACTATATTAGCAATTTTATTTTTAGATGGAATAAAAATGAGCTCAGTGTTACCTTTAAGAACACGATCTTTAATATAATGGTACCGAAGATCTATGTGTTTGGTCATGGAGTGCTGAATTGGATTGTATGAGATCGCAATAGCACTTTGTGAGTCACAATAGATTTGAATTTGTTGAAATCGATAATCATAGTCCAAAAGATGAGATTTCATCCATTAAACTTGATAGGTGCAGCTTGAAGCAATAATGTATTTCGCTTCG
The DNA here is from genome assembly GCF_051521515.1 of Lactuca serriola. NCBI lineage: Eukaryota > Viridiplantae > Streptophyta > Magnoliopsida > Asterales > Asteraceae > Lactuca > Lactuca serriola. The sequence continues at coordinate 182,860,743 of NC_136415.1, forward strand.
GCCGTAGAAAGAGCGATACCATTTTGTTTCTTGGATGATCAGCTAACCAATCTTGTAACATCCCAATTTTCAAGACCAAAATTTTTGTTTTTAACTAAGTAACTTATAAAATTGTTCACTGAAAAACCTCATCGAATCATATCATTTCATAAAATCATAGTCACATGTCTCAAAACCATATCATAAAATAGTAACAATGTCAGAGTACAATCCCAAGAATCTCATAATGCAGAAATCCTGTGTGTGTGCGATGCGCTGCTACCGTGTCTGCTCCTTCCTTTTCGAAGAAGAGGTACCTGAAAACAAAACTGAAACTATGAGAACAAAGCTTAGTGAGTTCCCCCATAATACATCATACCATACAACAACATACTACCAGGCAGTTCTGGGGTGCCTGACCTACCCATGTCTAGCCATTCTGGGGTGCTTGACCTACCCTCCGGTTTATCTGAACTGGATACGGGGACTACCCCTACTACTACTACCGTATAATAAAATAGCGTAAACATACTGCCAGACAATTCTTGGGGTGCCCGACCTGCACTTAGGTCCTTACGACTGTGACACAGGGACTATTCCCCCTACTACCACTATCACATAACATCATATCATGCCAGCACATAAACATATCAAGCAGTAGCAAACATAGATAATTATCACAAAGACAATCATCTAATCAAATAACACCTACTAGTGGGCCGACATTGTGGCCGTAGACCCACTTCAACTGGAAGGTAACTCACCTCAATGTCGTGAAGTGTCTGAATTGTCCTCGATGTTGAGATAAACTCCTCTCAAACTCCTACACATAACAACCTTCCTTACTCTTAACCCTTTCAAGGGTCAACCTAGGTCAAAGCCAACGTCAAGGTCAACACCCTAGTCAAAGTCAAATTTTGGTCAAAGTTAACATCTGGTTGACTCAACTCTCCGAGTTGGACCACCAACTCATCGAGTTCCATAATCCACCAAAATCCTGAAACTTTGCTCCTACTCGTCAAGTCTTTCAAGAACTCGTCGATTTCTCCTTCATACAAAATCGGGACGTTTTTGCTTCTGACTCGCCGAGCTCGTCCATGAACTCGTCGAGTCCTTCTTTATACAAGTTGAAGCGTTTAGTCCTTGACTCGACGAGTTCTTCCTGGAACTCGTCGAGTTCGTCTTCATATGAGTTGGGACATTTCCTTGAACTCGTCGAGTTCTTTGATCTTCAAGTCAATATTCACGTCCATCTTGTTGAGTCCTCTTCTAGACTCAACCAGATCGATTAGAAACAGTAAAGGTTGGGGAACCATGACCAGACTCGCCGAGTCCTATGAGCGACTCGCCGGGTCCGCCAAAGTCCAAGTCTACCTATTTGATTTCAGTCGAGCTTAATGCATCTAGAACATAGATCCGACCTTCTAAGATCGATATAGCACGTAAAGTTACAAACTTTATGTGCATGCATGGGTTAAATAGCTTATAAGGACCTAAAATGAAGTCTACATTGTGCATAGGACTCCCATGGCAATGAAGTTGGCACCTTTATGCCATGGGAACCCTTAAAGGTTCAAGATATGAAGTGTAACTCCATGGATGCTCACAATGTCGAATATGGCTTCACTAAGACCTAGAAAAGGTAGAAAATAGCACTAAATGGAGATCTAAGAAATGGATAGTCAAGGTATCATCTTTATACCTCAAATGAGCAGGAAATGTGCCAAAACTTATGGATCTACTTGCTTTCTCTTGATCTCCCAAGCCTCCTCCTTCTTCTCAAGCTTTAAAGACACACAAATGGCATAAAAGGCTCAAGAACACTCAATATTCGATTAGGTTTCGTGAAAAGAGTCTGAAGGTGATGGAGGCTGGAGTGGAGGCCCTATAAGTTGTTTAAATAGGGTGAAACCATCAATTTAGGGTTTCATCCAAACATGTCTACTTGTCGAGTCGGGCTTCCGACTCAGCGAGTAGACTTTTCCACCCGCGTCCAATCATTCACACCTACTCGATGATTTGGACCTCCAACTCGTCGATTCCCTGTGTAAATATGCAAAAACTTGTAATAAAAATATGTACCGAGTGTTACAAATCTTCCACCCAAAAATTGACAACCACGAGATGTGTTTTTTCTATTGATGAAGTCTATCACAGTTTGAGTCAGAATAAGCTTGCAATAGGAGACTTTCATTGGTAGGGTACCAAATTCTGAGGCTCTTTTTTCCTTTGAGATATCTAAAGATTTGCTTTACAGCCAAGAGATGAGACATCTTCGGATTGACCTGGAATCTAGCACATAAATATGTGGAGAACATGATGTCGGGACGACTTGTAGTGAGATAGAGTAGTGATCCAATCATTCCCCTATACTTCTTTTGATCAACAACAACACTCGATGGGTCCGATAAGATCTTGTGTCAGAAACCCATTGGAACCGTTATAGAGGCACATGTGTTCATTGAATATTTCTTTAGAAGCTCGGAAATGTAATTTCTCTTGATGTATAAAGATTCCTCTGTTGGTCTGTTTAACTTGCAGTCCAAGGAAGAAACTTAATTCTTGATTCATACTCATTTGGAGTTGACTAACCATCTGTTGGGTTTTGGTATAATACAACATCCTATGGTGCACATACAACCCTAAATACCATGGATCTATGTTTTCACTAATTATACATGCAAATGGTTTCCAAGGCATTAAACCTATAACTAGCATGCATTTGACATAAACCATATAATATACTAGTTAGGGAAACATACCTTTTATGTGGCTTGAAGTCTTGATGTATTTGGCCTTAAGAGCTTAGCACCAATAGTATGAAATGCTTCAAATGGAATCACAACACACCTAGGACAAAGGTGGCTTTTGAGAGAGAATTCCATGCACCAAAACACCTCCATATTTCTCTAAGAAAAGAAGTGGTGATTTTGGCTATGGCGTAACCTATTTATATGTAGGATTCCAAGGGTCATGGGTATAACCCATAATCCATACCCATAGGTTTTATGATCCATGGTTCATGTGGCCCAACTCTTTATGTATCCATACATAAACTTGGTCCAACATGGGTCATAAGCCCAACACATATAAATATAACTAATTATCATAATTAGTCCCCATAGATTTAATTAGTCTCTTTTGATCACTAAATTAATTCCAAATTAATTCTTGATCGATACTAATTAAAACATATGATTTCATATTAATATATTATAACTTATAATATATTAATAAACCATAAATAACCTTCTCTCAAAAGTCCATCCTAACAAATTATCCTGATGATATGCAACCCAAATGGACCATGCTACTCTCGGGTCATGTACATACCAATAATAGTTATGGGCTTAGACATCTAATCCAACAGTCTCCCACTTGGATAAGTCTAAAACTATTATTGCAAGTACGACTTCATAACCCGACTAGCAATCGTAGCTCTTAAAGCCGTTGTCGAACTCTGAACAAATCAATGACGCGTCCATTAGATAAGGGATCATATATTCCTCCATTCTAGATATCATATGGACTGAGACATGGATTATAATCATTCTCTATGTTCATTTGTTGTTTCCTGATTTCCGATTTATGACGACTGACTAATTGAACAAATCAAATCAGTCCTGGCCCGGCCGAGCACTTCCATTTGTCATCATCAAATCATTGAGGGGCCCGCAGATATCGTTTTTATCCCGAAGGTAAAAGGAATGGATAAACTTTGAATCATATGGCTTGTTCTACTACTTGTTGAATCATACGCAAAGGCATGTTTTATAACATCGAGTTACCAATGCGTTTTCATGCAATCAATGTATAACCAACTCATAGTAACAACTCATATCTCTAGGTTTGAAGAATATAAGATATTATCGTCTCATGATCACTCGTGATAAAATCCATGAAGTGATTCCAATGAGCGCGGGTTGAATCCAATACTCGATACTTATGAGCACTCATGAGTGTTGTAGCACCACCTTGTCCAACATCTTAGACCTCTACAAACCCAACCCATGACATTCTTGATTCATATATACTTCCAACATATGACCGATTGTGGATGGTTTGAATAATTTAGTCAATCAGAACAATGACCTAGTTATTCTGGAAGTCAAAACTTGCAATGTGAAACACAATAATAATCGAATCCAATATGGTCTCAGAACTTATGAATATAAATAAAACACCTTTTATTTATCACCATATGATTACACATTATTCATCGTATACTGTTTCAGATATCAACTTTATTCTTGAATTAAAACAATAGTTGTCCCATGCTCTAAGCATGTACACTATGTTTTTCTAAACACTAGTCATGCCACACACCAAGTATGCATACTATGTATGTCTATGATCTTTACTTTCTGAAATAGATCAATTGAACATAACTCCAATTATTCTCATTTCACAGTCCCAAATCTTACTACAAATGCAAGAATTCCAAATTCATGCCATTTACTGAAATCTGTTAGATTCTAAACGTATATGCATTGATCCTCTTGTAATGATTATGCACATTTTAGTCATATCAATTTCTAGTCCTTTTTCCCTTCTTCATGCCCCAGGCATTTGGAAAAACTGAGAAAGAGTGAATATAGCACATGTAATCGATCCTATATCCGAAGCATATGGGACACGATTCATGATGTCTCACAAAAAGACTAAACTAGTCTTTTGCTATAATATTTCCATTTTTATTTGCCAAGTTGTCATAATTCAGATTATGAAAAGGGATGCCGTTATCATAATCAAATTTTAGAACGCAAATAATGAACCCATATATAGAATTTCCTTATTTTGAGCCATCCCAACATGAAATTCATATATATTCTTGACTAAATACGATTAAGACCTCAATCTAAGCTTTTAGATTTGAGATGAAGTATAATTTCCTCTTCCTTAATTATAACAAAACAAAATTTTCAACCCCTGCAACCTCACGAATTGAAACTTTTGTTTTCTATAATTAACATTGCTAACTTGCAATACTTATCATAATTATCATGCTCCCACTAACATGATGATTATTAGCATAACACTTATGCTCCCACTAGCTTTGACATGTACCCAGAAATCAACTGAACTTCTAGAAATCAATACTTTAATGACATTCTTACCAAAGTTCAGATTTCTGATACTAGATTGCCTTGATAAGACTTTATCAATATCATAAACCACTCTTAGATAGCTCACATGTGTGTCTAAACAATTATGAAGAGGGATGTCATAATCATAATGTTTAGACCTTTTGTCATTCCCACAATTGCTATCTACTCAAAATCTACTTAGTGAAAGAGTTTCCTTACCATCATTTTCATGAATCGAAGAGAAACCTTATGACACTTAGATTTAATGGTGTATGTGTTCTTATCCATGTGAATTTTCAAAACCATAGTCACAAGACAAGGATAATGACAAATCCAAACTCATATGGATTGAACTTGTGCAATCTTAACTTCTTGCCACCTGGAAACTCAAGGGCCTGCCATTGCTTCCAAGTAGTTATGCAAACAATTGAGAACATGTAGAACTCAATTGTATAGCCAACTTAACTGGAATGGGCACAGAAATGTCGGCACGATAGGTTATAAACCTCTACTTGTGTGCTAGCGATGAAATACAGGTTTTATTCTTGATTACTTCTTGAAAACTTTTTCAGGATCTTTTAGACTCCCACTATCTCCTTGACCTATATGACTTTCTTGCCAAATATTCAAGAGATAGTGTGGATTCTAATCAAGATAGACACTTAACACAATTAGCCTTAGTTGGTCTTTGTTTTATCCAAAACATCACAACTTACCAATTTCAAATGTACAAGAGTAGAAAACTTTTACTCTTACATTTGACAAGTGTTTTAAACCTTCTTTAAGACATGTCACTCAAGTTACAATCTTAGAGTATAACTCTGTGAATTGTTTTGGAATGAAGTATGAATCATCTTCTTGATTTAACCACTTCAACAATTCATAACTCCTCTTCTTAAATATCAGAATGTAATTAGACGATGAATTGTGATAAGGTCTCAAAATCATTAAGATGACCTTAAAACATGATACTAAAGTACTCTCCCATCTTTTCAAATTTGAGAAACTTTTATCCTTCTGCCTAATTTGATTCTTCTTATTCGTTCTGTCATACATTGAAAATTTTCCAATGTTTCAGAATTATACTTAAGCTTGTAAGTATAATCATATTTACTAAAACTTAGTAAATCATGATGAATAGTCTTATCCATATTTTGTGGTGGACTTTGACAACTACACAAGAAAGTGTACTTGATCCCTTAGTCCTTCTCTTGACTCACACATCCATGTGAACAACTAGTTAGTCTTAATTTTTCCAATGCTCGAAAGTTCTCATTCATCATACTATACAACTTGCATGATTCCATGTTTGGGTCCAATTGAAACTTGGGTGACGAGAATCTTTCCTTATTTGGTAAATTTAGACACTACCACAAATGAACGAATCAAATTCATATTTCCAATATTGCTATAAACATACAATCATCAAGTTTTCATGAATGCCATTGTAAGGAGATAAAAATAAAGTAAAACAAACTTTTATTTATTTTAAAATGCGGAAAAAACTTTTTCCTTACAATGTAACTTGAAATGAAAACAATGTTATTACTTGTTTCCTAGCAATCTATCATAACTCCTAAGAGTAGCTCAAGAATGCAATATTCAATCAAGCGATAGAAATCCATCTTCGCGATCAGATTCAACATACTCTTTCTTTAAGTTTCCTTCACTTTTCCTTTGATTCTTAAACATCAACATGTGACCCAGTCACATCTTGTAATATAAATCTCATAATAGAAACTTAACCGAGTTAGATAGTGGACCTTACCTGAAATAGAGTCAAACTTATTGACTTTACTAGCCTTATGATCTTTCAAGTAAAATTGACAGCTTCGCAACCAATGCCCTTTCCTTTTGGCAATAGGAGCATATGGACCCTTAGGTAATAGTACATGGGACTATCTCAGACGTAGCCTTTCTCTTTACCATTTGGTCAACCGAGTTGCCTATGGCCGATCCCTTTCCATTGGGAAGAGAATGCTTTTCTGGATTTCCTGTGTCACTATTGTCCATGTCCATAAAGTTTTGGGAAGTTGATCTCCTAATCAAATTTGCTTTACTAGTACACTAAATCATTTCTGATTTAGCAGCACCAAGAAAATAGATAAGATCATTAAGGGTCTTGTCATAGTCTGTTTCATAGGAGTCCCAAGGAACTCACTATGTGACTTAGAAAGTGATTGAACCACTAACTTTCTTAAGACTTTGACACCCAACTCTCCCGGCTTGTCAGTATGTGACTTCATCTCCAAGATGTGATAACACCTAGAACTTGCCTTGCCAATAGGGCTTGAGTGACCTTGAACTTGTGGGTTAGGGAGAATAATTGGAGGAGGTGGAGGAGGTGAAGTTTCAAGATATTTGGGAAGATCATAGATGTCTGAACTAGACATCTTTTGGGAGATATTCAAGATAGTTGATTTAAATTCCTTAATATAACACCCAATATGAAATATTAAGGCTAGGACCCAACAAACTATTTTATAACTTGGAAGAGGGATGCCGTAATCCAAGCTATAGAATATTTGAAGGTAGGTGAATGACGATTCACCAATTTCCACCATGAAAAACGAAATAATTTATTAGGTTTTAATTGGATTTGAAACTCCTAGATCTTTTGAGATTCATTGAAATTTTCAATGGCATGTTTCAATCTCTAGTGTGCCCTTCAGGTTTTGTGATTGGGATGCCGAGGATCACAAAACAAGGTGTGAAGTAACCATGCAAATTACTTGGCACCCTTAAGTGTTTACCCCTCAATCGATGTGCCGACTAACCACACACGCTCCATCGATACTATGATAAACATTAAGTTACCCTTTTCCTACCTTGTTAAATATGAGTTAATGTGCCGGTTAACCACACACGCTCCACTAACCGACTTAAACAAAGCGCAAAGTGTAATTTCATGGATTAGCACCTTATTCACATTTTCCTAAGTAACTAAGATTGAGTATTTATAAAAGGTTTAATTACTTAGTATTTATCATTAATACTTTTAATGAAGGGATAATTATAGTCCTTGTCCTACCCGTTCGGCTAACGACCCTCCACCGGTCAAGGAAGCGGTGAGTGAGAGTGGACACCCATTAAACTGCCATTTTATAGGCAGTAACCTTATACCCCCTTATAGACCGGCTTCGTGAATGAGGCCTACTAACGGTAAGACTGACTTTACTCTTATACATATATATATATATATATATATATATATATATATAAATATTATTAACTTATAATATTATAAAGTATAAGGGTTGAATTTTAACTTTTAAAATTCTAAGGTCTAGTTTGGAATTAAAGTATACATGGGGGGTAACTTTACAAATTCCAAAACTTGAGGACAAGTTTTGAAACCTTTCAAAATTCTTGGCTTTTTCATAACTTATGAGTTTAATTAAGGTTTAATGAAAAAAAATTCAAGTTCCATAACTTGAGGACAAGTTATGGAAGACATTAAATCATTTAATGATGACATTAAAAATAGAGACTCTTCTATTTTCATAACCTATGAGACTTAATGACACTTTAAAAAGAAAAAATCTTCACTTTCCATAACTTGAGGACAAGTTATGGAGTTCGTAAAAACCATTAAGATCAAATATTCCAATTAACACAATAATCAAATAATTTTTCTATGATCTAGATTAAACTCATAAGTAAAGATAATTCACATCAACAATTTTCAAGAATTTAAATAATCATATAAACTAATACAAATCTTGAAACTTTGACAATTATCCTTTGAAGACTCTTGGACTTCATAACCTAAAGAGTTAATAAATGAGACATTTCACATCCATAACTTATGGAAGTTTCAAAACTCTTAAGATCATAAGTTAAAAAAAAAACTTTTGAGTTCCAAAATTTTATGACAAAATTTGTAACTCCTTAAAACCACTTAGATCAAACTTTTAAAACAAATAAAATAATCATATCATTCTATCTTTTAATAAATTGACCTAATTCAACTCTTGTAGTAAAGTGACTCAAATTTTACAAATAATTAGTTTTTCATAAAATCAAGTAATTATCATAAAATTTGACAAACTTCATGTTTTTTTCTTTTTTTTTTCATCAACTTGAAAAAAAATAGATTTGCATCAAATATAGTAGAAAACAACCCATGGCTCTGATACCACTTTTGGTTTTTGGTATAATACAACATCCTATGGTGCACATACAACCCTAAATACATTGGATCTATGTTTTCACTAATTATACATGCAAATGGTTTCCAAGGCATTAACCTATAACTAGCATGCATTTGACATAAACCATATAATATACTAGTTAGGGAAACATACCTTTTATATGGCTTGAAGTCTTGATGTATTTGGCCTTAAGAGCTTAGCACCAATAGTATGAAATGCCTCAAATGGAATCACAACACACCTAGGACAAAGGTGGCTTTTGAGAGAGAATTCCGTGCACCAAAGCACCTCCATATTTCTCTAAGAAAAGAAGAGGTGATTTTGGCTATGGAGTAACCTATTTATATGTAGGATTCCAAGGGTCATGGGTATAACCCATAATCCATACCCATAGATTTTATGATCCATGGTTCATGTGGCCCAACTCTTTATGTATCCATACATAAACTTGGTCCAACATGGGTCATAAGCCCAACATATATAAATATAACTAATTATCATAATTAGTCCCCATAGATTTAATTAGTCTCTTTTGATCACCAAATTAATTACAAATTAATTCTTGATCGATACTAATTAAAACATATGATTTCATATTAATATATTATAACTTATAATATATTAATAAACCATAAATAACCTTCTCTCAAAAGTCCATCCTAAGAAATTATCCTGATGATATGCAACCCAAATCGACCATGCTACTCTCGGGTCATGTACATACCAATAATAGTTATGGGCTTAGACATCTAATCCAACACCATCAACTTAGCGAAGTCAACAACCATCGTTGGATCAACTGAACCAAAGATGATGTCGTCGACATCGATTTGAAAGGGTCATAAACCCAAGAGGTTGTTGAAGACAAACTTCACTATTGAGATCACCGTTGAGAAAGGCACTTTTGACGTCCATTTGGTAAACTTTAAAGCCTTTGTGAGGAAAGTAATCTAGAAAGGTTCGGATTGCTTCAAGTCGGGTAACATGAGGAAAAGTCGTGTCGTAGTCAATACCTTCTATTTGAGTAAATCCTTTGGCTACCAATATTGCATTGTTTCGGATGATAACTCCAGCGTCCTCAAGTTTGTTTCGGATATGTCAGTTTCATCATCATTCGAAAAGGAAAAGAAGTTGACATCATCTTCATTATTGTTCAGTATTTCAGCAAATTGATCTACTACATCTTGTAATCCATTGACATTTGATTCGATGATTGGATTAATTTCTTGCCTTTGAGGCACTGAGGCAGAGTTATTCTCCCCCTCAAACCGAGATGTGAATATTTCAGAATTAAATGGTGGAAAGGTTGGGGTCGAACCAGATATATTTTGAGAAACAGGAGTGGTAACTAAGGATGGTCTTGATCTAGATTCCGAATCAAGAGTGGTTTCTATTGGTCCAAACAAGCTTTCGAAATCAACCTGATAGATAACTTGAGGATTTGGAGACCTAGGAGGTGGAGCGTTAGACTCCATGATGTGTGTTGTAACTTGAGTAGGTCCTGAGTTCCTAACAAAATTATCATCAAAAGTGATATCAAAGCTTTCTGTAATTACATGAGTTTGACAACTAAGAACTTGGTAAGCTTTTGATTTACCAGAGTATCCGAGAAATATAGCTTCATCGGATTTCGGTTGAAAGTTAGTGAGTTGATCTCAGTTGTTCCTGATAAAACATCGACAACCAAAAACATGTAGAAACGATATAATTGGCTTTCGACCATTTATTGTGTAACATCCCAAAAATACAGTCTAAGAATTTCGTTTAAATAACATTACTTAAACCATGGTTGTCAAACCATAACATAATTCTTAACGTAAATATGGAGTATTAGTTCAAAACATATTCATGTTATCAGAGTAAACATCTTAGGTTGACTAGCTATGGTGTGTGCACTGCAGTCTTCCCCAGCTCCTCTTTTGAAAACTAAGTACCTGAAACCAAAATTGAAAACTGTAAGCACGAAGCTTAGTGAGCTCCCCCAATCTACCACATACCACACAATAACACATAAATCACATACTGGGCCTTGCCCACTGCATCAGACCAAAGTCCGGAAACTACATTGGGTCGAAGCCCGGACTAACTGGGGCCTTTCCCCATGCATCAGACTGAAGTCCGAAAACTGCATCGGGCCGAAGCCCGGACTAACTGGGGCCTTGCCCCCTACATCAGACCAAAGTCTGGAAACTGCATCGGGCCGAAGCCCAGACTGACTGGGGCCTTGCCCCCTGCATCAGACCAAAGTCCGGAAACTACATCAGGCCGAAGCCCGGACTGACTGGGGCCTTGCCCCCTGCATCGGACCGAAGTCCGGAAACTGCATCGGGCCGAAGCCAGGACTGACTGGGGTCATGCCCACTGCATCGGACCGATGTCCGGAAACTGCATCGGGCCGAAGCCCGGACTGACTGGGACCTTGTCCCCTGCATCGGACCGAAGGCCGGAACTGACGGAACATAGCATAGCATAAACACATATACTGCATACTGCATCGGACTGATGTCCGGAACACATAACACATAAACATGCTTGAATCACAGAGACACCAAGCATACTGAACTACTGCATCAGACTAAAGCCCGAAACTACTGCTAACTAAACGAGCCGGTATTATGGCTGTAGACCCGTTCCTACTGGAAGGAAACTCACCTGAACTGCTGGAGTTATGGCTGATACCCTTCTAACTGGTATTTAACAACTCCTGAATTGCTACTCCAATGACTCCCCGATCTACTAATACCAAATATAACACTTAGTCCCAAACTGCCCTTCAACAGTCAACTAAGTCAACTCTAGTCAAAGTCAAAGTCCTGGTCAAAGTCAACCTTCCAGGTTGACCCTACTCACCAAGTCAGCCTACTGACTCGCCGAGTTCATAAGCTCAAAAACCGTTTCCTTCTCGACTCGCCGAGCCAGCCCATGACTCGCCGAGTCTACTAATTTCCGAGTCTAGTCCTGTCCAACTCACTGAGTCTCCACTCAACTCCTTGATTCGAGTCTTGACTCGAAGGGTTTGGGGGTTTCGCGAATTGACTCGCCGAGTCCAAGAACAGACTCGCCGAGTCCAAGGCAATCTTCAACAGACTCGCCGAGTTGTTCTTCGAACTCGTCGAGTTCCTGCCTATCTTCATCCAACTCGCCGAGTCTACCCATGTGACTCACCGAGTTACTACGCGACTCAAGTCTCCCAGACTTGCCGAGTCCATATGTGCATTTCCATAATTTCGAGTCACAGAGCTTCTCCTTTGCTCTAAACAATAGATCTGGTTTTCTAAGACTATCTGAACACGTAAAGTTGCTAACTTTACGTGTGTATTTGATGCAATGAAGCCAAAACACTAAAATTTAACTATTAAGAAGGCTATTTGGCTAGAACAAGGTCATGGCTTCCCAAAAGATGTCTCTCTTGAGCTCCTGGAACTCAAGGATGTCTAGATGTACAATATGAACCGATATAACTGCTTCATCATTATGAATTTATGGTTTTTGAGCTCAAAACCATCCATTTGGGGGCAAACTAGATCTAGAAGTACAATACCCAAGGTGAGAGATTTATTACCTGAAAATGATGAGGTTGAGAAGCTAATCCTGGACCAACAAGCTTCTCCCTGGGACCTCCCAACTCCTTCTCCTTCTTCTTATTCTTCAAATCTTGCAAATAACTTCTCCAAGGTTAGATCTTGCTCCAAAAAGGGATATGGTGGCTAGGGTTTGTTGTTTTGGGTGAGAGGGGTTGTAAAGGAACCCTAATAGAGAGAATAAGATGCATAAATAGTGCCCAAAGCCCCAGATTTAGGGTTTCCCTCTTCAGATCGGACTCGCCAAGTCCATGAGGCCGACTCGCCGAGTTGGTCACTTACCCGATCCCCTGGTTCCCGCTCTGACTCGTCGAGTTCCTCCTTGGACTCGACGAGTTGACCCATTTGACGTAGGGTTTTCTTTTCTTTCTTGGTCTTTCTGATTTTGGGTGTTACAACTCTCCCCCACTTAAACTAAACTTCGTCCTCGAAGTTTCTCTACTGCCAACCGCCCTACAATCTGTCTCCAATACTCTGCTTACTAATCCAACCCCAACTGCCTACCTTCGTTGGCCTCTCGTTCGGTCATCCTGATGACCCTTAATCCTTTCGGATACTAGTCTCCGGTCCACCCCTTTTCTCTGGCCTTCCCAAGTCAACATTTCGTAACCAACTACCTCCCTATCACTGTGAACGACCGTACCCTTCACGATGTCCATCACTCTAGCCCTTCCCCAGTGCTGGTCACTATTTCCGGAACATACTGAATGCTTCTTACTGCTATAACTTGGTGCTGAGCACCTGTCACGACAAATAGATCAGATAATCCTTCGAGTAAAAGGTTCATCCCTGCAATGGTTAAGACTCATACGAGAGCTGCGCAACAAGGTCAAAACCTCCCCCTTGAGATTATCCAATCATGCTGTAAGAGGCGTAGCACCCTCGATCAACTTTCTTCCTCTACCATACTTCCCTCATCGTTACTACCACTGACTGAAAATTCTGTTGCCCCTCATCCCCTACTGGATGCAGTTAGACCACCCTGGTCCAACTAATCTTCCTGCACTTTGCAACCCAACACAAGATTAATACTGACCGTCACACTGCAACTATCCGAAACATTGATCTGCCTGCAACACTGAACTGCCTGAAACACTGAATTGTATGAAACACTGAACTGCCTGAAACACTAAATTGCCTGAAACATTGAACTGCCTGAAACACTGAACTGCTACATGGCTGCTTCCCAAAATATCTCAAGACCTTCATGGTCTCCAATCATATGTCGGTTATCTGCAACACCGAGTTCTAACTCAACTATGGAGTCCAAGGACTCCTCACTTAGTCGCTCCCACGACTTCTAAACGAAATCTTTCTCTGGAACTAGTTTCCACTAGTTATACTGTCACTGTGGCTCTAACAACCTCCCAATCCACCGATCAGGTCCAAACGTCACATCCTGACATCATCAAATCCAAGACTAAAAATGATGGCTCCCAGACTAATGGTAGCCCTTAACATACACGAACCCAAGCGGTCCACTGCTTCCCTGATCTCATAACTGGGGTGATGATCCAATTGTTGAATCTTTGGCTTAACCATAACTGAACCATTTAGGAAATCCGAAATCTAACCCGTGGATTCCTATATCCTCACTGCTGCACCCGAACTGGTGGGTACTACTGTTTCCCCCGCGTCCAAACAATGCGCTCATGCTGCCTACCACCTGATAAATGCTACAGCTAAACTCGCAGACCTACACTCTCTAATATTATCTGGCTGCTAGTGAATGCTACGGCTACCCCCGCAGACTTACAACACTCTACTACTATCTGACTACTAATGAATGCTACGGATACCCCCACAGACTTACAACACTCTACTACTATCTGACTGCTAGTGAATGCTACGGCTACCTCCACAGACTTACAACTCTCTGCTACTATCTGACTGCTAGTGAATGCTACGGCTACCCTCGCAGACTTACAACACTCTGCTACTATCTGACTTCTAGTAAATGCTACGGCTACCCCCGCAGACTTACAACACTCTGCTACTATCTGACTGCTGCTGGAAAATGTTGCGGCTCTCCCGCCGCTCTACCATCCTCTGTATGCTGTCTCTGCCACTGGCTACGAACACGAAAGCATCTCTCGCTAACTTTTCTCAAAATCTTCATTCCGACTCACTAGAATCCTACAGGCGGCCCTCCAACCTGAATTCCCAACCAACTACTAACCATCTCGATCAAATGAACTAACTTGTTGGGAAGTTCCTCAAACTCCCAACCCTGAACTCCTCAATTCATCAATCGCTGTGCAACTATCTTTTCTTCTCGGAGGTTGCGTACTCATTTTGGATCTGCGTACTCTTACCCTTGTATACTCGGAGGGTTCTCCCCCACTCGGTTCCGACTAACTCCTTACTACTCACTGGGCGAAAGGATTCCCCAACCTTCCTTCCACGAAAAGGGGCGATCCGCTGCTCGCCCTCGTTTACCTCTGTTGGCGCTCCAACTAACCGTTACCAGATCCGAACCATTCCTGTTAACTAACTGAGCACTCTTTAATCCTTTACTGAATTTGCTTTAGTGACTACATCCCGAGAACTTGCGTTTAGGGTATACATCCCCAACTCACTTCCCTCCTGTCCGCTAGCTACTTCACTAGAAGCTTTAAATCGTCCCTACCGATGATATAACTGATCAATACCCGAATGACACCTTGATATGTGTATTTTTATATATATTTTTATGCACTTTATCTTAATATTTTGGCCTTATTTATTCTCTTTTAGAACTAAAAAGCACTCATAATGCTTTGAATTATGTTTTGCAGCTATTCGTTGTCGATAAAGCACAAAAGAAAATACTGAAGCGGAAACCGGGCTTAGAAGCTAAAAGAAATTAAAAATGCTGGATTAGACCAATTACGCCCCGCACAATACACCTGTACGCTAAGCATAGCGACCAAAATCATAATACGCCTAACGTAATTCTAGGTTACGCCCCGCGTAATGGCTAGCCTCAGATAAGTTCAATCGTGTAGAAATCCTTAGTACGCCCAGCGTAATCCGACTTACGCCCAACGTACGTAAGTCGGCTACAAAGGTTATAAAAGTCGATTTTCAGCTAACCAGGAAGGGGGATTCGACTTCCAACTTAATTTAGTCGATATTAAACTTCTGTTAAGCCGTTTTGAGGGTCTAGAAGGCGGCCGGAAGGCCGTTAAGCTAACGGGAGCGGAGATCGGAAGGGTTGGAGAGCGGATACGTGTCGATAATCATATGGGTTGATAACGTGACCATGTTTAGCATTCCATTGTGTTACTATTCTGTATTTATTTTCTGATTTGGGTGTAAAAACCTTTTACTTTGTGTTTATGTTTGAATGAAGCTTTGATTATTAGACTAATTGCTATATTTAATTGTTTATTTGTGTTTAATTTATCTTACCAATCTTGTTAAAATATCCTTACGTATTAATGATGATTATTTGCTATTAATTGTTAAGTGAATTGAGTTGTGTGAACACCTGCTTGATTGCTTGTCTCTTATGATTTTTGATGACCATCGAGATTATAAGTCTAGGAATAACGAATGTGAAACTAGGATTAACATGAGAATAATTAAGTTAATGTGTGAGCCTTGTTTGATGACCATCAACAAGAGGTTAAATTGAATTAGTAATTCTATTAACCATATTTACAAGTCTTGCTTGATACGAACTGAACACTAGGAAACATGTTAGTTTAATCAACTGATCACTGTTTAAATTGACTTGTTTGATAAAGGATTAATTATAGTGAACGCGAATCTAATCATTTTAGGAATCAGTGAACATGAATAAATGAATTTGTGTATGCAATTGTCTATGTTTTTAAGGTGTAATTTATCTAAACCAAAGTACCTGAAGAGATTTGTTTTCCTGTTAGTTTATCGAGAGTTGTTAATTGTTAGTTTGAGATTTATTAAACTATTTTCTTTATTATTTTCGTGTGACCTGTAACCTATAATCAAATATATTAAATTAATCCACCGTTCCCTGTGATCGACACCCGAATTACCTAAGCTATACTGTAATCTGACTTGGTACACTGCCTATAAGTGCATAGATAGTCTAAGTTTGTTAGGTTATAAATATTAAAATTAGTGGGTACTTTTGTGCACATCAAGTTTTTTTGGCGCCGTTGCCGGGGAACGGCTTGTCATTAATTTAGTTTATTTGATTATTTGTTATTTGTTTTTAGTTAGTTTTTATTTTTAGTTTGATTTTCGTTGATATCATTTCACTTGGCGGGAAGGTTCTTGTTGTTATTTGCAGGAATTTGGGATTGTACACATTGCTTGACTTTACTTTTTTGCATGGGTTTCGAGGATGAAAGCGATTAGGGAATTCTTGACCTGCTTAGCCTACTACTTTGTTGATTTGTCCAACTCAATCCATAAGGCGTAGTATAGCAAGGCGTATTGTGGTGGTTAAGTGGAAGACCGAGCTCTTGCTGTTCTTGACTAGTTAGGTCACTTCTTGTTCCGCTTTTAGTTAAAGGTGTAAAGAAAACAAAGGAAATATTCTAACGGGTCCCAAAAGTGGGTGTTTTCGCAAACCAATTCTTGCATGCAAAGGTTTTTGATCAACCGTTGTTGTTTGATCTTGACCAAGATAAGTGATTATGACGTCTCAGTTTTTTTTATGTCACTCTTCGGGAAGTCATCAGCTGTTGAAACAATTAAAAAAAAGAAAAATAATTAAGTTGTAAAGTCCCTTAATTAAATAGTTAAAAGAAACGGAAAGAAAGTTTAATTAAAAGAAAAGGAATTTTTTTCATTTAAAATTACGCCCAGCGTAATTTAGTTACGCCAAGCGTAATTAACCCCGGATCGCGGATGGCCTTCTCATGGAGTTGGGGTTACACCCAGCATAACATTGTTTTACGCCCAGCGTAAATCAGCGACCAGGTATATCTTTTGACCCTTTGACTTCTTTGTTATTCTTTCAACCATTCCTTCCTTCGCCGCGTACTGTGACGACGATTTCTCCAAAATATCTCCGATTCTTCTTCTTTTCTTGTAGAATTCGACACTAAGGTATGTTATTCGGAAGCCATATCACGTTAATTTGTGTTTAAATTAGTGGCATTAGCTGCATTTAACCTTTATTCGAAATCTAGGGTTTATAGGGTTCTTGAATTAGGGCCGATTTCGCAAATATATGTTATGATTACCACTTGAATAGACCGATTTCTATCAATTAACTAAACCCTAGAACTTAATTTGTCCTTAATCCCGTCCCACACCCATCGATTGAAGCTCAGGGACGTACGCCAAGTGTACGTCCTGTAAACTTTGATTATTGACTGCCCTGTAAAGATTCCCTATTAAGAGTTTGCTAATTTGGAATAGACAAGGAGATTACAGGAGATTGGTTTTTAAAGGAGTTCCCGATTTTTTTTCTACTGCCTTTGGACCACGCAAGCTCAAAATTTCGATATGCCATGTGTTTTCCCTGCTGTGTTTATTGCTTACAGTTGGGTTATGACTTTAGCACAAGCAAAGGAACCAGGACACAGACTCGTGAACCTGGACGTACGCCCAGCGTACAGACCGTGTCCAGCTCTAATTTTTTGGTTTAAAAATTTGTTAATGCTGCTATATTTTGTTTGGTTTTGTGTTTATTTGTGCAGATTATGGCCCGAAGAACTCAACACCCAGCCGAGGATGTGACCGATCATCGTTTCTTACAATTTCCGCAAACGCTGAACGATACAACCCGGGCACAATATGTCAACAGTTTGAGTTTGCTGCTCACCAAGGAGATCGACATAGCACCCTCATTTGATTGGGACTTGGCGACCCGGACTGGACTAGTTGCACTGATCCAGGAATTTTTGCAATACACGCACTCGGACGCGAGTGGTGTGGATTTGTTCGTGTGTCAGGGATGGGGACGATTGTTCAGGATCCAGGAGCCTGTTTATCGGGAATTTTTGCTGGAGTTCTTCGCTACAGTTTCCTATGATCCTAGGAAGGCACCCGATGACAGGAAAACTTTTGGCTTCAGACTGGGGGGAGTGAGCCGGGAATGCAGTGTCATAGAGCTTGCGACTCGAGTGGGTATTTACACAGCGGATGAGACGAGGAGTGTCCATTTCCCGGCATTCCTTGCTGATTGTCTTACGGAGCGGCCTGACGACTATAACGAGAACACTTTTTGGGCCGAGATTACGGGAGGAGTTTATACGCCATCTACTACACGGGGTAGGATGATACGGTCTACCACCTACAGATTGCTACACCGGTTGATTTCCATGACTCTCACGCATCACAAGAACCGTGAGAAAGCTGGCAGTAAGTTCAGTAGCTAGGTCCGACTGTTGCTAGAGAGAGTCGTGTGAGAGTTCGAAGATTATAGTCAAGACCCATAATTTGTCATAAGTGTGGGGTGCATATTGATTTCGTGAGAGATTGTTTAGAAGATTGGCATTTTTACGACATTTTGACTCTTATGATATGGATGAGCTGTTCCCACACCATAGAGTTCTATTTCGACACGAGGAAGAAGTATCATCCCGGCTGCCATGACATGGTTGACACTTTCCTATGTTGTGGGGGATTTTTCATCAAGAGAAGAGGATATCATTCTTGACGAGACAATGTGGTCGACACTTTCCCACGTCATGGTTACTATACATTGCATTTGTTTGCAATCTTTTGCACCACATTTTTGAATTCGGCCGTCTTGATTTTATTTTTCGGCAAGTTCAGAAGCAGCAGTTCCAGTTCCAGTCTTTCAGCAATATTTGAAGCAACTTGTAGCAGCCCCATTCGATCTCTCCACAACTACCCAGGGGAGTCTGTTCCTTTTTCTCCTTTTTTATGTTCTTAATTCGTTTTAGCATACAATGAGGGCATTGTATGAAATAATTGTGGGGTAGGGGGTCGTTAAAAGTAAATTAAAAAAAAATAAAAAATAAAATAATAGTTAGGAAATTGCTAGACTTAGGAAATTTAAAAATTTTAAAAACTTGAAATAATAGTTTAATTTAAGAAAAATCTAGTGATAATTTAAATTTTGCTAATATTGTATGAAATGATCCGATGAGAACTCAAATGTTTAGTTGAGCCAATATACGTTATAGTGCATTTGTGGCTTCCCTTATTTTAGTGAAATCATGGAACAAAAACACAACCCCGCTTGGTTTGAGGGATGCAATATGTTTAGCAGCCTAAACCTGAAATGTATCAAGGAAAATTATTATCATTAACCAATAAAGGTTGAGGTTGAGCGCCTCTGCTTAAGCATGTAGGTTTTGAGTGAAAAAAGTGAGGTACATGTAAAAAAAAGAGAGAGAGAATTATGAGAAAAAGTTTGAAGAATTTTGGAGCAAATAAAGTGAAGATCAAAAGATCAAAATTCCAAGAAATTTCATAAAGTTGAAGATACCAGAAATCAAACAACAAAGGTGGTGAATTCAAAGAAATCAAAGATCAATTGTCAAAGAATTGAAGAATTCCAAAAGAGCTCCATAGTGGTATCAAAATATTGTAATTCTAGATTATGTATGCTTAGGTTGCTCAATTAAAAATACCTTGAGGATAAGGAGGTCTTCTGCGGATGGATTCGGAGGGTTGCATAAAATAAGCATTGTTCGGAAAAAGTGGGCAAGTGTTTATGAAGATTGTGAGTATTTAAAGTATGGGGGGGGGTACTTTAGGAAAATTTTAGACACAAATGCATGCGTTGCGGTCTTGACATAATGGCTGAGTTTTAAATGGATTGTTTAATGCGATATTGGTAAAATAAAAGCAAATTTGCTTGGGGGCAAGCAAAGGCTAAGTGTGGGGTATTTTGATATGTGTATTTTTATATATATTTTTATGCACTTTATCTTAATATTTTGGCCTTATTTATTCTCTTTTAGAACTAAAAAGCACTCATAATGCTTTGAATTATGTTTTGCAGCTATTCGTTGTCGATAAAGCACAAAAGAAAATATTGAAGCGGAAACCGGGCTTAGAAGCTAAAAGAAATTAAAAATGTTGGATTAGACCAATTACGCCTCGCGTAATACACCTATACGCTATGCGTAGTGACCAAAATCATATTACGCCCAATGTAATTCTAGGTTACGCCCCGCGTAATGGATGGCCTCGGATAAGTTCAATCGCATAGAAATCCTTAGTACGCCCAGCGTAATCCGACTTACGCCTAGCGTACGTAAGTCGGCTACAAAGGTTATAAAAGTTGATTTTCAGCTAACCAGGAAGGGGGATTCGACTTCCAACTTAATTTAGTCGATATTAAACTTCTGTTAAGCCGTTTTGAGGGTGTAGAAGGCGGTCGGAAGGCCGTTAAGCTAACGGGAGCGGAGATCGGAAGGGTTGGAGAGCGGATACGTGTCGGTAATCATATGGGTTGCTAACATGACCATGTTTAGCATTCCATTGTGTTACTATTCTGTATTTATTTTCTGATTTGGGTGTAAAAACCTTTTAATTTGTGTTTATGTTTGAATGAAGCTTTGATTATTAGACTAATTGCTATATTGATCTGTTTATTTGTGTTTAATTTATCTTGCGAAGCTTGTTAAAAGATCCTTACGTATTAATGATGATTATTTGCTGTTAATTGTTAAGTGAATTGATTTGTGTGAACACCTGCTTGATTGCTTGTCTCTTATGATTTTTGATGACCATCGAGATTATAAGTCTAGGAATAACGAATGTGAAACTAGGATTAACTTGAGAATAAGTAAGTTAATGTGTGAGCCTTGTTTGGTGACCATCAACAAGAGGTTAAATTGAATTAGTAATTCGATTAACTATATTTACAAGTCTTGCTTGATACGAACTGAACACTAGGAAGCATGTTAGTTTAATCAACTGATCACTGTTTAAATTGACTTGTTTACTAAAGGATTAGTTATAGTGAACGCGAATCTAATCATTTTAGGAATCGGTGAACATGAATAAATGAATTTGTGTATGCAATTGTCTATGTTTTTACGGTGCAATTTATCTAAACCAAAGTACCTGAAGAGATTTGTTTTCCTGTTAGTTTATCGAGAGTTGTTAATTGTTAGTTTGAGATTTATTAAACTATTTTCTTTATTATTTTCGTGTGACCTGTAACCTATAATCGAATATATTAAATTAATCCACCATTCCCTGTGATCGACACCCGACTTAACTAAGCTATACTGTAATCTGACTATGTACAGTGCCTATAAGTGCATAGATAGTCTAAGTTTGTTAGGTTATAAATATTAAAATTAGTGGGTACTTTTGTGCACATCACACCTTCCGAAAGTAGTGAGGGACTACAGAATATTACACATACATGCTACAGTCACCGCATCTGAAGTAGCCTGATCTAAAGGGGACGACCTCTAATTTACCATTCTAATTCCAAAGTATGCAGATGGCATAAAACTCAGTCACAAGCAAGTAATATAATATCCCAACACATATGCTGATTAATATCGATGCATCAATATAAAAATAATATCATGAATAATAATTGACATGAAGGTAAAACATACGTACCCCCAACATCCAGCGCTGCTCGAATCCTTGTTGAGATCTACCAGAATACTCTGCTCTGAGCCGTGGGCGCCCTTGCCCGACCTTGATGTCTGCTGGTGGCCCTCAAAGTCCCATGGGCATGAGTTGGCACCTGCCCTGCTGTATACAGACTCGGACAATGGGCCTTCTTGTGGCCCCTCTGACTACAATGGAAACATATCGGATCAAGTTCTTGGGCGATGGTAACAGTACAATCTCTGCTAAAATGGTCAATTCGGCCGCACTTGAAACATCCAGCATTGCCACCACTTCTACGCCTGCACGCACCCTTGTTCGTCCTACCACACTTCCCACATCGACTGCGACTCTGATAGTCCCTTGATCTCAAATTCGACCCCTTGGGCCTCTTGCCCGAACCTGTGGCTACCTGTGTCTCATCTGTTTTCCTCCTCCTTTCCGACTCCCTGCCCGTCTCTCGCTATTACGTTACCTCGTCGACCCCATCCATCAGCTGAACAACCACTGCCTGATCCTGAAGCTTTGCGGTCAACCTATCAGTGATCCTCACGACCATGTCAGGCAGCTTCTCGCGATTAGCTCGCAAAACCTCCTCAACTATCCAATCATGCAGATGTCTCTCTTGGAGGCAGGGTGCCCCACTCACTCCTGTCCCCTGATGGAAAAATCTAGAAATGGAACCTCCCTCCCTAAAGGATCCCTGAACTTCATAAGAATCGGGCTCTAGACGAGCCCCAATCTATCCTGAAACTATCCCGGCCCTAATGGCCTCAAGATAACTTTCCATAAGCTCCACGATGGCCTCACTAACCGAACCGAAAAGCACTGGAGTCTGATCAATGATGTTGCGCAATATCTCTGCGGAAATGAAATCCCTCATCTGATCATCAAGTTGCCCGGCTCCAGAGCCCGAGCCAGATCCCTCCGCGGTACCGGAACTGCTAACTGGTAACTCGCGCAATGTCACCATGCTGAAAATATAACACTTCCTGATCAATATACACTCCGCTGCTGAGGGATCTCTCACACACTCTACAAGTTACCTGGTCTTGTCTTGGCCCCTCTTGATTCGAGTACGTATCCTCTGCTTTCAGTAGTACGGGCCCATACTGATGGGTTTTGGCCATATGAACATTCCTATGTGCACATGCAACCCTAATGCTTGGATCTAGGTTTCTCTAATTGAACATACATTGAATCCAAGACTTCTAATGGCTAATATACAATAAATATAATATGAAATCAGAGATTAGAAGTTTACCTTGAATCACTTGCTTGATCTTGTTGTCCTTGAGGCTTTAGAGTCACAATTGTCACTCCTCTAATGGCTTACAAACACCAACTAGCAAGGAGGATGATTTGAGAGAGAGGAGGGAAGAGAAATTTGGCCAGGGTTTCTTCTCTAAGCACAAGTGCCGAAATCCCTTAGCCCTTGGGGTGTATTTATACTTGTAAGGCTCCTAGGGTTTCACCCTTAAACCCTAATTGGATAACTTAAGCCCTGAGCAATCCAAATCCTTTCCATGATAATCCTTGGATGATTTTATGGCTATCCTTAGCCCTAGAAATCGTCCATCCCTTATCCATAAAGGATATATAGCCCAAAGTGCAACTATCAAACAATTGACAGTTTATACCCCTTTATTTAATTAATCTCTTTAAGTCACCAAATTAATTCCTAATTAAGTTATGACTTATATTAATCAAATAATAATATTATGATTCCTTATATTATTCTTATAATATAATAATAATATTCCTTCTCTCATTATAAATCATCCTGTCAAGTTGCTATGGTGAAGGCAACCCAAGCTACCCGATTCCAGAGCCCGAGCCAGATCCCTCCCCGGTACCAGAACTGCTAACTGGTAACTCGCGCAATGTCACCATGCTGAAAATATAACACTTCCTGATCAATATACACTCCGCCGCTGAGGGATCTCTCACACACTCTACAAGTTCCCTGGTCTTGTCTTGGCCCCTCTTGATTCGAGTACGGATCCTCTACTTTCAGTAGTACGGGCCCATACTACCTTCCACATCTATCCGTACTTTCCTCAAGAGTTATTTCAACTCCACCAAGTCACTCTCCTGCTACTGATCTCTGTTACTACCTTCCTAGGCTTGCCCTAGAGAACCTTAGACTCCACCCAAACCAGTCCTCAGCTACTGAAGGCCTCCTTGTAATGCCAATTAGCCACCACCTGAATACCATCACATGCAATGAGGCTCAGATAATCCTTCAAGTAAAAGACTCGTCCCTACAACGATTAGACTCAGACGAGAGTTGCAGAATAGGGTCAAATCCGGCACTCTGAGATTATTCAACCCTGACCACATGTGACGTGACGTATTCACCTAATGGCTAACTCCCATCACTCAGAGTCCCACAAAGCACAAAGCAAGCAACATTCGGACAAAGGAAACATACTCATGCAAGACTATTCTCATAACAAGAAACTGTACTAGCATACAATGCTAAGCCCATACTATCAGGCATAACCTACACAAGCTATCCTACTACTGTCTACTCAATACTAGCATGCAATTCTTATCAAGCTGAAACACATAAAGCAGGTACATAAGGTATCCTCCTAGATCCTTAGTCCTATACTAGCATGCTGTTCTACTGAAACTGAAACTGAACTGATCTGAAACTGAAACTGAAACTGATAACATAACTTGTATGGGTAATTTGGGAATACTTACTTGAGCTCGGCTGATTGCATGCACCACACCCTTTTTCTCTTTTCAAAGTTCTTTTCTTTCTAAAAAAAATTCTTTTCGCTTTTTCTAAAACTCTTTTCTTTTCTCAAAATTCTTTTCGAAAATCTTTTTCTTTTGAAAAACTTTTTCCAGTTTCCTTGGTTTGAGTTTAGACACACCCGAAGTGTATCCGAATCCCTCAAACCAAGGCTCTGATACCAACTTGTAACATCCCAAAAATACAGTCTAAAAATTTCATTTAAATAACATTAGTTAAACCATGATTTTCAAACCAAAACATAACTCTTAACGTAAATCTGGAGTATTAGTTTAAAACATATTCGTGTTATCAGAGTAAAACATCCCAGGCTGACTAGCTATGGTGTGTGCACAACAATCTTCCTAACCTCCTCTTTTGAAAACTGAGTACCTGAAACCAAAACTGAAAACTATAAGCACGAAGCTTAGTGAGCTCCCCCAATCTACCACATACCATACAATACATATAAATCACATACTGGGCCTTTCCCACTGCATCAGACCAAAGTCCAGAAACTGCATCGGGTCAAAGCCCGAACTAACTGGGGCCTTGCCCCCTGCATCGGACCGAAGTCTGGAAACTGCATCTGGCTGAAGCTCGGACTGACTGGGGCCTTGCCCCTTGCATCAGACCGAAGTCAGGAAACCGCATCGGGCCGAAGCCCAGACTGACTGGGGCCTTGCCCCTGCATCGGACCGAAGTCCGGAAACTGCATCGGGCCGAAGCCAGGACTGACTGGGGTCATGCCCCCTGCATCAGACCGATGTCCGGAAACTGCATTGGGCCGAAGCCCGGATTGACTGGGACCTTGTCTCCTGCATTGGACCAAAGTCTGGAACTGACTGAACATAGCATAGCATAAACACATATCAACTAGCATAAACACATATACTACATACTGCATTGGACTGAAGTCCAGGACACATAACACATAAACATGCTTGAATCACAGAGACACTAAACATACTGAACTACTACATCAGACCGAAGCCCAGAACTACTGCTAACTAAACGGGCCGACACTGTGGCCGTAGACCCGTTCCTATTGGAAGGAAACTCACCTGCACTGCTGGAGTTCTGGCTGATACCCTTATAACTGCTATCTGAAAACTCCCGAACTGCTACTTCAATGACTCCCCGATCTACTAATACCAAATATAACACTTAGTCCCAAACTACCCTTCAACAGTCAAACTAAGTCAAAGTCAAAGTCCTGGTCAAAGTCAACCTTCCATGTTGACCCTACTCGCCAAGTCAGCCTACTGACTCGCCGAGTTCATAAGCTCAAAAACCGTTTCCTTCTCGACTCGCCGAGTCTACCGATTTCCGAGTCCAGTCTTGTCCAACTCACCGAGTCTCTACTCAACTCACTGATTCGAGTCTTAACTCGAAGGGTTTAGGGGTTTCACGACATGACTCGTTGAGTCCAAGAACAGACTCGCTGAGTCCAAGGAAATCTTCAACAGACTCGCCGAGTTGTTCTTCCAACTCGTCGAGTTCCTGCCTATCTTCATCCAACTCGTCGAGTCTACCCATGTGAGTCGTCGAGTTACTACGCGATTCAAGTCTGATATCTAGCCCGACTCACCGAGTCATCTCCCAGACTCGTCGAGTCCATACGTGCATTTCCATAATTTCGAGTCACAGAGCTTCTCCTTTGCTCTAAACAATAGATCTGGTTTTCTAAGACTATCAGAACACGTAAAGTTGCTAACTTTACGGGTGTCTATGATGCAATGAAGCCAAAACACTAAAATTTAACTATTAAGGAGGCTATTTGGCTAGAACAAGGTCATGGCTTCCCAAAAGATGTCTTTCTTGAGCTCCTGGAACTCAAGGATGTCTAGATCTACAATATGAACCGATACAATTGCTTCATCATTACGAATTTATGGTTTTTGAGCTCAAAACCATCCATTTGGGGGCAAACTAAATCTAGAAGTACAATACCCAAGGTAAGAGATTTATTACCATAAAATGATGAGGTTGAGAAGCTAATCCTGGACCAACAAGCTTCTCCCTGGGACCTCCCAACTCCTTCTCCTTCTTCTTCTTCTTCAAATCTTGCAAATTACTTCTCCAAGGTTAGATCTTGCTCCAAAAACGGATATGGTGGCTAGGGTTTGGTGTTCTGGGTGAGAGGGGCTATAAAGGAACCCTAATGGAGAGAATAAGATGCATAAATAGTGCCCAAAGCCCCAGATTTAGGGTTTCCCTCTTCAGACCGTACTCGCCGAGTCCATGAGGCCAACTCGCCGAGTTGGTCACTTACCCGATGCCCCGGTTCCCGCTCCGACTCGTCGAGTTCCTCCTTGGATTCGACAAGTTGACCCATTTGACTTAGGGTTTTATTTTCTTTCTTGGTCTTTCTGATTCTGGGTGTTACATATTGCTTCATATGGTGTCATGTTGAGACGATGATTCCTGATACTCCGATTTTGAGTAAAGCAAGTTATGGAGATTGCTTCGACATAAAAAAAAGAGAGGAAGATTTGCAAAGTTTAACATTGACCGAGTAGCTTCAACGAGAGTTTGGTTTCTTCTTTCAATGACACTATTTTGCTGTGGGATGTAGGGAGCAGAAAAGTTATGTTCAATGCCTTTGTCAGTAAGAAAATTTTCAAGATTCGCATTCATGAACTTGGATCCATTGTCATTACAAATTCTTTGGATGAGTAACTTGGTTAGTATTCAATTCCTTTCATGAAATTAATAAGCTCGGAGGCAGTTTCCGATTTCATTCTCAAGAGGAACACCCAAGTAAATCTAGTGTAGTCATCAACAATCACAAGAATGGTCTTTTTGTGATATTAGCCTTCAACGGCAGATGGCCCACAGAGATCAATATGAAGAAGTATGAGTGGTTTCGAAATGGATTTTTCAATTTGAACCAGATGAACTTTCTTTGATTGATTCCCACATTCATATGCTAAGCAGAGATGATCATTTTGAAACTTGAGGAATGGAAAACCTTGTACCATTTCACCAGAAACAAGATCATTCATGTATCAAAAACTGATATAAGCAAGCCTCATATGCCAACACAAGCTTACATCAGGAATATATTTTGATAGAAGAGAAAACCGAGGCTTCCCAGTGATCATATTTATATCTAGAGGATACATATTTTTGATCAGATCGGATTTAATAAGGCATTCTTTTCGGTCTTATGTTATAACATAACTATGCTTCTTACATAATTCAACCCTCCGATTTGCATCAGTGAGTTGTGCTACACTAATCATATTAAGCTTGAGATCAGCTATGTAAGCCACATTTGAGATAGAGAAATTGTCATTGGTTAAGACACCGTAGCCTTGAATTTGGGAATTTGAATTGTCGCCATAAGTAACATAACCAACGTTCAGAGCAAGCTTCAGATCACACAGAAAGTCTGTCTGCCTAGTCATGTGTATGGAACTAGCATTATAAATGTACCACATTGTATCTTGTTCCAAAACATAAAAAGCCTGTAAAATCAGTGAATTTTGCAGTTTTTAGGCCCTGAGTTAGAATTAAGGGCTTTAACATGGGTTTTGGACTTAGATAGTGATTTCTGAGTAGCTTGTGTTTCAGAAAGATTTTTCTAAGATTTTGTTGGGAATATGAAGAATGTTAGAGTTTTCATTAATCCAAAAGTCATACTCAACCATTGGTTGTTTTGACACTGCTTTTCTTGGAGGCATAGTTTTCTGAGGTGGTTCAAGAAGAACTGTGTTCCGAGATGGTTCAGTTGAATGTTCATACCTTTTTACTTTCCAAACAAACTTTTGATTTGATCCTTTTCAAGGTTTCTGAAAAATAGTGTTCCGAGTATCTTTTTCTTTATTCAAATCATTCGTAATCGCATTTGATTTTGGAGATTGTTTTTGTTTGAAAATCATGCCATCCAAGGTAGCAATAAATGTAGAAGAGGATACTTTCCGAGGAGTGTGATTTTTATTAGGTGAGGGATCAACAGTAATAGTTTTCAAACATGTTTTGAAAGACTTGTCACAAGTATCCAAGCTAACAGGAATAGATGGTCTCTTAAGAATCTTAATAGGCATGAAGGTACTTTGACTCCTAGTCACTAGACTAACTATTTGAGATACATTTTTCTCGGATTTCTCAAGGAACCTAGAGAATTGCCTAGATCTAGTTTCTTTTTCTAGAGATTTCCTATCTTCGATCTTTGGATGAACAATATCCTTCTTGTTTAACCAAGGTTTCTTTCGAGAGCCAGATGATGACTTCGAAGACTGTCCAATATGTGGATTGTTGAAATGAGGCTTAATAGGAACTAAGGTCAACTTAGAAACAACTTTGGAGTTAGAAACACAGGATTCCGATGAAGCGTCGTCACCACACCTAATTTTTTCATCTTTATCACTATCAAAAGACGCCCAAAATGAATTTGTAGGATAATTAATTTTGTCCAAATCATGTCCATTTGTCTTAAGAATAATTTCCTTAATGACACAATTGTTTGGAGGACCAGAGTTCAGAATATAAACTCTAGTACCATCTATGACACGTGGAATTTCTGAAGACATATTCATAATCAGGGATATCAGATACAAATATTGCATGGAATCAGGATAGGTAACAATGATTGGTTTGAACAATGGAATTAATGATTGATATATGTCCAGGGTCTCATGAATGGATAACAATGGCGAGATAGGGTTACCCAAATAAATGTGGTTTGGAAGATCTCCCATAATTTTAAAATTTAAAGTTCCTTAAGAGGACAACCAATAGGTTTCAGAAACTTGCTTCTAAGACCAGGTGCTTTGGACCAGGGATGACGAAAATTATGAGTCATTCCTTCATTAGATTGAAGAACATCAACTAAATTATGCAAACTAACGATTTTAGTATTAAGACGCTTGTTATCAACAACCGAAACATTTATTTCACTAATTGAAATTTCACATTTGTCATTTAAGTTCTCTCTTTAATGATTCAGTCTTAAGCTTGCGGTCTTCAAATCATATTCTAAGTCTGGTCAACTTACTATCCAACTTCTAACTAACCTTTATGGTAGACTCATATGCTTTATGGATAACTATCATGCTTATTGAATTTTAGTTATATACAGAAACAAATAAATCAAAATTATTATTAGTAATCATGGATTTTACCTGCTAGATGATGCTATGGCCATATGGATCGTTGGTTGACCTGTAGTACTAATATAGGTCAACATCTTCATCATCATCTTTTGAAACGAAAGACCAGTAACCTCCATCACACTCAATTGTCTGTCTGGCATTTAGACACAAGTTTCTCCTATATTTTTCTTCACCCTCGTCACCAGATGACCAATATCTATCAACATTTCTTGAAACCGTAGTGACAAATGCTTGTCGGTTTCAGCAAGTTCTTGTGCTCAAATAGCATAGTAGACACAATCCTTCACCTTTGGTTGTTAAGGATCATCATCCAAACAATCCTTTGCATAGTGGTTTCTGACACCACATTTGTAAGAGACACTCTTCGGTTTAGCCGAGTTCGGAACTTCCTGAGGTTTCGAGGAGCGATTTGGGAATATTGGGTCAATAAGCTGGTGGAGTTTTATTTGGTTTAGGATATAGTTGAGGATTGATTTGGTGTGGAGCTTGAAAGCGGTTTTGAGATGGTTTTTGATTGTGATTCCAGGGTCGTCTATACTTCATGGACAAAAGTGGAAACTCTTGCTAGAAACAAAGTTCGGAATCAACAACTTTTGGATCAAAGTTTTATTCATATGGGTAGTTCGTAACTTGAGGAACAAGTACAACAAGTGGAGTAGGTCTAGTTAGTTGAATATGTGGAACAAGTGGGATGGCTCTGAAAGGATCAAGAACTAATGGGTTTGGAAGTGGTTGATTGACTGAACTGACTAAAGCAAGAGTGCCTCCTGAGATTTTTCTTAATATTTGAGCAACGTTGGATTCATGACCTTGTAGTTTGCTAAATAGTTGGTAGAGCTTCAGTTTCTTTAGTAATCCATTACTCTGAACACATGACTTAACATTTCTTCATCCTTTTCCGAGGCTGTTGATGAACTTGAGATTATACTCAGGGTGTTCGAAATACACCATGCGTAGTCATGTTGTTCACCATGATCATATAGCGATTTGATGCAGAGGAAAAAAATTCACCAGGAGTTGTAGTGAAAGTGTCAAATTCGTTTACTACCGAGGTCAAACGCTTATCCTTCATGTTCTCTGATCCTTCAAACAAGTCTTGAAGTGTATCCCAAATCTCTTTAGTAGATTTGAACAACTTAATGTGCTCAAAGAGAGATGGTGGTACACCAAACACCATTTCAGAAAAAGTGATTTAATCTACACGCATTTTCTCAATGTCATTTGCAGTTAGTGGTCCTGGTCGAGTCTCTGCTTGATGCATGAGAGTGGAAACAACATCTCTAACAACTTGTCTAACAGCAACACGAGGACCTTCTTTCACTGATCTCCATATTTCTTTACTTTTTTCTTTACAAGAAAAAATATCCCCATTCTAACTTTCTATTGATCATACTCTTCAACAAATAGCAATGGGGCACATGATGGGCAACCCACGCTATTTGCTATTTGCATTGAATACATTTGTTGAGATTAATTAGAAGCAGCCATTGAAGTTAAGATATTAGATCTAAAGTTGTATAGAGAAGAACTTTTATCCTGTACACAAAAATGGTTGAGATACCAAGTTAATCTTCAATCAACTATAATATATTTTTATGGATTCAAAGTGGAACCACCTAGGCTCTGATATCAATTGTGATTGCATGGATTTTTGCAGACAAGGTTTGAAAGCTCAAACCTTGAATTAACTTAATATCAATGATTGCTTGTAATATGATTCTAGTCAAGTCTGGTAAACCAATCGTATCTTGGATTAAATAAACTCAACTAACTACCTAATATTGACTAATAATACATATGAACAATGAAAAGAAAAAATAACAGAAGAATGTAAGAGAGAATAATTGGCTGAATGTTTCTTTGATTTAATGGAGTGAAAAAGGTACACACTTCTCTATCTTGATACATGGAACACCCCTCCTTAAATAGTCAAGGAGTGAATAAAAGACAAATCAGGTAAAGTGCGCATGGACTGAGAAACAACTGAAGATTAACTGACTCAACTGACACATCCGTTGTTGATATTGTCTCTTATACTATACTAAAAAACAATAAGACCATTACATAATAGTACTTGATACAATTAATGCGTTACAAATTCAAAATACTACAAAACAAAGGTAGATCTCCGACAGGTCTTCACTTTGGAATCAATTTTGATATCAGATAGTTGCATCTTGGATTTCATAAGGATCACTTTTCATGTTCTAACAACATTGACTTTCTTGACTCGTATTCCATTGTAGCAAAGTTGGTGGCTGTTAAATTGCTACTTGCATTATCTGCATAGTGAAATTGGCCTCTTATACAACTTGTTGTCAATTATACAACTTGTTGTCAACAATGTGTTTTTGAATGGTGATTTAGAAGAGGAAGTCTACATGAAATTACCTCAAGGGTATGTTTATTTTGGTTCAGATTCACAAGATAAATCCTTGGTTTGCAAATTCGAGTAATCAATGTATGGATTACGACAAGCATCAAGACACTGCCACTCAAAATTTTCTTCTTTTCTTATTTTTCAAGGTTTTACTCACTCCAAAGCATATTATTCCTTATTTTTTAAGGAGAATGTTCCAATTATGTGGCTTTATTAGTTTATATAAACGACATTGTTTTGACTGGGGCTTCGCTTCATCAGATCAATCTTATTAAGGAGCAATTAAGTGCATATTTTAAATTGAAGGACTTGGGAAAATTACAACATTTTTTTGGATTGCAAATTGCAAAATCTCCAGACGATATTGTTATTTATATAAGACAATATGTTTTAAATTTGCTTGAAGATACTTGTTTTTTGGCTGCCAAGCCAACTCAGCATCTAATGGATCCATCGTGTAAAGCATCTAATTTTGAAGGAGCTCCTTTAACCAATCTTGCTTATTGAAGACTCATTGGTCGATTGATGTATCTCAACATCAGTTGTCCTAATATTACTTATGTTTTAAATCGATTGAGTAATCTCAACATCAGTTGTCATAATAGTACTTATGTTTTAAATCGATTGAGTCAATTTGTCACTGCTCCCAAACTACCTCATCTTCAAGTGGCTAATCATTTGTTGAAGTATCTCAAGCTTAATCCTAGTCAAGGATTATTTTTATCATCAATTCCATCTTTAAAAATTCGAGCCTTTACTAATTTTGACCGGGCTTGATGTCCAGATATTGTTCGATCTGTCACCGGTTTTTGCCTTTTCATTGGAGACTCCTTAATCTCGTGGAAATCTAAGAAACAAAACATTGTTTCTCGTTCATCAATTGAGGCAGAATATGAGCAACTGCTACTACTGAAATCATATGGCTTCATCATCTACTGAGCAATTTTGGCATCCACTGGATAGATCCCACTTTGGTTTTTTTGTGACAATGAATCTGTTGTCAAATTAGCATCAACTCGATTGTCACTTCATTCGTGATAGAATCTTGAATAACACCATAAAACTTATGCTTATCCGTACAACAAACCAACTAGTAGATATTTTCACGAAACCATTGCGGCGGCACATGATTTTACCAATTATGTCAATGATGGCTTTAAAAACCATTTTTCAAAGCTTATCTCGAGGGGGGATATTGGAGTTACATAATACATATTTTGTTAACCAAAGTTAGTTGGAATCATGGTTAGTTAGTTTAGTTAAGATTCAATTAAATTAACTAATATTGTTAGATGGTGTATAATAGCATTAGATGGTGTATATATAGATTAATTTGATGCTTAATGGAATAAGAAAGCGTGTCATTTTCTCTTTCATTTACTTTGATAATACAAAGAGAAGGTAAAAGATCGTTCAAGATCTTTGCTTTAAGAAGAAAAAAATTATAGAACTTTATTAT
This sequence comes from Lactuca serriola, assembly GCF_051521515.1. Taxonomy (NCBI): domain Eukaryota; kingdom Viridiplantae; phylum Streptophyta; class Magnoliopsida; order Asterales; family Asteraceae; genus Lactuca; species Lactuca serriola. The sequence goes on from NC_136415.1 coordinate 182,894,726, forward strand.
TAATCTGCGGCGAACATGCATTCTTAAACAGAAGTATACCAAGGCAAGCATAAACACAAGCTTTGGCTGTTGCTTGTATCGTTTTTCAAGGGTACAAACTCATGCAGTAAAAGAACAAGACAACTCGGAAATTGTGATTGGAAAATTGACATTAAATGAATTTAAAACCAACAGATTAAATCTGTCAAAGCATAACTTTTTAGCGATATACGTTTGCTTGGTCCTCTTCATTATCAAACCTTACTTTGTCTCTTCTCTTGAGATTAGTGTAAGTAGAAAATCTTTATAGTTTCCATTAGCTGCAACCTTAATTCTTTCTGACAATGTGATCGCATACTTGTGTTGATATTCCTCTTTGATATTCTTCATATCAACGTCAGCTCGGGTAACAATCACCCTTGTAAGACCTTCCCTTGTGTTCTCATCAGCTTCTTTCACCATAGCCGCTTCCATAACCTATGATGGCCATTTATAAGAAGTTAAACACAGGACTACAAATAAAGATCATTTCCGAAGGCTAAACCCACTCTATGTGATGATCACCCTTCTGATTTTTATTCATAATTTATATATAACGATCAAACTCTAGGAAGTGAATCAAGTAAACTCAAACCTTGCAAAAGTAAGTAGGTGGTGCACATATGCATTGCACTGTGTCTTTCAAGCTCTCGTTTGTCCCAAGATCCTGCAGAATGGTGGTAGGATTGTTAGATATCTTCAAAGGAAATGGATATATTTATACAGGATTCTGGGTCAAAACAATTCGACAAGATGGAAAACAGAATCTATATATCATTCCATGATTGTTAGGTTGTGGATCTTATGTCAAAAAATATTATGCCATTAGTGGTAACAGGAACAAATTAATACTAATTAATATTATCACACAGGCTTTAGTTTGGAAACTGACCACGTCAATAGAGTTGGCACTGATTTTTTTGTAATGCTGGAACAATGACATGATGTGGAGCTTGCTTCTAATTGCTAGTATTGTCACTACGTCATCATCCAAGAGAGGGTTTTTCTTATCGGCATTTTTCAAAGCTTCAAAGACTATTTTCGCCTCAGATTTTGCGACTTCTTCATTCACCTTTGTGCCTTCGTAACGATATGCACTTACCAATGCTACGAACAGCTGTTTGTTAATATACACCACAGAGAAAATCAGGATTCACTTTAGTTTTGCTAAAAGGAGAAGAAAGAAATGGAAGAAAACAAGTATACATGATTGTCTACTATATTAGTTTTCCTATTATAAGAATATATACCATAGTATTGAAAGTTATAGAAAGCTATATTTATAATGACCTTGCGTTCAGTGGTGGTGATATAAGAAGCAACATCTTCTTCAACAGAACGTTCATAGAGGGAGTGATAAGCCCTTCTTGCACCGAGTAGCTCTTCTGAAGATCGTGTGCATGCAATTTCTACGATAACGTTGTTGGATTTGGGGCCATCTAACAATGCATCTTTAATCAAACGTGCATCCCTTTCCCATGGGTGCATCGTCCACAGTACCAATGCACTCTAGTAACAATTAAAAAGATATATACTTGTAAATTAATACGCTCACAATCATAAGTAAGCGAATTGTTGGTGTCTTTTACATATGAATTCAACTTCAATAAGCAACCACAAAAATCAGAAAAAACGAGTTAATTGCTTGATGATGAGAAGATACGTAACATCAATATACTTACTTTAAAGCGTAAAAAGTCGTTCTTGAGTTGATTGATTTGATGCTCAACCAGTTTTTCAAATGACCTTTCATCCTCACCAAAGAAACGAGAAGTTCTTAACCTGAAAGATTTTAGCTGATTTGCATCCCACTTCCCCAGAATGGATATAAGCGACTTCTCATCAATTCCAAGACCTACAAATTAACATAACTTTGTTATTATTACAGGAAAAAGATTCTTGATTATCCATGAATTGAAATGTCCAAAAGGATGATACTAAATGATGAAAATGAATAAAAAGGGAGAAACCTGAGAAAGCTTCGTTGACAACTCCAAGTTCTTCCGAAAAGGCCATTAAAGAAAGAGAGGGAGACGGAAGGCTAGAGATTTGTTTGTGTTTGCTGATCATATTCAAGTCCCATTTATATGCGTTCTTTTTGTCATTGATGCATTAAGAATTCGGATTTCATTTATTTTTAATTGACAATCTACTACTAATTAATACATTTTGTAGAGGTGGAAGATTTTTAAATGGGAGATATTAACTGACTTGATGAATTTAATTTGTAACAAATATTTATATTACTCAAAAGGTTAAAAGAAATAAAGACATACGACTTATTGATTTGTTCATATTCATAGTAAGCAACTTTTATTTCATTTTTTATTAAACCGGAGGCCACGACAAAGTGAAAATTTTGGGATTTGAACCCAAATCTACTCCATTGTTTTATACAAAATAATCACCACTAAGCCATGATGCCATGAGGATGGTTTTTTTCATCTTATTAGGCTAAACGGTTTGGTAGTGGGTTTGCCGGCAGCAATCGCACACGGCTTCTTTTATCGTCGGTGAACACCGACTCGTAACACTGTTTTTACCTGCGGCATAATGCCACCGGTGAATTTCTACCACCCAAAATGTGACCGTTGCATTGTGGGGATTGCATTGGCTGTTAGAAAGAAATGTGATTTTTTTTTTCATAGACAAATCTATCACCATATCTTGGTCATATAAAAAATAGGACAAAATCCTACGCCTATGTATCATATTTTTACCATTGATAAAACAACCACCGTATCCTTAATTTATCCTTACACTTCTATTCTAAATGGAAGATGTTGCATGACTTGAATACAAAATACATATTTTTTCATTTTTTTTTGGAAATAAAACTTCTCAAACAAGGGTTTTCAGGCTCGTTTTTGTGCACCCATTAATCTCTCGCTGCGAAAATGAGGCCATGTCTAGTGCTTTGGGGTCAATGTAGATAAACCTTCATGTTTATAAAGGCTGAGTAGTGCCATGATTTGAATGTGACTCAATAGATTATCCATCATATTAAATTTTCACATGTGTTATCAAGTCACCACAATCCAAATAACTATATTTTTTCACTGTTATAACCACGTATATTTGTTAAAGTGTCATATCATATTAGATAAAAAACTAATGTTATATTCAAATAGATTATTAAATATATAATGCTAATTTAATTAATAACATAAAATTGAATGTAAAATCATGTGATATAGAATACTTTTAAAGTTGAATATAATTGCCTTCTAGAAATAAAATTATATAGCTGTCAATATATATATATATATATATATATATATATATATATATATATATATATATATATATATATATATATATATATAGAGAGAGAGAGAGAGAGAGACTTTATTGAGCATGTTGATTCACGTGGTTTGTTTTTTATTTTTTTCATTTTTTTAATTAATTAGTCTCATCCACATTGAAGAACATATACTAGGTGGCCACGTTTCATCCCTAATTAGTATAGAATACTGAGAATTAATTTTGGTAATATAAAGTAGAATTTTCGTAATATAAAATAAAAGGTTTATGAAACATAGTTGATAGCTAATTTTATCAATATTGTATAATAATTAGTTTTTTCCGAACAATCAAAACTTTTTATTAAGAAAAACATGCAAGGAGTTAGCCGCGATACAAGAGCTTAAGTTGGTCGTTTTAGCCAGTTAACCAATAAACTTACTACCAAAGGGCAAAGGGCCAATGGCCTAGCGGTAAGGAGTGATCCTCTCATAGGTGGTTATTTAGGAGTAGTTTAGTTAGTTTGCTCGTTCTAAAAAAAAACCAATAAACTTACTACGATGACAGGAAAGTATAAAAGAGAAATTGTCATAACAAGATCAAACATAGATTCCAAGCCCATCCCATATTCTCTAAAAACTCAACCATTTCGATGCATACAAATTAGTCCCCCAACAATTAAAACAATCATGTCAAACCATTGCTTGCGTAAACTTGGATGCCCGACAAAATCCAACAACCATATAACAAAACACAAATCAAAAGGAACGAACTCTGTAATTCACCAATAATGCTGAATCTTCGACCATAGGCTTTGAGTCGTAGAACAAGGATAAAATATGCCCTTGAGCGATTCGTTTTCCAGATTGTAGAACATACACAAAAGAGAATGTGAATTCACACCACAAAAGAGAATGTGAATTCAAAGCCACTCTCCGAGACAAAACGTCAACTTTAATTAGTACAAATTTGGTCAATTTTGTAAATATATCTGGTATAACATAACTACTATCCAAAAAGTAATGAACCGTAGAGACCAAAAACAACATGATCCATCTAAATCCCAAGATAAAGAATCCTTCAAATTCATGAGAGTGAATTATGCAAGAAAGTCTTTCAGATTATTCACAGTGAAACACAAGAATAATACTAATCCTATATGACCCAAAAACGTTTGAGTCATATTCATTACTCATTATTCATTGTATAATGTTTCGAATAATCAACTTAATACTTGAATTGAAACAATAGTTATGCTATGCTCCAAGCATGCACACTATGTTTTTCTAAACTATAGTTATGCCATGCTCCAAGCATGCACACTATGTTTGTCTATGGTCCTTACATTGTGAAATAGATCACTTCACAATTCCAAATCCTTATTGCAAGTGTAAGAATTCCAAATTCTTGTCACTGCTAGAAAGTGTTAGATTCTAAACTATCATGCAATGATTCTTTTGTAATGTCTAGGTACCAAAAGTCACAGAGACTTGACCAATGATATTACAAAATATTCCTTTGGAGATTGTTACAGGACAATTCCATGGAAATAAAGTCTAAAATTCAAAGTACATTCCTTTGAACATCCTTCTTGCATAAAAAGTTTATAACTTTCTCGTCTATTCTTCAACTCCCAATATGGAAACATTCCATATTTTCCGTACGAAAATTCATTATTAATAGACTTCTGTCTATTCATAATAATGTCAATATTGTGCATCCATTACTATACTTCCAAATGTCCTTAAGCGACCAATCCTTGGCGAACCTTAGATTGTCCTTAATAGTTGTTTAACCACTTTAGTCATATCCGGTTCTAGTCCTTTTCCCTCTTAATGCCATAGGCATTAGGAAAATTTAGAACACGAGAATATTATATCATATGCAATCGGTCGTATACCCGAAGCATATGGGACACGGTTCATAATGTCTAACATAAAGACATGATACTTGATCAGTCTTTTGCTACAATATTTCTATTTTCCATGTTCTCACAATTTGAGTTATTAAATGGGATGCCGTAATCATAATCGAATTTTGAGAACGCAATTAACATTTCTATATATAGAATTTCCTTATGTTGAACCATTCCAACATAACATTCATACATATATATATATATATATATATATATATATATATATATATATATATGACTAAATTTGATTAAAATCTCACGATCTAAGCTTTTAGATTTGAGAAGAAGTACAATTGCCTCTCCCTTAATTATAGCAAATTTTTTTTCCAACTCTACGACTTTGCGAATTGAAAATCTTGTTTTCTATAATTAACATTGCTAACTTGCAATATCACCATAATTGATTATGCTCCCACTAGCATAATAATTACATCCTTATTAGCATAACACTTATGCCGCCACTAACTTTGACATGTACTCAGAAATCAACAGGACTTCTAGAAATCAACACTTTGTTGACTTTCTTACCAAAGTTCAGAGTTTTGATAGGAGATGCTTTGACAAGACTTTATCTAGGCCTCTCAAACTCATAACATCTTTCCTTACATAGCTCACATGTGTGTCTAAATAGTTTAAGAACTTACAACAATAAGTCTCCAATGTCTAGACCTTTTTCCATTTCTCACAATTCAAATTATGAAAAGGAAGTCACAATCATAATTGAATTTGAAAATGCAAATATCACAAGTGCTATCTCCTAAAATCTACTTAGTGAAGCGTTTCCTCACAATCAATTTCATGAAGCGGAGAGAAACCTTATAACACTTCGATTTTATGGTGTATGTGTTCCTATCTGATGAGATTAAAACAACTTTTAATCTATAAAGATCGATTAGATCTTGAACAAGTATATGAATATGAAACTGCAAGAACACAATATAAATAACAAGTCAGAACGCAACAATAAGAACAAACAGCTTGAATCAAACGTGTCGAATGATTAAATAAAATCCTTAGAAGAGCTCGATTAAGAACATCAACTGTAAAGGATTGGAAGATTACAAGAGAGCAATATCGTAAAACTCTGGAATGCTAAAACTGAAATCTTGAATCTTAACCTAATATGCATGCAAGCGATAACTTATATACAATACATAAAAGGCTCTCGGTTGGACAGGCCCAAACCGGAGAATACAAGGCTAATCTACGAGCCCAAAAGACGCAACATAAAACAGAACTTCAGCCCAACAATCTCCCCCTTTACGTCAATTTGGAGCGAGACCTTCACTTCGTACTTGGGCCGGCGGGTGAAGCTGGTACCTTCTTCTTCACGGTACTAAACAGACATTTGGTTATGGAAAGGATGGTCTGTCTAAACCGGATGTACCAATTGATCATATCTTCAAAGTACTTGATGTCATCAGCCGAATTGTCCTTACACCGCTTGACGATTGATAGGACGTGTTCCAAGCAGGTAGTGGTGTAGAGGTGCTTGTCAGCTAACGCGAACAGACATTTCTGTCCTTCAGCTCTGGTGAACATCACAGAGTTTCGCCTCGAATCTATCTTGCCCATTTTCATCATATTTAGATCACTGGCCGATCCCACAGGCTTGACTTTCGGTTTCTTCTTAAACACTGTGGCAACCTCCTGATCCATTAGGGCCACCTCCATGATATAGCATGCCAGCATCCTTTTGACATGGTCTAAGATGGGACCATATTCGGCTTCGTTTGTCAGCAAGATGTTGTACAAGACTATCCAATCATGAGGGTTCAGATTGGGCAGATCCGCCAGAGAGATCATGTGAGCAGTTCTTGCAGATCCTCGGATACGCTTGAACTTGACGTTTGTGAATCTCCCCACGGCAAAAGGCTTCATCACCCGAACATTGACAATCTTCTGGGCGCTCCATGTAAGGTATTGAGGGCGAGCGGCCTCCAGGTAAAAGTCAATGAGCTCCCTGTCAAGCTCATCGTTCGGATGCGGGACTTCAAAGATGTTGGAGAAGGCGTGGAAGATGAACGCCTTTCGATTCAGTGGCATATCGAACTGCGAATCGATGGTGTTGTTGCAGTCGAACGATATCACCGGCTCGAGCCATAGTATGCTTGGAGTCTCTATGGCCTCCTTTATCAAACGATCCCTGGTCCAGGCAGGGAAGAGCAGCTTTCGGCTCTCAAGGAGATCGTTGGCTTCTTTTTGTTTACGTTCGGCTTCTTCAGCTTCACGTGCCACACGACTGACATCGTCATCAGTATTGCGACTGTTCTTTCTCTTTAACATGTCCGCAATAGTCTCCTTGTCTTCATCTTCATCTTCATCTCCTCCCTCTGCAATGTTTTTGCCCTTGTCCTTCACACCCGAACCCGAGGCATGACCAGTTGGGGGTGGTTCGGTTGTGTGAGTTGCTTTTGAGGAAGGAGGTGGTTTCGATCCTTTCTTCTCATCTCCCCCTTGTTTCGGAATGGACACGAAACTGGGTAGGCCTTCAATTTTACTCAAGAGGGCCATGGCCGGAGAGAGTTTCTCAGCGAGGGTACGTCTCACCGAGTGATTGAGGATGGGGTCGTGTGCTTCCAGGATATTAGATAGAGCGGCGTGGACATCCGAAACACACGTCTTGATGATTTCCCTCTCGGATCGAAGAGCCTCCAATTGTTGTTCGGAGTTGGAAAGTTGGGTGCTCTTGACCTTGAGGGCAGTAGTCTTGCTCGCCAGGACGTCCATCAGTGAATTTTCAGCCGCAAGATCCTCTTGTAGCTTTGCCAAGCGGGCATCGATGGAGGCACGGAGTGCCGAGTTGTCGTCGCTAAGGTTTTGTCTGAGGGTGGCGAACGAGGATAACTCCGTCTTTATAAACTGGGCCAATTGATTAACAACTGGTTCCAGAGTTGTTTTGGTGGCTTCGGCGCTTTCCTGCATAGACTGCAGCAGGATTGTAGCGTCATGGAATAGTTTATCGACTTTTTCGGTCGCTGCCTCACAGGCTCGGGTGGAGGCGTCTATCGCAGCAGTAGCTGAGGCCACTGAGTCATGTTGAGCCCTAGAGAAGGCATCAACTATCCTCTGAAGGGCAGCTTCAGATAAGGATGACTGCTGATTGGAAGAGGAGGCGAGAAGTTGATCAACCTTCTCGTTCAGCTCGCGGAGATGCTTCTTTGTCACAGGAGCATCATCCTCCTCATCACTTTGAACTTGAAACGGACTAAAGTAGACTGAATCAAAGTTCAGGTGATCACCACTAAGGTATTGATCATCACCATCGGAGGCGTCTTCTGGAGATTGAGGTGGTGGTGAAGCTGGGGGTGTTATGGGTTTGGTTGGTTCAGGTTGAGTGGGTGGGGGGTTAGTTTCGGGTGGTGGTTGTGTATGGGTTTCGGTTTGTGGAGGTTCGGTTACAGGTGGGGTTTCGGTAACAGGTGGTGTTTCGGTTGATGTGGTGAGTATGGGTGGTGGTATAGGGAATGAGGTTGGTGGTATAGTAGGGTTTATGGTGGGAATGGAAATAGGAATTGTGGGTGGAGGGGAAGGAACTGGGGATTGGTGAAGTTCCATCTCCGGGGTTGGGGACCGAGGGGGTGTGTTGCCTCTTTGTGGAGATTCGTCTCCTTGTGATCCCTCAGAGTCCGAACTCCCACCTTCGGATTCACTGGAGGTTGAGGGAAGGACGAGCTTTCGTTTCGGTTGGGTCTTCCTCCTTTTCGGTTGTGGGGAGGAAGCAGCCTTTGGTTGTTTGCGTTTCTTGGGAGTAGGTTTTGGGGCTTTGGATGGTTTCTTCCCCTTGTCTGCCTTCTTACCCCTGGCCACCGGTTTGTCGGCATCATGAATTGATCGCAGCATGTCCGGTGTCAGTTCCCTCGGACCAGATGGCCCTAACTCCTTGATCGCCTTGATCATACTGCTGTCTGATGGCACACTTCCATACATCGACTCCGGGATAGAGCCAATGAAGGAGAATTTCGATGCATCGGATACGATGATCTTCTTGGTATGGAACGTACCGACAGAAGACATTGGTGCACCGTCAGCAGTGGGGACCTCAAACCTGTCCATGGCCCATCTTGTGATCAGGATCCAGAACCGGGCCAGCGACACTTCAGAGTGTCGAGAAGTGGAAGAAAGGCTCTGAATCAGCTGTTGCCAAAGGACAAACCCATAATCGAGGTTGATCCCGTTGTACACCCCATACATGATTGACAGGAAAAGACGACTGGCCCCGTCCGATCCTGAACTCCTCTCAGACAGTCCCTTGAAGAGAACTGTAAATAGCCCATTCCACAGGGGCGGTAGGCATGACTTCTTGAACCTTGCGACGGAGGTTAGAACTTCCGTGTAGCCCATGTTGTAGAACATGCTGTATAACATGCCAACCGGAATCGTCTCCGGGTTAACACGTGATGGGTCTGCAGCAAACCCAAGCATGGTGCAGAAGCGGGGACGAGAAATCGACGTCTTGTGTTCCGCCACTTCGAAAAATATCCGGTCGACGCCCTTGTCGTAGTAGGCGGTCGCATAGACCTGAGATAGAGCCACCATTGGCACCGTTTCAATTCTGGACAATGCCGGAGCAAGCTGGGAGAACTTGAGGCATTCGATAACCGGCAACATGTAGGGATCATAGGCTAGTGGGTTCAGATCAATGACAAGGCATTGTTGAGGTCTGATGGGAAGAATCTGAGAAGTAGCATGAACGGATGAAGATTCAGCCATTGTTGCAGGTGTGGAGAAGAAGATGACCGGGAGAGAGTTTTGGGAGTAATGTTGCTTTGGGAATTATGGGGGCAGTAAAGAGGTAAAAGGTGGTGTTGATGGCTTTTTATAGTAGGTGATAGGAGAGAGAAAGATTGTTTCAAATCTCTTATTGAAATACGGAAGGGTTTTAGAGTGACTGATTGGTGACAGTTGGGACGTGCGATGATCACGTAGGAGAGAGAGTGTCAGATTCCTAGGATCACGCCGCCCAATAAGCGCCGGTTCAGAGAGAGAAACCGTTTCCATTTCCACACGCGCCATTAATGCCAGATGGATGACGCTTCAATACTGCACACGCGTCCAATAAGTGTCAGAAAAAGCGTGGCTTCTTCAAATTCACGCGCCCTCCTTTTTACCGTCGTTTGAATATCTATCCTTTGAACTCCCGCCACGTCAGCAACCTTTTGAACTTATCCCTTTTCTTTTAAACGCCACCTTTTGAATAAAATGCCCACGTGGATTATTGGCAACCACAACTTCAGTATTAACCATCCATTGATTATCCAGCCTGTAAAATAATTAGTAACGGAATTTTTGAAAATCTAGGATTTTCGTGCAAAGAGTGTAAAAGATAAAGAAATAAAGCAACTCTTTTTGGAATGATCTGTGATGTCAATTATGACACGAAACTGATGATCCCGGGCACGAATCTCTTCCTTCAAGGTCAAGAGAGACCTCAAAGTGTTAGTGTGGAATCCCGTTGAATTTCGATCAAACATTTATCAATAAATTTTGAAAGGCTTCTTTAAATAAGGCAAATTAAGGGTGGTTTCGCTTTGATTCAACAATTCAATTCCTGATATAAGAACGAACGTGAACAAGGTACTTGTGAGACCAGTGTAGTCTGTTGAACAAGCAGGTTTGAGTTAATTTTGTAGTGGCTTGGATTAATATGAAATCTCAGATAAAAATTTAAAACTGGATCCCTTGGGAAGAAATGTCATGGTGTGTAACAATTTCATTGGAACCACGCAAAAAGGAAAAAAAATGAGATTTCATGAAGGTATATTCGTTAATTCATTGGTGAAAACTTGATCAAGTTAATTGGTCACCGTCAATTCGTTGGTGTTGAATTTTGGGTTTCACTCAGCTCGTAGTGGCACGAAGCTAAGATCATAAACACAGATGTTGTGTAACCATAAACCTCAGTGGTAGTTGCTGAGAGTCTCAAGGGTTACAGTGAGGATACGAAGGTTATGGAGAAGTATAATGGGGATGGTGAAAGAAGACATAGTACCTCTGCTGCGAACATAAGGACCAAGCAGGAGACTCTGAACTCATGTGAGAAAAGAGTGAGGTAGCTCACGATTAGAATAAATGAGTTAGCCTTATTGGGAAGACAAGGTTTGTGTATACCAGGTCATAAATGCTATTATTCAAAATCTTATGAGGCTTGGGACACATACAACAGCATGCTTCTAGGGACACTTAAGTAAGTCATCAAATATATCCCCATAAACGAATGAGCACACACAAAAAAAAATTAAAATATTTTTGGAGTTTTTGAAATTGAGAAGAAAGAAAAAAAAAATTAAAATTAAAAAAAAATAAAAAAAATAAAAAATAAGACATAACAAAAAAATTATAAAAGAGTTAAAAAAATGATAAAAAAAATGTTGCAAGAAAAATGAAAAACCGAACCCGAACGTTCGGTTGATTTAGGTTGGAAAGAGTTGAAAAACCGAACCCGAGCGTTCGGTTGGTTTCGGTTCAGGAAAATTTTGAAAAACCGAACCCGAACCTTCGGTTGGTTTCGGTTCACTAAAATTTTGGAAAACCGAACCCGAACCTTCTGGAGGTTTCGGTTCACTAAAATTTTGGAAAACCGAACCCGAACCTTCTGGAGGTTTCGGTTTTGGAAAAATTTTTAAGAAACCAAGGGGTTTAGATATGCAAAAAAAAAAAAAACTTTTTACATAAAGAAAAACAAATTTTGCACTAGAAATATACAATATGGAGAAACTACCTTTGAAGAAATGAGCGAGTGAAATGGTTGAACCGAACCCGAACGTTCGGTTGGATTCGCTTCTTACGTTTGAGATCGAGAGGTAGTTTGAGGTACTGACTCTGATTCCATCATACCTAGCCCTTGCAAAATTTTATTGAATGATGCTTCTGGAAGAGCTTTGGTGAAGACGTCAGCCAGTTGATCAGTGGTTCTTACGAAGTGAACTTCGACATTTCCATCTTCCACGTGATCTTTGATGAAGTGATACCTCAGTGCTATGTGTTTGGTTTTAGAGTGTTGCACCGGGTTATGACAGATCCTAATTGCACTTTCAGAGTCACAATATAGAGGGATCTTCTTCATATTGAGTCCATAGTCTCGAAGTTGACTCTGGATCCAAATCACTTGTGATGTGCAGGATGCAGCGGCAATGTATTCCGCTTCAGCAGTAGACAGCGACACACATGTTTGTTTCTTGGATTGCCAGTTGACCAACTTCCCATCAAGAAATTGACAGCCACCAGTTGTGCTTTTGCGGTCGAGTCCACATCCTCCAAGGTCAGCATCAGAATAGGCTTGAACGAAGAAGCCAGAGTTAGATGGATACCATAGACCTAAAGAGGCGGTTCGCTTAAGATAGCGTAGGATGTTCTTCACTGCCAGCATGTGAGGTTCGCGTGGGTTAGCCTGAAATCGAGCACAATAACATACAGAGAACATGATATCAGGCCTGCTAGCAGTTAGATACATCAGTGAGCCAATCATTTGACGATAGAGCGTGATGTCGACAGCCAGTTTATCCAGTGAAGGGGTAAGTTTGGTGCCGAATGCCATAGGGACTTTGACTTTTGAGTCTCCCATCATGCCGAACTTTGCTAGGAGAGTCTTTGTGTAAGCTTCCTGATTGATAAAGATGCCTTCGGGTCCCTGTCTTATATTTAAACCAAGGAAAAAATTAATAGGACCCATTGAGCTCATTTCAAACTTAGTCTCCATCAACTTTCTGAATTCAGCTGTTAAGCTGGGATTCGTAGAGCCAAAGATGATGTCATCGACATAAATTTGAACTATCATAAGGTGGTTACCTTCCTTTTTGCGAAAGAAGGTTGGGTCAACCGAACCTTGTTTGAATTTGGACATCTTTAAAAATTTTGTAAGCATTTCATACCAGGCCCTCGGAGCTTGTTTGAGGCCGTACACAGCTTTATCCAGAATGTAGCAATGATTTAGATACTTTTCGTTCACGAACCCAGGAGGTTGCTCCACATACACCGTTTCTTCAAGTTCTCCATTGAGAAATGCGCACTTGACGTCCATTTGGAAGACCTCAAAGTTTTTGTGAGCAGCATAGGCCAGAAATATTCTAACCGATTCTAGCCTAGCTACTGGAGCGAACGTCTCTTCGTAATCTATTCCTTCCTCCTGACAATATCCTTTGACAACCAGACGAGCCTTGTTCCTTATGACATTACCTTCCTTGTCCATTTTGTTTCTAAAAACCCATTTGAGACCAACAACTGAAGCATCCGGAGGAGTTGGAATCAGGCGCCAGAGTTTGTTCCTTTCAAACTCGTTTAGTTCGGCTTGCATAGCTTGAACCCAATCAGAGTGATCGAGGGCAGTGTTCACTGTCTTCGGTTTAACTTTTGATACAAATGAGTTAAACATACAAAACTCAACCTTTGAGAATAAGGATGTCTGTTTTGCCTTCAGTTGAGATCGGGTCAGAACCTTTTCAGATACATCACCAACTACTTGAGAGATAGGATGATCTCTGGTCCATTTTGTAAGAGGAGGGTAATTCAGATCGAAGGTTGGATCTAGTTCAGCGTTGATCATCTCTTCAGGCTCAGATTGGCAATCGAAATCAAGCGTCATATCATCATGCTCCCCCTCAATTGATGAGTCTTGACAAACATGAGGTTCAGGGGTTTCTTGTGGTGCTGGATTTTCAGGCATTGAAGCACCTTCGTTTGGAGGGGCACCTTCGGTTGGAGAGTTACCTTCGGTTGATGAAGGACCTTTGGTTGAAGTAGTAGAGCTTGGCTCCCCCTGGACATGTGAGCTAGGCTCCCCCTCGACATGAGAACTTGGCTCCCCCTCGACTGAAGCATTGTTGGTTGGAGATTCATTAGTAGGCGATTCTTCTTCATGCATTCTTCTTGCAGCATCTTCGACAATCTGCTTCATATGATCTATTTTGTTGTCGGCTGCACCTGCTTCGGAGAGAGAAGCTTTTTCAGGTTCGTCAAATAGTTCCAGAAAATTTTCGTACAGATTGGCGATTGAGACAGTGACTTGGCCAGTTTGAGGAAAGATTTCACTGGCAGTGTCATCTATGGCCTGTAGCTTCTTGACATAGTTATCGTCGAAGGTCACATAGTATGTCTCTTCAATTCTTCTTGATCGTTTGTTTAGGACCCTGTACGCCTTTGAAGTGTGTGAGTATCCCAGAAAGATTCCCTCGTCGGCTTTGACATCAAACTTGTTGCGGTGTTCTTTAGAGTTAAAGATGAAACACCTTGAGCCAAAAACGTGGAAAAATTTCACATTGGGCTTCCTATTGTTTAATATCTCATATGGTGTGAGCGTGAATCGCTTGTTGAGATAGGACCTGTTTTGTGTATAACAAGCAGCAGAAATAGCGTCAGCCCAAAAATAAAGAGGTAAGGAAGCGAAACTTAACATAGTTCGGGCAGCTTCACACAACGATCGGTTTCGTCTTTCGACTATCCCGTTCTGTTGTGGTGTGTAGGGAGCTGAGAAATTATGACTGATTCCCTTTTCTGCAAGAAACTCTTCAAATTCTTTGTTCTTGAATTCGAGACCATTGTCGCTCCTTATGTTGCGAACGACCTTCTTGAGCTGGACTTCAATTTGCTTGATAAACACTTTCAGTTTTTGAGTCGCTTCAGATTTGAGCTTTAGAAAGAACACCCATGTAAATCGAGAGAAGTCATCAACGATAACAAGAATGTACTTGCTACCACCGATGCTTTTAATAGATGAAGGACCACACAAATCGATATGAAGCAATTCGAGTGGTTCAACAACTTTTGTGTTAATTATGTATGGGTGACTTTGACGACTCTGCTTTCCCATTTCACATGCAGCACATAAATGCTCTCTGTCAAACTTGAGCAATGGAAGACCCCTAACATGACCTCCAGTGACAAGTCGGTTAATATCTTTGAAATTGAGATGAGAGAGTCTTCTGTGCCACAACCAGCTTTCGTCGGATTGAGCTTTTGATAGCAGACATATTGCTGGGTTTCCTTTGATGGGTTTCATGTTCAGCGGAAACATTTCACCCTTTCGCTCTGACTTCAGAATCACTTTCTTTGTCTTTTTCTCTATGATTTCAGAACCTTCATCATCGAATGAAACTTTGAGACCTGTACCTCCAACAAGCTGAGATACACTGATGAGGTTGTGTTGAAGTCCTTCCACATAGGCCACCTTCCTAATGGTAAAATCACCATTCGTTATCATCCCATATCCCTTTATGGTGCCGAATGAGTTATTTCCAAACTTAACGTTGCCACCATTTGCAAGAGATCTGTATTCCCTGAGTTCTTCTTTCCTCCCTGTCATGTGACGCGAGCAGCCACTGTCGATGTACCATTCTTCGTCAAACTGCTCGTCACTTATAACCTGCAAAAATTAAGCAGATTTAGGAACCCAAAGTTTCTTGGGTCCATGTGAGGTTTTCATGGGAACAGGAATAGTTAGAGAGATGTCAACAAGATATGTTCTTTTAATTAAAGTTGTTTCATCTTTCTTTTTAATGGTGAATACTTTTATTTTGTTAAGATTAGGTTGGTTTCCTGTGGGCTCAGGCTTGGATTCATCGACCTTTCGCTTTCCCTTCTGTTCAGCTAATGAATGAGGTTTTTGAGGAAAAGTGGGATTAGCTTTAGAGAAAGATGGAGATGAATGAGTAGAAGTAGAATGACGAGAAGAGTTAGAACGAGAGAATTTGGATGGGGAGGACTTCCTTGCTGATGACTTTAGGTGACCCTTTTGCTTTTGATCGTTGGTGGGTTTAACCTTTGAGTCTTGTTCTCGTCTGACTTCAGAGCCGAACCTCTGAGTTCGGTTGGAGTTGTTCTTGGAACCGAACCTTTGGTTTCGGTTGAAATCCTTTTCAGAACCGAACCTTTGCTTTCGGTTGGTATTTTCATGCGAACCGAACCTTGACTTTCGGTTGTTGGAATTATCAGGCTTTCTTACGGGATTGTTTTCATACTTCAGAGTCTTGTCTTTGTGGGAATAGTATGCATTCTGGGAGTGCCAGAATTGTTTCCTTTCAGAAAGGTTTTTCCTGTATCTTAGGTTCCTTTCTATCTTTTTATCCCTCATCTGTTTAGGTTGATGATGAACGTTCGCTTTTGCTTTTGATGTCACCTTTGCTGGTTCCTTTTGAACTTTAGGAGTTTTTCTTTGAGCTGAGGGTGCAGAGGGATTGTTTGAAGAAGATTCAGTTTGCCCTGAGAAAGTGGAAGGAGTATCTGATGAAGTTTCACTTCGGGCTGTTGGCGTAGAAGGAATATTTTCTTTTGCTAAACAATCATCCTCTTGGGGAATTTCTTTGGTACCACTTGTACTTGGTTCACTGAAATTATCAGGCTTGTTCAAGGGTTCAGGTATGTACCTCCCTTTCTTCATCCAGGAGGTTCTTTCAGAAAGACCAACGGTTTCGTTTCCATTAACAATAGGAGCTTCCCAGAAATACTCATCACAACCATCAGCATTTTCTTCGTTAACAATAGCTGTGAGTTCAGCTGTTTGATGTTCGGTTACTCCAGTCACCTTGTATACTTGATTTGGAGTGGTCCTGACCTTTTGATACACAACAGCTTTTTCTACTAATTTCGGGGACTTTTGTTGGGACAATCTAGCGAATTCCACAGAATTTTCAGAAATAAGGTTTTTGTGGTTTTCAGTTTCGCTTTTAACAAATTCTGAGCAGTCAACCGTATCCTCCACAGAAATTTCACTCATGTTTTCATCCTCGTTAAGCTCAGATGAATTTTCAACATCGATTTTGTTTTCTGAGCTTACGTTGGCGTTAAGAGAGTCAAACTTTTGCATGGTTTCGGTTCTCAGTTTAAGTCAGTCATTTTCGTCCAAAAGGTTTTTGAGCATGTCCTTGTGGTCTTTGGACTTAATGAAGGACTCAATTTTGTCCAGTCCATACATATAGGTTGGATTGACATCATCAGACGATATCACACTTTCACAATTGTAAGCTTCGGCATCGATTTCATCCTCCTTAAATTCTAGAAAGGGCAAAATCATGCGATGGATCTTTCGACCTATCTCACAGTCCAAGTGAAGTTGAGTAATATTGGAATATAAACGTTTAGCTATTAAACAAAAAACATTTCGTTGTTTTAACAATTTCAAATTGTCTCTCTGCAAATAAATGTTTTCGTCTTTAACTTTAATTAATTCCGACTCTTTTAACTCAATCCACATTCGCCGCTCCTCACTCTTCGACGCCACCCTGCTTAATTGATCAGTCAGGTTAGAATTGGTGACTCGAGTTTGAGTTAAGCTACTATCTAAATGAGAAATTCTTGTGTTAACGTTTTTTAGTTCTTTCTCATATGAGGATGATGGTACTTTAGATGAAATGAAAACAGATTGTACCTTTTTTATCAGTTCATCAAGCTCATTGAACTGTTGGCTGAGTGGTTTGGCTGTGAAGCACATATCTTCCTGCACCTTCGGTCCATTGCTTCCTCCATCGGTGTTGTATCCCCTCATTTGAGACACCTCAGTCACCATGAAGCATTTCCACCACTGCTTTCCTCCTTAGCCACATATGCCTTTCCATGAGTAGGCTTTCTCACTTCTTCGTCTTCTGAGTCAGTAGACCAAACTTCAGTGCTACCGAACTCATCGTCATTGACCGAACCCTGCACAATAAGAGCATTAATAGAAGGGTTAGCGGTAGACTTCTTCTTTCTTAACTCATCCAATCTCTTCTGCAACACAACTTCCTCATCATTTCCATTGTCCTTTTCAGCCATCTTCTTAAGAACACAGTCCTTAGCGTAGTGGTTCTTGCCACCACAATAGAAACAGCTTACTCCGGAATCGCCATCTGCTTTCGGTTCCTTTTTGGGCTCCTCAGCTTTCGGTTCATTGTTTGCTTTTTCTGAGCTGTAACTCCCCTGCCAGTTTCGGTTTTTGTTGCTGGGGAATCTCTTCTTTATGAACCTCTTAGGATTGGATACCATCATGGCATAATCCTCAGTTGAGAGGTCATATTCATCCAAGTTGAGCTCTTCATCCTCCATCACAGCTTTACTTTTAGATAGGAGAGCCAACGAACCAAGACTGGAGACAACATTCTTCTCTTGAACCACAATCTTCTCTTGGGACTTTAGAATACCCACCAGTTTCGCCAAAGAATATGATTTAAACTGTTCATGGGCTTTGACTGTGGAAACAACTGCTCTCCATTCAGATCGCAGTCCATTCAAGAAGGTAACCTTTTGTTCGATAAGCTTCCTTTCAATGTCGTGTTTGATCATCTTGCTGAGAAGATGATTGAAGCGATCAAACGTCTGGGTCACAGTTTCTTCGGCCCCTTGCCTGAATTCACAAAATTCAGATAGAAGTAAGGTTTGGATGGAATGTTCAAGATCTTCGTCTGTGGAATACAGTTCGCGAAGTCTATCCCATACTTCCTTCGCCGTAGTGCATGAGCTGACCAGCCTGAATGTGTCGGACTGAAGGGCGAATCTGATCAACCTAAGTGCCTTAATATTGCACTGGAGTTTGTCTTTTTCATCTTGCGCGATATTCGTCACGTCCTTGAGCAGATCATTGTACTCTTTTTGCGTCTTAATGATTCTGGATGTCGCGGAATGAGAAAACGGTCCATTGATAATGGCTTCTCATATGAGAAAACCATTGTCCTCCGATCCAATCACGTAATCTTCAAAATGATGTGCCCATACTTCATAGTCATGGGTGTACAAGATTGGAATCTTTGTCGTCGAACCGATGCTGTTGGAAATATTAATAGGGTTTGATTGCGTTGCGTCCATAATGATCGTAAAAACCTGTTCAAAGATCAGACTTGTAATAAAGCAGATTAGGGAAAAACAATAAATACTAAGATACGTCAATTAAGATGACGGCTCAATAAATATCGATGATTGCGGAAAACCCTAATGGAAATCTTTTTCACAGAAAAGATGTGTATCAATTACACAGCCTCCTCCTCTGATACCAATTGATGAGATTAAAACAACTTTTAATCTATAAAGATCGATTAGATCTTGAACAAGTATATGAATATGAAACTGCAAGAACACAATATAAATAACAAGTCAGAACGCAACAATAAGATCAAACAGCTTGAATCAAACGTGTCGAATGATTAAATAAAATCCTTAGAAGAGCTCGATTAAGAACATCAACTGTAAAGGATTGGAAGATTACAAGAGAGCAATATCGTAAAACTCTGGAATGCTAAAACTGAAATCTTTAATCTTAACCTAATATGCATGCAAGCGATAACTTATATACAATACATAAAAGGCTCTCGGTTGGACAGGCCCAAACCGGAGAATACAAGGCTAATCTACGAGCCCAAAAGACGCAACATAAAACAGAACTTCAGCCCAACACTATCCATGTGAATTTGTCAAAACCATAATCATAAGACATGGTTAGTGACAAATCCAAACTCATATGGACCGAACTTGTTCAATCTCAATGTCTTGCCACCTGGCAGCAAGAGGGCCTACCATTTCTTCCATGTTGTTATGCAACCAATTGAGAACTCATAGAACTCATATACATAGTCTGTCAATTGGATTGGGCACAGAAACAAGAATATGTCAACACGATAGGTTACAAACCTCAAGTCGTGTGCTAGTATTTAACAACATGTTTATTCTTGATTAGTTCTTGAAACTTTCAAGATCTTTAACACTCCCACTGACCTCTTGACATATAAGTTTCTCTATGTCATGAACCGTTCCTTGACAAACAAATATTCAAGAGTTAGTGCAGATTCTTATCAAGACTAACAATTCATACAATTGGTCTTAGTTGGTCTTTGTCCTTACCAAGACATTACAACTTACCAATTTCAAATGTACAAGAGTAAAAAACATTTTATTCTACATTTGATAAGTGCTATAAACTTTTCTTAAGATTGTGTCACTCAAGTTACAATCCTAGAGTATGACTTTAAGAATTGTCCTTGGAACGAAGTATGATTCACCTTTTGATTTAACCATTTCAACAATTCACGATTCCTCTTCTTAGCCATAAAATGCACTAAGATATCCTTAGAGGATCAATTGTGATATGGTTTTCCATAATCATTAAGATGATCATAAAACACAAAACTAAAGTACTCTCCCATCTCTTCAGATTGGAGAAACTTGTATCTTTCTGCCAAATTTGATTCTTCTCATTCGTTCTGCCATACATTGAAACTTTTTCAATGTTCAGAATTATACTTAAATTTGTATGTATAACCATATTTACTAAACTTTAGTAAATCATGATGAATAGTCTTATCGATCTTCATGGTGGATCTTGACCAGCGCACACCTAGTGTACCTGATCCCCTAGTCCTTCACTTGACTCACATATACATGTGAACGATGAATTATTGTTAGTTTCCAAAAGAGAAAGGTTCTCATTCATCACACAATCCGAGTTGCATGTTTCCAAGTTTCTATTCAACTAAAACTTGGGTGATGAGAATCTTTCCTTATTTGGCAAATTCTCGACACTACTACAAACAAAAGAATCAAATTCATATTGCTAACATAGAAACATACAAACATCAATAAATGCCATTGTAAGGAGATATAATAAAATAAAACCAAAAATTTATTTATTTATAAATGTGGAAAACCTTTCCTTACAATGTAGTTACAAATGAAAATTGTGTTATTACATATTTCCTAGAAATCTATCATAACTCTTAAGCAACAACTCAAAAATCCGATCTTCGAACCATGCGATTAAAATCCATCTTCACGACCAAATTCAGCATACTCTTCCTTTAAGCTTCCTTCCCTTTGCTTGATCCTACATAACTTCAAAATGCAACCTTGTCACATCGTGTATTAAGAATCAATAATTAGGAACTTAATAGAGTGAGACAGTGAATTTACCTGAAGTAGAGTCATGTATTATGACTTTACCCTCCTTGAGGTCCTTCCGATAGATGCAACAACTTCGATTCCAATGTCCCTTTCCTTGGCAATAGAAACAGACAGGCTCATATGGAACAGTCTCAGATTTTGCCTTTCTCTTATGATCAAAACATTTGACCATAGCCAATTCCTTTCCTTTAGGAGAAGGAGTTGTTTATGGGATGTCCATGTTAGCTTGGGATGTAGATCTACCAATCAAATTTGCTTGACCATTGTGCCAAATCATTGTTGATTTAGCAGCAATTAGAAAATAGGTGAGAACAATTAGGGTCATGTCATGATATGTCACATAGTAGTCTTTAACGAACTCACTATATGACTCAGGAAGTGACTGAAGAACCAAGTCAATAGCCAATTTCCTTGGGTAGACGACACCCAACATCCTCAACCTATCAATATGCAACTTCATGTCTAAGACATGCGTACATACAAGGCTTCCATCTTTGTGTTTACTATCCAATAGGGACTGAGTGATCCTGAACTTTTCAAGTCTTTGAGCTTGTGGATTAGGGAGAATTATTGGAGGAGGTGGAGGAAGTGAAGTATGATTTCCATGATCCAACTATGGAACATCATCTTAAAGAGGAAAGCTTGTTCCAAAAGATTTGGGAAGACCATAGTTGTCTGAACTAGACATCTATAATGGGAGAAATTCAAGTTAGTTGATTTAAGTCCTTAATATAACACCAAAATGAAATATTAAGGCTAGGACCCAACACAATAATTTACAATTCGGAAGAGGGATGCCGTAATCCGATTGTAAACTATTTGAAGGTAGGTAAATGATGATTTACCAATTTCCACCATGGAAAACGAAAAGGAAACTTTAGGTTTTAAGTGAATTGAAACTCCTAGATCTTTTGAGATTCATTGAACTTTTCAATGGCATGTTTAAATCCGATTGTGTCCTTCAAGTTTGTGACTGGGATGTCGAGGATCACAAACAAGGTGTAAATAACCATGCAAATTGATGGGTTTTGAGCATTCTAACACTTCCTAAGTGTACATGCAACCCTAATAACCTTGGATCTATGTTTGTCTAATAATCATGCAAAGTTGTTTTTCCAAGGTTATGAACCTATCTAGCATACATGGGGAACAATTCTTCTTTGTATAAAAGATAGAACTACATACCTTGTTGATGAAAGTGTTTCTTGAAACCTTGTGAGCCTAGCACCTCAAGTGTGATTCCTCAAATGCTTCACACAACACCAACTGCAAAGTATAAACTAGAGAGAATACTCTAACACACTCAAAATCAGCCAAGCCCTCTTGTTTCTCTAAGTGTAGCCGATTTTGGGGAGAGACATGGTCTTTATATAGTGTGTTGCATTAGGTAAAACCCTAATGTAACATGACTCTTCATTTCTCAATCCATGGGTTAACTCCATGGAGCATCCTATGGGTGGAACCCAACTTGATAATCCATGAAGTCTTTTAGCCCACTATATAAGATATGGAAGATTTACATAATCTACCTATATATATTTAATTAGTTATCTTTTTGATCACTTAATTAATTCTAAATTAATTCTTGATCAAAACTAATTAAATAATATTATTAATATATTAGAACTTATAATATATTAATAAACCATATGTGTTATTTCTCTCATTTAGTTTATCCAATTGCATGGTGCCATGCAACCCAAATGGACCATGCTGGGTCGGGTCAAGTACATACCAGAAATAGTTATGGACTTAGACACCTTATCCAACAGTCTCCCACTTTTAAGTCTAATAACTATAACTGTAATACTTCAGGAACCGATCGGCAATCGTAGCTTTTTCAAGGTCTCTCAGAATTGAGAAGATGTTGATACGCCATTTCAGATAAGTGATCATATAATCCTTTGTTCTAGATATCAGCGGACAATTACATGGAACAATGTCTTACTTATTGTCCAGCAGTTTGTTTCCCGATTTCTGATTTGTTTGACAAAGAACTAAATTGAACACATCAATTAGGTTCTGACCGGGTCCGATACACAGGTCAAAAAAAATCATCGAGGGGTCCAGATATCAACTTCTAATCCAAGAAGGAACAGATAAACTTCGACTCATATGTTTGTTCTACTACTAGTTGAATCATACACAAAAGCACGTTTTATAACATCGAGTTACCAATGCGTTTTCGTACAATCAATGCATAACCAATTCATAGGCAACAAATCATATCTCTAGGTTTGAAGACTTATATGATATTACCGTCTCACGATCACTCGAGATAAAATTCCATGAAGTGATTCCAGTGAGCGTGGGTTGATTCCAATACTCAGAACTTATGAGCATTCATGATTGCTATAGCCATGTCCAACACCTTAGACCTCTGCAACCAATCATGACGGTCTTACTTCATATCTACTTCCAACTTATGACTGACTGTGGAAAATTTGAATAATATGTAAAATCACAACATACTATTCTGGAAGTCAAAACATGCAAAAGAAATTATAGTAAACGATTGACAAAAGATAGTAACACTTTACTCATAAATAAACACAACTTTTATTCATTATCAAATGTCAATTACACTTTACAAATTTCATAATTTATCTAACTACTAAAACTTATATCATCCTTTAGCCCTATGCTCCGAGCATGCTGAAGATGCTTAACCCTACTCAGTCCCTTCGTGAGGGGATCTTCTAGGTTCTCATCTGATGATACCCTCTTTGCCACGAGGATTCCTTCTTCTATGCGATGTTTGATAAAATGATATTTTCTGTCAATGTGTCTGGATCTCCCATGATCCCTTGGTTCCTTGGCTAAGGCAACAACACTTTCACTATCACAAAAATTTTCTATAGGCTCCTTTATAGCTGGTACAACTTCAAGGTCTCCAATGAAGTTCTTCAACCATATAGCCTCCTTTGCTTCCTCGCTCACTGCTATATACTCTGATTCACAAGTGGAATCAGCCACTATCTCCTGCTTGGAACTCTTCCAAGTGATTGCTCCTCCGTTTAGGGTGAAGACCCAGCCCGACTGAAAGCAGAAATTATCCCTATCAGTCTGGAAAATAGCATCACAATACCCTACAACTCTCAAGTTATCACTCCCACTCAGGGTAAGGACCCAGTCCTTAGTCCTCCGTAGGTACTTGAGGATATTCTTTACCGTAGTCCAATGAGCCTTGCCAGAGTTCCCCTGATACCTGCTAACCATGCTCAAAGCAAAGGCTACATCAGGTCGAGTACAAGTCATAGCATACATGATCGAGCCTATTGCCGAAGCATAAGGCACTCGACTCATTTCTGCTATCTCAGCCTCAGTACCAGGGCTCTGAGCTTTATTCAATCTGGCATTAGTCTGGATAGGTAATTCTCCTTTCTTGGAGTTCTCCATGCTGAATCTCTTCAGCACCTTGTCCAAGTAGGTACTTTGACTAAGTCCAATTAGTCTTTTACTCCGGTCTCTCAAAATCCTTATCCCTAGAATATAGGTAGCTTCTCCTAGGTCCTTCATAGAGAAACACTTCCTAAGCCAGAACTTCCTACAGAGTTGGGATGTCATTTCCTATGAGTAGTATGTCATCCACATACAATACCAAAAAGCTAACTATACTCCCACTAGCCTTGACATAAACACAAGATTCATCTTCACTCCTAGAAAAACCAAATTCATTGACCTTTTCATCAAAGCAAAGATTCCATCTGCGAGGTGCCTGCTTTAATCCATAAATGGATTTCTCAAGCTTACACACTCTATTAGGGTACTCGTTGCTGACAAAACCTTCTGGCTGACTCATGTAAACATCCTTAGTCAACTTTCCATTAAGGAAAGCGGTTTTGACATCCATTTGCCAAATTTCATAGTCATGAAATGTAGCTATGGCTAACATAACCCTAATAGACTTAATCTTGGCTACTGGAGAAAAGGTCTCATCATAATCCACTCCAATAATTTGAGAGAAACCCTTAGCAACCAGTCGATCCTTATAAGTGTGTACATTACCATCCATGTCGGTCTTCTTCTTGAAGATCCATTTGCACCCTACAATCTTACGACCTGGTACATTCTCAACCAAGTTCCAAACTTGATTGTCATACATGGATTGTATTTCGCTATCCATAGCCTCTTTCTATTTTGCAGACTCGGGGCCTGCCATGGCTTCCGCGTAACTGTTAGGTTCATCTAGACCTACTAGTGTCTCATCACTAATAAGTGTCTCACCTTCCGCAGTAATATGAAAACCATAGTACTACTCAGGTGCATTCCTAACTCTCATGGAACGCCTCAGAGGTACAGACTCGTCAATTGGCTCAACAGGAGTTTCCTCCTCAAGTTGAGGGCTAGGGTTTGAAGTTCCTTCACCACTTGACTCTTGAAGTTCTTCAAGGTCAATTTTCCCCCCACTGTCTCCTTGGATTATAAACTCTCTCTCTCGAAAGACTCCTCTCCTTGCTACAAAGACCACATTATCACTGGGTCTGTAGAAGAGGTAACCAAAGGATCTTTGTGGGTAGCCGATGAAAATACACCTCTCGCTTCGGGGTTCTAGCTTATCATGAGACTCGCGCCTCACAAGAGCCTCGCAACCCCAAATCTTGATGTGATCTAGTTTGGGTACATTACCAGTCCACATCTCGTGAGGAGTTTTGGCAACTTCCTTTGTAGGGACTAGGTTAAGGATATGGGCGACAGTCTCTAAGGCATACCCCCAGAATGAGATTGGTAGCGAAGCTCGACTCATCATGGAACGAACCATATCCAAAAAGGCTCGATTAGGCCTCTCAGCTACACCATTCAACTGCGGTGTCCTGGGAGGTGTCAATTGTGAGACAATCCCACATTCCCTAAGATAGTCGAGGAACTCTGAACTAAGATACTCACCACCTTGATCGGATCGAAGCATCTTAATGTTCCTGCCCAATTGATTCTCAACTTCCTGTTTAAATTCCTTAAACCTTTCGAAAGTCTCTGACTTATGCTTGATTAAGTAGACATATCCATATCTACTATAATCATCAGTAAAAGTCAAATAATAACGATTAGCATCCCTTATGGCATGTTTGAATGGTCCATACACATCCGTGTGTACAAGGTCTAACAAACCTTCAACCCTCTCACAAGAACCAGTGAAGCGTCACTTTGTCATTTTTCCAAGTAAGCATGATTCGCAACTATCATCTGACTTTAGGTCAAATGACTCCATGACTCCATACATTTGGAGTTGGCCTATGCGTTTCTTGCTTATATGTCCAAGACAACAATGCCATAATGATGCTTTATCCAAGTTATTATTATTAACATAATCAATACACAAAACATTATTTCCTAAGTTATCAACCACATATAGATTTTCATACACACCATCACAAGGTAATGCTTTAAAATAAAGAACATTATTAAAGAAAGCATCAATAGAACCAACTTCATTATTAAATGAAAAGGTCAAACCTTGTTTATACAATGCATGAAAGGAAATAATATTTCTTGTTATTTCTGGCGAATAGCAACATTTATTCAAATCTAAACTAAACCCACTACTTCGCGATAAAGTATAAACTCCAATCTTGGTGACAGGTGAAGCTTTCCTGTTTCCCATGATCAAGTTTATTCTTCCTTGCTCCACATTCTCACTTCTTCTTAGTCCCTGCAAATCAGAACTGATATGAATTCCACAATCGGTATCAAGAACCCATGAGTTAGAATGGGGTGAGTTATTAGATAAGATAGTGTAAATACCTGCATGGTTGGGTTTAACTTTCCCATCCTTCACAACTTTCTGATAATTTAGGTAGTTCTGCTTCCAATGTGCCTTTTCATGACAATAGAACCATTCAGCCTCTTTTGGGTCAGAAGAAGGAGTGATGAAACCTTTCTTGGTTCCACTTGAAGAAGAGCCATTCAGGGTCCTAGCCTTGGTACCCTTCGAAGAGCTCTTTCTCTTCTTCCCTCGTCCTTTCCCGATTGCCAAGACAGGGGCGGAGTTGGTAGGAGTAGGAGTAGTAACAACCGCCTTTCCCTTAAGACCACTTTCCATAGTCTTTAAGAGTCCTTGAAGTTTGCTGAGAGTGACCTCTTCCTTATTCATGTGGTATGTCATGTGGAATTGATCATAACATGAAGGTAAGGAGTGCAAAATGATATCTATTGCAAGCTCCTCGGGGAAGTTCACATTAAGCTTCAGCAAACGGTCCACAAATCTTTGCATTTTCTGCATGTGGCCCGTGATTGGTTCACCATCCTTCATGCGAGTTGTTATCATGGAGGAGATGATTTCATAGCTCTCTTGACGAGCACTTTGATGGTATCTTTCCATCAAGTCTTAGTGCATCTCATAGGGGTAGAAATCTTCATAGGATTTTTGGAGATCCGCGGTCATGGTGGCCATCATGATGGATGCCACTTTGGTGGCATCCCTTTCATGTGCCCTAAAGTCAGCGATCTCTTGAGGAGTAGCAACTGTCTCATCAATCTCCTTAAGTTCCTTATCGAGGACATATTCCTTGTCCACGTAGCGAGTAATCATTCTGATGTTTCTGATCCATTCATTAAAGTTGGATCCATCAAAAGTGACTTTCCCACACAAGTTCATAAGGGTAAAGGAGCCATTAGGATTAGAGCCAGAAGCAGCAGTATTTGCAGACATCTGAAAAGAAGGAAAAATTTAGTTTAGAAATAGAGATAGTCCTTAATAAAACAGCTAAATGTAGTATTAAGGCTAGGACCCAATCACAATATATTATACTTAGAAGAGGTATGCTGTAATCTAAGTAATAACATATTTGAAAGGTAGGTGAATGACGATTCACCAATTTCCACCAAAGACAAAATATTAAAAATATTTAATTTGGTTCTTAGAAACTCCTAGATTCTTGTTGAGATTCAATGAACTTTTCAAAGGCATGTTTCAATCTCGAGTGTGCCCTCCAAGTTTTGTGACTGAGATGTCGAGGATCACAAAACGAGGTGTGAAGTAACCATGCAAATCACTTGATACCCTTAATGTTTACCCCTCAATCAATGTGCCGGTTAACCACACACGCTCCACCGATACTATGATAAACATTAAGTCACCCTTTACCTACCTTGTTAAGTTCAAGTTAGTGTGCCAGTTAACCACACACGCTCCACTAACAACTTAGACAAAGTGTAAAGTGTAATTTCATGGATTAGAACCTTATTCACATTTTCCTAAAGTAACTAAGATTGGGAATTTAATAAAACATTTAGTTACTTTATAATTATCATTATACTTCTAATGAGAATTTATAAGTCCTTGTCCTACTCGTTCGGCTAACGACCCTCCACCAGTCAAGCAAGCGGTGGGTGAGAGTGGACACCCATTTAGTTGCCATTTTATAGGCAACAACCGTATACCCACCTTATAGACCGGCTTCGTGAATGAGGCGTACTAGCGGTAAGACGACTTTGATCTTATACATATATATATATATATATATATATATATATATATATGCATATATATATATATATATATATATATATATATATATTATTAACTTATAATATTATAAGTATAAGGGTTGAATTTTAACTTTTAAAATTCTAAGGGTTGGAACTAAAGTTTTAATATGACTTTACTTGTTCCAAAACTTAAGGGCAAGTTTTGTAAACTTTCAAAACTTTTCATTTCTTGTAACTTATGAGTTAATTAGAGTATTAAAAATGAAGACTCTTCATTTTTATAACCCATGTGTTCTTTTAATGGTTTTAAAGCAAGGTGACTTTTGGTTTTCCATAACTTGAGGACAAGTCATGGACTCCATTAAAACACATAATGATCAAGAATTAATCTACCACATAGGTTACAAACAATTCCTATGATCATCTAAACACCATAAGATCAAGAACATGAACATGAACACTTTCATGAATAAAAAGATTACACTTAAAACTTGTAATTTTGATAACTTGTTGTTGTAAATGGATTAGCATGAACATTACACCAACTAAAATAAGTTTTCAAGTACCAAAACAGTTTAGGCTAATGTTCCTAGTCCATTTCCATCAATTAAAGTCGAAAATCTGCATTCTGAGGCTCCTACTCGCCGAGTGCATGGACCTACTCGGCGAGTAGGTTGAAGATTCACATGAACTCGGCGAGTTCATCAGTCAGATTGCACAAAATCGACTTTTTTCAACTATTTAGCACAAATAACAACCAAACAAACCTGGCTCTGATACCACTGATGGGTTTTGAGCATTCTAACACTTCCTAAGTGTACATGCAACCCTAATAACCTTGGATCTATGTTTGTCTAATAATCATTCAAAGTTGTTTTTCCAAGGTTATGAACCTATCTAGCATACATGGGGAACAATTTTTCTTTGTATAAAAGATAGAACTACATACCTTGTTGATGAAAGTGTTCCTTGAAACCTTGTGAGCCTAGCACCTCAAGTGTGATGCCTCAAATGCTTCACACAACACCAACTGCAAAGTATAAACTAGAGAGAATACTTTAACACACTCAAAATCAGCCAAGCCCTCTTTTTTCTCTAAGTGTAGCCGATTTTGGGGAGAGACATGGTCTTTATATAGTGTGTTGCATTAGGTAAAACCCTAATGTAACATGGCTCTTCATTTCTCAATCCATGGGTTAACTCCATGGAGCATCCATGGAGCATCATATGGATGGAACCCAACTTGATAATCCATGGAGTCTTTTAGCCCACTATATAAGATATGGAAGATTTACATAATCTACCCATATATTTAATTAGCTATCTTTTTGATCACTTAATTAATTCTAAATTAATTCTTGATCAAAACTAATTAAATAATATTATTAATATATTAGTGATGGGTTTTAGCCATAAGAACTTTCCTATGTGCGCATGCAAAACCCTAATGCTTGGATCTAGGCTTTCTAATTAACATGCTTTGAATCCAAGACTTCTAATGGCTAATTAGGTTAAATAACAACATTGAAACAGATCTAGAACCATACCTTTGAATTCCTTGTTGATCTTGTTGTCTTGGAACTTCTAGAGTAACAATTGTCACTCCTCTAATGGCTTACAAACACCAATAGCAAGGAAGATGATTTAGGAGAGAGGAGAGGGGAGGAAATCGGCCAGAGTTCTCTTACTTTAAGTGAGGTCCCGATTTCCCTTGCCCATGGGGTCTATTTATACTTGTAGATTCCTTAAGGGTTACAACCTAAACCCTAATTGGATAATCTTCTCTTAAGGCTATCCAAATTCTTTCCTTAGATAACTCATTGGACGATTTTGAAGCTATCCTTGCTTCTAGAATCTGTCCCCTATATATCTATAAGGATTTATAGTCTTAAGCTTAACTATCAAACAATTGACAGTTTATACCCCTTTATTTAATTAACCTCTTTAAGTCACCAAATTAATTCCAATTAATTCTATGACTTATATTAATCAAATAACCATATATTATTCTTTATATTATTCCCATAATATATTAATAATATTTACTCTCTCTTAATAAATTATCCTATCAAGTTGCTATGGTGAAGGCAACCCAAAAGGACCATGCACAACCGGGTCAAATACTTGCCTAATATAGTTGCAGCCTTAGACACTATTCCAACAGTCTCCCACTTGGATAAGTCTAGTAACTATATGCATAAGTACAATTCGGTTTGCAATCGTAGCTCTCAAAGACGTTGTCAAACTTTGATCGAATTAATCTTGTCCTTCAGATAAGGGATCGTACAATCCTCTGTTAGATATCATGCTGACAATCCTATGGAATGGTCAGTCAAGCATTTAGGTTTCTCGATCTCTGATTTATTTGACATAGAACTTAATCGAACACATCAATTCAGTTCTGACCGGGCCCGGCACATAAGTCAAATCAAATCATCGAGCGGTCGAGATATCACTTTTACCTTCTTAGATAAAAGTTACAGATAAACTTCGACTTATATGCATTTACTTATTCATTAATAAACTATACACAACAATGCGTTTTATAACACCGAGTTACTGATGCGTTTTCGCATTATCAATGTACAATCATTTAACAAATAACAAACCATATATCTAGGTTTTAAGACTATATGATATTATCGTCTTGCGATCACCTTTTTATATCATATTCCATAAGGTGATTCCAGCAAGCACGGGTTTGTTCCAATGCTCAAAACTAGTTCATAAGCACGCATGAACGTTGCAGCAACCCTTTGCTATGTCTAAAACCATTTAGACAATCTACACACCAATTCATGACAATCTTCATTCATATCTACTTCCAAGATATGAATGATTGTGGATAATTTGAACAATTCGATTATTACTAATAAACTCAATTATTCTGGAAGTCAAAACATGCAAAGTGAAAAAATAGTTAAACAATTAACATAAGACAGTAACATTACTCATAAATAAAACTCCTTTATTTAATCATCAAATGTTAATTACATTTATCTGTTACACGTTTCTAATAGTATCTAATCTATGCTAATATCATCCTTCAGCCCAATACTCCTAGCATGCTGCAAGTGCTTAAGCCTACTCAGTCCCTTCGTAAGCGGATCTGCTGGGTTATCTTCTGATGATATCCTCTTTACTACGAGTTGTCCTTCTTCTACACGATGTCTAATGAAATGGTATTTTCTGTCGATATGTCTCGATCTACCATGATCCCTCGGTTCCTTGGTTAAGGCAACCGCTCCTTCGTTATCACAGAAAATCTCCATGGGCTCCTTTATGGCAGGTACAACTCCAAGATCACCGATGAAGTTCTTTAGCCATATTGCCTCCTTCGACGCTTCGCTCGCTGCAATGTACTCTGATTCGCACGTTAAATCAGCTACGTTCTCCTGCTTGGAACTTTTCCATGTCACTGCTCCTCCATTTAGGGTAAAGACCCAGCCCGACTGCGAACGGTAGTTATCGCTGTCGGTCTGAAAACTGGCGTCACTGTACCCTCGCACCTTCAAGTCATCACTCCCTCCGAGGACTAAGAACCATTCCTTCATCCTCCGAAGGTACTTAAGGATATTCTTCACCGCAATCCAATGTGCTCTGCCAGGATTCCCCTGATATCTGCTAACCATGCTCAAAGCGAAGGCTACATCAGGGCGAGTACAAGTCATAGCATACATGATTGAGCCAACTGCGGAAGCGTATGGTACTCGGCTCATTTCTGCTATCTCAGCCTCGGTACTCGGACTTTGAGTCTTACTCAACTTGGCATTACTCTGTATCAGTAATTCTCCCTTCTTCGAGTTTTCCATACTAAAACGTTTTAGTACCTTCTCCAAGTAAGTGTTCTGACTAAGTCCAATTAGTCTCTTACTTCTTTCTCTTACTATCCTTATTCCCAAAATGTAAGAAGCCTCTCCGAGGTCCTTCATAGCGAAGCACTTCCCGAGCCAGGACTTAACCTCCTGCAGAGTCGGGATGTCGTTTCCTATTAGTAATATGTCATCGACATATAGAACGAGGAAGCTTACTATACTCCCACTGGCTTTGACATATACACAAGACTCATCTTAGCTTCGTACAAATCCAAACTCTTTGACTTTCTCATCGAAGCAAAGATTCCATCTGGAAGACGCTTGCTTAAATCCATAAATGGACTTCTCAAGCTTACACACTCTATTCGGATGCTTTGGATCCACAAACCCCTCTGGCTAAGCCTTGTAAACATCCTCAGCTAACTTTCCATTAAGGAAGGCGGTCTTGACATCCATTTGCCAAATCGCATAATCATGAAATGCGGCAATCGCTAGCATCACTCTAATAGATTTTATCTTCGCAACTGGTGAGAAGGTCTCATCATAGTCAACTCTGGGAGTTTGAGTAAAGCCCTTCGCAACCAATCGCGCTTTATATGTGTGTACGTTCCCATCCACGTCGGTCTTCTTCTTGAAGATCCATTTGCACCCAACGGTCTTACGTCCGGGCACATAATCAACCAAATTCCAAACTTGGTTATCATACATGGATTGGATCTTGCTATCCATTGCCTCTTTCCACTTCGCAGACTCCGGGCCTGCCATGGCTTCCTTATAGCTATTAGGTTCATCAAGATTTACTAGTGTACCATCACTAATATATGTGTCCCCTTCGGTGGTAATATGAAAACCATAAAACTGGGGATGAACTCTAACTCTATCGGAACGTCTAAGAGGTAAGGATTCGTCAATCGGTTTAACCGGAGTTTCCTCCTCGGGTTCAGTGCCAGCGGTAGAGGTTCCTTCATCTATCGACTCTTGAATCTCTTGAAGTTCGATTTGCCTCCCACTGTCTCCTTGGCTTATGAGTTCTCGCTCTCGGAAAACTCCTCTCCTCGCAACGAAGACAACATTGTCCTTCGGTCTATAGAAGAGATATCCAAAGGATGTCTGCGGGTAGCTGATGAAAATACATCGCTCACTTTGAGGTTCGAGCTTGTCGTGAGTATCTCGTCTTACGAAAGCCTCGCAACCCCAAACCTTGATATGTGCCAACGAGGGAGCTTTCCCTGTCCACATCTCGTGAGGTGTTTTGGCAACCTTCTTAGTAGGGACTCGGTTAAGGATTTGGGGGCAGTCTCTAAGGCATACCCCCAAAAAGAGATAGGTAGTGAAGCATGACTCATCATAGAGCGAACCATATCCAATAAGGTGTGGTTATGCCTTTCTGCCACACCATTCAACTGCGGTGTCCTAGGAGGTGTCAATTGCAAAACTATTCCACACTCCTTGAGATATTCGTGGAATTCAAGACTTAGGTACTCTCCTCCTTGATTGGATCGAAGCATCTTGATTTTCCTACCCAATTGATTCTCCACTTCATTCTTGAACTCTTTGAACCTTTCAAAGGTTTCTGACTTTTTCTTGATTAAATAGATATACCCATATCTACTATAATCATCGATAAAGGTCACGTAGAAGCGGTTTCCATCCTTCGTGGTTGATCTAAATGGTCCACATACATCGGTATGTATTAGGTCTAATAGACCCTCACCCCTTTCACATGTACTCATGAAGGGTGATTTAGTCATCTTTCCAAGTAAACAAGACTCGCATGTGTCATCTTCCCTAAGGTCGAATGACTCCAACACTCCATCCTTTTGGAGTTGGGCTATTCGTTTCTTGTTGACATGTCCAAGACGACAATGCCACAAGGATGCTTTATCCATACTAGTGGAAGAATCTATATTCAAAACATCATTTCCTAAGTTATCAACATTCATAACAGTTTCATATATTCCATTACATGGTATAGCTTCAAAATAAAAGACATCATTTAGATAAGCCAAAATAGAACCATTCTCATTATTAAAAGAAAATCTAAATCCTTGTCTATATAAACCATGAAATGAAATGATGTTTCTAGCCATTTCTGGCGAATAGCAACAATTGTTCAAATCTAAACACAAATTATTCCTAAGCACTAAAGAATACACTCCAATCTTGGTAACAGGTGACGATCTTCTATTCCCCATGATCAGATTGATCCTTCCTTGCTCCACATCCCTACTTCTTCTTAGTCCCTGCACATTAGAACAAATGTGATAACCACAACCGGTATCAAGAACCCAAGAAATAGCATGATTAGAATTGTTAGATTTAATTGTGTATATACCTGCCAAAGATGGCTTGATCTTTCCTTCTTTGATTGCTTGCAGGTACTCTGGGCAGCTTCTCTTCCAATGTCCTATCTTGTGGCAGTGGTGACACTCTGCCTCCTTCGGGTTAGGACAGGGGTTAGCGGGATCAACTTTGGTCCCACTAGAAGAGGCACCATCTCGGGCTTTGACCTTACGATAGTTCTTCGATGAATCCTTCCTCTTCTTTCCCTTTCCTTGACCAATAGCCAAGACAGGAGCAACAGGCGGATTGGGAGTTGGTGTAACAGACTTGTCTTTGAAGTTGCTCTCAGCAACCCTCAAGAGACCTTGGAGTTTGCTTAGGGTGACCTTTTCTTTGTTCATGTGGTAGGTCATCCTAAATTGGTTGTACATCGGAGGCAAAGAGTGAAGCACCATGTCGATCGCCAAGACTTCTCCAAAGTCAACATTTAACATACGAAGGCGGTCGACATACCTTTGCATCTGTTGCAGGTGCACGGTAAGAGATTCTCCATGACCCATCTTAGCAGAAATCATGTTAGTGAAAATCCCATAACGCTCTTGTCTCGCGTTCTGGTGGTATCTCTCCAATAAGTCTTAGTGCGTCTCGTACGGGTACATGTCCTCGTAGGACTTTTGGAATTCGGTGTTCATGGTGGCAATCATGATGCAATGTACCTTCGTTGCATCTCGCTCATGAGTCTCAAAAGCGGTGATTTTGGCCGGAGTAGCGATTTCGGGGTTGATCTTCTCGAGCTTCTCATCAAGGACATACTCCTTGTCCTCATAGCGAGCAATGGTGCGAATGTACCTTATCCATTCGCTAAAGTTCATTCCATCGAAGGTGACCTTTTGGCAAAGGCTCATCAACGTGAAAGAACTAGCAGCAACGTTGTTTGCGTTCGACATCTACAAAAGAAAAGGACAAAGATAGATTAGAATAAGAATCCCTAATTATCACCCAATAGGAAAATTAGGGCTAGGATCCAACAATAACATTTACATACTAGAAAAGGGATGCTGTAATCTAACATGCAAATAAATTGAAGGTAAGTGAATGACGATTCACTAATTCTCCATCACAAAACTTAACTATTAGTCCTAAGTGTATTGAGAATTCCTAGATTCGAATGAGATTCATTGAAACTATTCAATGGCATGTTTAAATCTCGATATGCCCCTCTTGTTTGTGACTGGGATACCGAGGATCACAAAGCGGGTGTGAATTACCATGCAAATTCACATGGTGCCTTCATTGTAACGATCACCTATTCGATGTACCGGTAAACCACTGTCACACCCCCAAACCAGAATGGCGGAAACATTCGGGGGTGGATGATTCACGTAGTATCACAACCATTGAATATTGTAAAGAAAGTAACACAACCATCACATATATAATGAAAACGTATGTTGTTGCGTTATACATATTAGCAAAAGAATATTACAATAAGATGATAAATGTTCAATAATAAAACATCCTTAGTGTTCCCTTCTCCAAAAGCTGGTGGTTACCTGTATTACTGATTCCCTGAGAAATACAAGTGGTTTCGAAAAAGTGTCAACAATTAAGTTGGTGAGTTCATAGGTGTTTTACATTGAAAAGTATGTCCTTTTTGATAGTAAATCAATGAACGAGGTTTTCAAAAAATCCAATATTTTCTATAAATGATTTGAAAAGTTTCCCGTGTTGGAGTGCGTTAGTGTTTTCCATACTTGAATAATAGTGATAAAATTTGTGTTAACAATAAAGTGGAAAACTGAAATGCATATATGAATACCGTAAATCAAACTTGTTTTTATACTTTTATGTGAGTTTTATAACCATACTATTGACACTGACGGCCTGTAACAACATTCTTCAGGTGTTGTAGTGTTATGACATTTGTCACCCCAGACCTGCCGGTCTAACTATAGCTAATAGTTTAGGTGCGGGGTTGTCAATCCCGTATAGATCTATACACAAGTATCACGCTCTCTCTCCAAGAGATTATGGTATATAATATAGGACTTGAAATGCATACATACGAGTACGTTGGAGTTTAAATGTCTCACATTACTTGGTATAAACAGAATTACGATAATAAAGACTTTACTTCTTTTGAAAGCATTTCATTTGTTGAGATGTATATGTAAAATGTATGAATCAGTTGAATACTACACTCATTATAGTTTCTCAATAGTATGTTTCCATTTAGTAAGAACAACTTGGTGATATACTAGCCCTTTAAACATAACGTTATTTTTGTATCAAAACCCTATAAGAACGATATTATAATTATGTTTATGGAATGATACTTTGACTTGTAATGAACTTGTATTCCCCACCTAAAGCGTGAAAAGAATTGAAAAGTAGGGGTATGAACTCACTCGTTAAGTTTGAAGAGAGAGGCTAGAGTTGAGCAGAGTTTCGACCGCGGAAAGTTGCGTCTTCGGGCTCTGGGGAATCTCTGCAGCATAGATCTTTCGTCGGGGGCTCGAGTGCGGAAACCGAGGTCGTCGGGAGTGGTCTCTGGGGCTTAGAAGTATGGGAGAATGAATGATGAATTGTGAAGGTGTGCAAAAATTCAAAGCTTATGCCATCTATTTATAGTGCTGGAAGAGTGAGTACGCGGGGCGTAATTTTGGAGTACGCGGCGCGTACCTCGTTACGCTGGGCGTAATATGGCGTCATGGCTTACGACT
Source organism: Lactuca serriola (assembly GCF_051521515.1). Lineage (NCBI taxonomy): Eukaryota > Viridiplantae > Streptophyta > Magnoliopsida > Asterales > Asteraceae > Lactuca > Lactuca serriola. The sequence continues at coordinate 182,932,006 of NC_136415.1, forward strand.
CCTGGCTAGCTAAGCGTAGAGGGGGCGGGCCGATGGGACACGACTCTGGGTCTAGTACGCGGGGCGTACTCCCAGAGAACGCGGGGCGTAATCCGGCCTGTCCTCTTCTAAATTCTGTAACTTTCGCGTACGAGCTCCGTTTTTCGTGTTCTTTATATTCACGCGTAGGTGAGATTATGCTCTACAACTTTCATTTAGACTCCGTCGGCTAATTTTGACTTCATTTTTAATGATATATTTTTAATAGGCCGGGCCTCCTGAAGTTCGTAAGAAAATTCATAGGTTCTTTATTCGACGTCGGTTTTCGTTTGTCTTTTTATCGTTTTATTACCACTGAGGAGATCTTCAACTTCCATTTAGGTGGCGATAGCTAAATAACACTCGATCTTCAATCCGAGTTTTTAGCCCTCTACTACTGTTACGAAACTTTAAAAATTCGTAACTTCTTCATACGAGGTCCAATTTGGGCGATCTTTTTATGCACGCTCACCTTTGAACGAGATCTAAGACTTTTGTTTAGATACTTAAGTCAAGGATGTATTTTATTGAGATTTTACTTTTTACGTCAAATAATGTTTTAACGTCGTGTCGTAAATATACGAGTGGTTATACTTTCTTCAATATAACCCGGTTTTGAGCGTTCTTTATGTTTTTGGAAACCTTGGCATGATATCAAATATTTGAGGCATCCCAACTTAGATACTTGAACACTTTATTTTCGAGGTTAATTCCGTTGTATTTGGCTTTCGAGTGTTACAATGCTTTTAGAAAATATAGGGTTGTCACATCATCCCCCTGTTAAGGGAATTTCGTCCCGAAATTTAATCTAAGATAGAGTTTACAGTTTTAGGAAAAAGATGCGGGTACTTTTGTTTCATCTGATCTTCGCGTTCCCAGGTGTATTCAGGTCCTTGCTTGGCGTTCCAGCGGACCTCTACAATGGGTATGCGGCTTTGTTTAGTCCTTTTGATTTCCCGATCCATGATCTCTACTGGTTCCTCCACAAATTGGAGGTTTTCATTTATTGCAATTTCGTCTAGAGGGACGAGAAGGGTCTCGTCGGATAAGCACTTCTTTAGATTCGATACGTGAAAGGTAGGGTGTACGTTGTGGAGCTCCTGAGGTAGTCTAAGTTTGTAAGCCACTGGACCGATCCTGGCAAGGATCTCGAATGGTCCGATGTATCTAGGGTTCAGTTTTCCACGTTTTCCGAAGCGTATTAGACCTTTCCAAGGCGAGACTTTGAGTAGGACATGGTCTCTAACTTGGAATTCCAAGGGTTTTCGTCTCTTATCTGCGTAACTCTTTTTTCTATCCCTTGATGCTTTTAGACGTTCTCGGATTTGAACAATCTTCTCCATAGTCTCCCTTATGATTTCTGGCCCAGTGAGCGTGTTGTCAGTTGCTTGCTCTTTTGCTAGTTGCGTGTCCCCCACTTCGGCCCAGCACAAAGGTGACCTGCATTTGCGGCCATAGAGGGCTTCGAACGGGGCAACTTTGATACTGGTGTGGTAGCTATTGTTGTACGAGAACTCGACCAAGGGTAGATGTGTGTCCCATGCTTTGCCAAAATCGATTACGCAAGCTCTCAGCATGTCTTCCAGGGTTTGTATAGTTCTCTCGCTCTGACCGTCGGTTTGTGGGTGATAAGCGGTACTCATGTCTAGTCTTGTCCCCAAAGCTTTTTGTAGCGACTGCCAGAACCTTGAGGTGAATCTACTATCTCGGTCCGAGATAATGGATATGGGCACACCATGCAGTCGTACAATTTCTCTGAGGTATGTCCTTGTTAACTTCTCCAATTTATCCGTCTCTTTGATTGGTAGGAAATGCGCTGACTTAGTTAACCTGTCGACAATTACCCAAATGGTGTCGATTCCGCTTGTTGTTTTGGGTAATTTTGTTATGAAATCCATGGTTATCCGCTCCCACTTCTATTCGGGTATTTTTGGTTGTTGTAATAAACCCGATGGCTTCTGGTATTCCACCTTGACTTTGGCACATGTCAGGCATTTGCTCACGTAGGTAGCAATTTCGGCTTTCATGTTTTGCCACCAGTACAACTTCTTGAGGTCGAGATACATCTTATCGGAGCCGGGATGTATGGAGTATCATGTTTTATGGGCTTCGTCCATAACGATTTCTCTGAATCCACCAAACTTCGGTATCCAAATTCGATCCATGAAATAACGAATCCTGTTGCTCTTGGTCTCAAGGTTTTTATCCATTCCCCTTAGGGCTTCTCCTGTCACATTTTCGGATTTCAAGGCTTCTATTTGGGCTTCCTTGATTTGTGTGAACAGGTGTGATTGGATCGTCATAGTTAGGGATTTTACTCGGCGACCTGAGTACTCCTTCCGACTGAGTGCATCAGCCACTACATTAGCTTTTCCAGGGTGATATCGAATTTCGCACTCGTAATCACTTAGTAGTTCTACCCATAGTCTCTGTCTCATGTTTAGTTCCTTCTGATTGAGGATATGTTGGAGGCTTTTATGATCAGTGAAGATGGTACATTTTGTGCCGTAGAGATAGTGTCTCCATATCTTCAGAGCGAAGACGACTGCTCCTAGTTCAAGATCATGCGTTGTGTAGTTCGCTTCGTGCGTCTTTAGTTGCCTTGAGGCGTAGGCGATGACCTTCCCTCTTTGCATTAAGACACACCCAAGTCCTTGGTTTGATGCATCATAATAGACCACGAAGTCTTTCGTTCCCTTTGGCAGGGTTAAGATGGGCGCACTACATAAGGCTCGCTTTAGTGTCTGAAATGCGCTGTCTTGTTTTTCTCCCCAGTCGAAGGTCACATTCTTCTGGGTTAGGGTGGTAAGTGGCTTGGCAATCTTTGAAAAGTTCGGTATGAATCTTCGGTAATACCCGGCGAGTCCCAAAAATTGCCGGATTTCTGTAAGGGTTCTTGGAGTAGTCCAACTATCTATTGCCTTTATCTTGGAGGGGTCCACGTGTATTCCTTCTTTGCTTACAACATGTCCTAGGAAATCCACTTCCTGAATCCAAAATTCACATTTGGAAAATTTTGCGTAAAGTTTCTCTGCCCTTAATGTTTCCAGTACTTGGCGGAGATGTTGGCTGTGTTCTTCCTGGCTTCTTGAATAGATGAGTATATCATCTATGAATACGATAACGAATTTATCCAGGAAGGGACGACATACTCGGTTCATCAAATCCATGAACACTGCTGGAGCATTCGTCAATCCGAAGGGCATTACTACAAATTCGTAGTGACCATAACGTGTTCGGAAAGCCGTTTTGGGGATGTCTCCCTCCAGCACTCGCAGTTGGTGATAACCAGATCTTAGATCGATCTTTGAGAAGTAGCTTGCTCCCTGTAGTTGGTCGAATAGATCGTCTATGCGCGGTAAGGGATATCGGTTCTTGATCGTGAGTTTGTTTAGTTCCCGATAATCGATGCACATGCGAAAGGATCCATCCTTCTTTTTCACGAATAGGACTGGCGCTCCCCATGGTGAGAAGCTCGGTCTGATGAATCCCTTGCTCAACAGCTCATTTAATTGACTGGATAGTTCCTGCATCTCGGCTGGGGCTAAACGGTAAGGTGACTTTGCTACAGGGGTAGCTCCGGGGATTAAGTCGATTCTGAACTCGACTTGACGTTCCGGTGGGATTCCTGGAAGATCTTTTGGGAAAATATCCGGGAAGTTGCAGACTTCTGGAATATCTTTAATGTTTTTCGATCCTCGTTTCTTGTCTACTACGTGGACTAGAAAGGCATGATATTCCTTACGAAGATACTTTTGTGCTTTAATACAGGAAATGATTTGTAAACTTGAACTAGGTTTGTCGCCATAAATGACAAGAGTTTCGCCGTTTGGCAGATTTAAGCGAACAGCCCTTTCGTGGCAAAGGATATCGGCATGGTGAAGGCTCAACCAGTCCATACCGATGATGACATCGAAACTTCTTATGGAAATGGGCATAAGATCGACTCGAAACAAGCGCTCGTTTAAATTTAGTGTGCACCCTACGTACAAATCGTTTGCGTGTTCTGTTTTACCGTTTGCCATTTCTACAGTGAATATTTTATTGAGTGGTTGGGGTTTTTGATTAAGTAGGTGTTTGAATTGATGACTCACAAAACTTCTCTCCGCACTGCAGTCAAAAAGTATGCATGCATAAGTGTTGTTGAGTAGGAACGTACCCGTAACCACCGTGGGGTCCGCTATTGCTTCATTTTGTCCTACTGCCAGCACTCTCCCAACACCGCCAATATTCCTTTCCTTGGGACAATCCCTCCTGAAGTGTCTAGTCTCCCTGCACCCATAACACGCCTGGCTTACTCCAGTGCCAGAAACTTGAGTGATTGGTCGTGCCGGTGCTTTACAGAAACGGGCTGTGTGCCCCTTCCTGTCACAGTTCTTGCAGTGCATCTCGCGACAAATACCATGGTGATGGTAGTTGCACTTGCTGCACTTGGGCAGATTCCCCACATATGGTTTTGTTGGTGCAAAGGTAGCAGGAGTTTTGGTGGGGGTAGTACCAGCATGAACCGCAACCATTTTCTTCTTTGAAGGTTCTTGTGAAGTTTGCCCCTTCCTTTTGTTCCAGAATTTCTTCTTCTTGTTGTTGTTGGCATTGATCTCGTTGTTGCTGTTCCCTTTGGTTGGTTCAGCCATAATAGTTGCGACTCCTTGACAGACACCATGATCAACAAGAGATTGCGCTAGTTCCTTGGCGCTGGCGAAAGTCAAGGGTTTGGAAGCTAATACACTTCCTCGAAGTTTGGGTGATAGTCCCCAGATGTATCTCTCGACCTTTTGGCTTTCCAGGGTTAACATTCCTGGACAAAGTGTTATTAAGTCACTGAACCTGTTGGTGTAACCTGCTATGTCCGAACCTACCATCGAGAGGTTCCACAATTCTTGTTCAAGCTTTTGAATCTCGCCTCTTGGGCAGTATTCTCGAAGGAGCATTCTTTTCAGGTTTTCCCAACCCATGGAGTTCGCCACCACTAGGGTTAGTGTCTGGACGTGGCCGTTCCACCATGTCAGGGCGCGTTCAGAGAAAGTAAAAGCAGCAAACTTTACTTTACTTTCTTCAGGACATGCACAGATTTCGAATACAGCTTACGTTTTCTCTATCCATTGAGATAGAGCCAATACTCCCCCAGTCCTGTAAAAGGGAATAGGTTTTCCGTTGGTGAAGTCTTTGTAAGTGCATACCCCTGAATGGCTTTGTCCTTGGCCATTTGTAAAACTGTTTGTTCCTCCCCCCGATCCGTTGTTGCTCATTTGAGCCATTGCTGCAGTTACAGCAGCGGTTACAGCAGTCTGGAACATAACGGTGTCCATAATTGGAGGAGGTGGTGGAGGTGGTGTTGAAGTTGAGTTTCTGCGTGTTGATCTACGAGGAGGCATGTTCTGGTAGAGAAAAACAAGAATGAATACTATAAGTTTCTAATGTTTTGACAATCGTGTGTTAGTTGTATCTTGTAATTTGTTTTGACTTTAGTTTATGGTTTCAAGGTAGGAATAGAAATTTAAAACTCGTAATTTTTGAGAGGTATAAAATAAGAAATACTTCATATTCATACATATAGGTCACACCTGAGGTGTGTTACATTACATGTTTTTGTTTGGAAAATTTGATCCTCCTAGAGGTCTCCGATTACAGATACAACAGGGAAAATAAGGGAAATAAGGGAAAAACTTTTTATCCGAAATCCTAATCTATGACAAAATTGTTGGGGCTCGAACAAGTTCTACTTGCGGCGTTTGGAGCTAGATTCGGCATCCGACCGTTTGACTCCCATCAGTCGCCCCTCAAGATCTGCTTGTTGTTCCTTCATCTCTCTTATATCTGCCAGAGCCGTTATCATTTGGTTCTGAAGTGTCCCCGTGTAGATTTGGGTATTCTCATGTAGTCGTTCCAAACGGAGGATGTCAACGGCGTTACCTTGGGTAGCAGCATTGACCTCGCGAACTCTGGCTGCTTGCCTGTCCGTCTCGTAGTTCTGGGTAGCTATAGCGTTCACAATAACAGGAAGTGCTCGATCAGCTGAGCTTCCCCCACTGACATTGTAAAAATCTCGGCACATGCCGAAAGGAGGGCGTACACCTTGCTGGCGGCTCCAGTAGTAGAGGTGACTTCCCCACATGGGAATGGGTCCCGGTTGATATGGTCTGATTTCGGGAGGATGAGGGATGAGAGGGTCGAACACTTCTGGCTCGGAGTCTGTCCCGCTAGAAATCTCCTCGATCTCTTCGTCGACTTTGAATTCCTCTCCGACTTCGACTTCGAATTCTCCCTCGATAACCCCTTCGGGTTCTTCCTCGACCTCTTCTTCGATTTCCTCTGGGTCTTCCTCCGGGTCTTCTTCTATCCAACCGCCGTTGCCTTGGTTTGGGTAGTAGGGATCTCCTGGTAAATGGAATTCGGCCATTTGTCTGTACTAGGATAGATGTATGAGAACTTTATAAGAAAAGAAAATTCTATTTAACGACTTACTATTTTTAACTATAATTTGTACAACTATTTTTAATAATGCTCCTATAATATTTCAATTTGGCGAAACTAAAATAATTTGTATTTGGTATGTTCTTGGCTTGTTGTCCACTACGAGCAATCCTCGACGTACGTTGGTCAAATCCAGGATAAATATAGTTGATCAGGCTATATTTATTCTCGACCTGATTACATACCCCGGGGGCTCAATCGTAGTGTCGTAACTTGTCTTAATACTTTTTAGTAAAACTTGTTATGATACGAGATTAATGCATGCTTGTAAAAATGTATATCTTTAAAAGAAAGTATATATTTTTTTTTATGAAAATGTTTCATCAGAGGGTTTTTGGTCCCCTTTGCATTTATAGTGTGTATATCGTATGTGGTTCGATATACTTAGTTCACTATAAACAATGCTCTGATACCAATCTGTCACACCCCCAAACCAGAATGGCGGAAACATTCGGGGGTGGATGACTTCATGTAGTATCACAACCATTGAATATTGTAAAGAAAGTAACACAACCATCACATATATAATGAAAACGTATGTTGTTGCGTTACACATATTAGCAAAAGAATATTACGATAAGATGATAAATGTTCAATAATAAAACATCCTTAGTGTTCCCTTCTCCAAAAGCTGGTGATTACCTGTATTACTGATTCCCTGAGAAATACAAGTGGTTTCGAAAAAGTGTCAACAATTAAGTTGGTGAGTTCATAGGTGTTTTACATTGAAAAGTATGTCCTTTTTGATAGTAAATCGATGAACGAGGTTTTCAGAAAATCCAATATTTTCTATAAATCATTTGAAAAGTTTCCCGTGTTGGAGTGCGTTAGTGTTTTCCATACTTGAATAATAGTGATAAAATTTGTGTTAACAATAAAATGGAAAACTGAAATGCATATATGAATCTCGTAAATCAAACTTGTTTTTATACATTTATGTGAGTTTTATAACCATACTATTGACACTGACGGCCTGTAACAACATTCTTCAGGTGTTGTAGTGTTATGACATTTGTCACCCCAGACCTGCCAGTCTAACTATAGCTAATAGTTTAGGTGCGGGGTTGTCAATCCCGTATAGATCTATACACAAGTATCATGCTCTCTCTCCAAGAGATTATGGTATATAATACAGGACTTGAAATGCATACATACTACGTTGAAGTTTAAATGTCTCACATTACTTGGTATAAACAGAATTAAGATAATAAAGACTTTACTTCTTTTGAAAGCATTTCATTTGTCGAGATGTATATGTAAAATGTATGAATCACTTGAATACTACACTCATTATAGTTTCTCAAAAGTATGTTTCCATTTAGTAAAAACAACTTGGTGATATATTAGCCCTTTAAACATAACGTTATTTTTGTATCAAAACCCTATAAGAACGATATTATAATTATGTTTATGAAATGATACTTTGACTTTTAATGTACTTGTATTCCCCCCCCCCTTAAGCGTGAAAAGAATTGAAAAGTAGGGGTATGAACTCACTCGTTAAGTTTGAAGAGAGAGGCTAGAGTTGAGCAGAGTTTCGACTGTGGAAAATTGCGTCTTCGGGCTCTCCGGAATCTCTGCAGCGTAGATCTTTCGTCGGGGGCTCGAGTGCGGAAACCGAGGTCGTCGGGAGTGGTCTCTGGGGCTTAGAAGTATGGAAGAATGACTGATGAATTGTGAAGGTGTGCGAAAACTTGAAGCTTATGCCATCTATTTATAGTGCTGGAAGAGTGAGTACGCGGGGCGTAATTTTGGAGTACGCGGGGCGTACTCACGTACGCGACGCGTACCTCGTTACGCTGGGCGTAATATGGCGTCATGGCTTACGACTCCTGGCTAGCTAAGCCTAGAGGGGGCGGGCCGACGGGACTCGACTCTGGGTCTAATACGCGGGGCGTACTCCCATAGAACGCGGGGCGTAATCCGGCCTGTCCTCTTCTAAATTCCGTAACTTTCGCGTACGAGCTCCGTTTTTCGTGTTCTTTATATTCACGCGTAGGTGAGATTATTCTCTATAACTTTCATTTAGACTCCGTCGGCTAATTTTGACTTAATTTTTAATGATATATTTTTAATAGGCCGGGCCTCCTGAAGTTCGTAAGAAAATTCATAGGTTCTTTATTCGACATCGGTTTTCGTTTGTCTTTTTATCGTTTTATTACCACTGAGGAGATCTTCAACTTCCATTTAGGTGGCGATAGCTAAATAACACTCGATCTTTAATCCGAGTTTTTAGCCCTCTACTACTGTTACGAAACTTTGAAAATTCGTAACTTCTTCATACGAGGTCCAATTTGGGCGATCATTTTATGCACGCTCACCTTTCAACGAGATCTACGACTTTTGTTTAGATACTTAAGTCAAGAATGTATTTTATTGAGATTTTACTTTTTACGTCAAATAATGTTTTAACGTCGTGTCGTAAATATACGAGTGGTTATACTTTCTTCAATATAACCCGGTTTTGAGCGTTCTTTATGTTTTTGGAAACCTTGGCATGATATCAAATATTTGAGGCATCCCAACTTAGATACTTGAACACTTTATTTTCGAGGTTAATTCCGTTGTATTTGGCTTTCGAGTGTTACAATGCTTTTGGAAAATATAGGGTTGTCACAACCACACACGCTCCATCGAACTATAATAAACAATGAATCACACTTTGCCACCTTTGCTTAGAACCAATTAGTGTGCCGGTAAAACACACACACTCCACTAACTTCTTAGCAAGGGTGCAAAGTGTAATTTCATGGGATTGCATCAATTCACGTTTCCTATACCCACCTTATAGATCGGCTTCTTGAATGAGGCCTACTAACGGTAAGACTAACATTTAGTTATACATATATATATATATATATATATATATATATTATTCTAGTAATATCATATTAGTATAGGGTTGTCTTTTAAACCTTTTAAAATCTAGGGTTTGAAATTTAAGTTGTCTAAATTAAACTTTTTAATCACAAATATAAATTTCAAAACTTGAGGGCAAGTTTTAAAACATTTACAACATAGAGGATCAAATAACAAATAATTCCAATTAACAATTAATATCCTAATTATCTATATTTGATTTTATTCAAGATTTCTTTGAAAGATAATTACCAAAGTAATTAAAATAATTAATTAATTATCATATAAGGAAATTAAATATTTAATTAGTTGATAAATACCGTTTACTAGATCAGGATAATAGTCATATATATCATAAAATCGGAATTAGGTTGATCTATTATGATTAAGGTAAGTTTCCACAAGATAATAATGAAAAAATCTCGAATCTGGTCATTCCTGACGCCTGGACTCGCCGAGTGCACAAAGGGACTCGAGGTTGATCTATTATGATTAAGGTAAGTTTCCACAAGATAATAATGAAAAAAATCTCGAATCTGGTCATTCCTGACGCCTGGACTCGCCGAGTGCACAAAGGGACTCGCCGAGTGAGGCCTACTCGCCGAGTCCACTTTGGAACTCGCCGAGTCCATGACTCAGAAACCAAAAAATCGAATTTTGCAGGTTTGTTTCAGTTAATCAAGCAACAATTTAAAGAAAACCAAGCAAGGCTCTGATACCACTGATGGGTTTTAACCATAAGAACTTTCCTATGTGCGCATGTAAAACCCTAATGCTTGGATCTAGGATTTCTAATTAAACATGTTTTGAATCCAAGACTTGTAATGGCTAATTAGGTTAAATAACAACATTGAAAAAGATTTAGAACCATACCTTTGAATTCCTTGTTGATCTTGTTGTCTTGGAGCTTCTAGAGTAACAATTGTCACACCTCTAATGGCTTACAAACACCAATAGCAAGCAAGATGAAGTAGGAGAGAGGAGAGGGGAGGAAATCGGCCAGAGTTCTCTTACTTTAAGTGTGGTCTCGATTTCCCTTGCCCATGGGGTCTATTTATACTTGTAGATTCCTTAAGGGTTACAACCAAAACCCTAATTGGATAATCTTCTCTTAAGGCTATCCAAATCCTTTCCTTAGATAACTCATTGGACGATTTTGAAGCTATCCTTGCTTCTAGAATCCGTCCCCTATATATCTATAAGGATTTATAGTCTTAAGCTTAACTATCAAACAATTGACAGTTTATACCCCTTTATTTAATTAACCTCTTTAGGTCACCAAATTAATTCCAATTAATTCTATGACTTATATTAATCAAATAACAATATATTATTCTTTATATTATTCCCATAATATATTAATAATATTTACTCTCTCTTAATAAATCATCCTATCAAGTTGCTATGGTGAAGGCAACCCAAAAGGACCATGCACAACCGGGTCAAATACTTGCCTAATATAGTTGCAGCCTTAGACACTATTCCAACAATTAGAACTTATAATATATTAATAAACCATATGTGTTATTTCTCTCATTTAGTTTATCCAATTGCATGGTGCCATGCAACCCAAATCGACCATGCCGGGTCGGGTCAAGTACATACCAGAAATAGTTATGGACTTAGACACCTTATCCAACACAAATTAGCGTGGTACACTCAATGTTACAACCACTTAATCAATGTGCTGATTAACCACACATGCTCCATTGATCTATGATTAAAATCAAGATACCCTTTGCCACGCACTGTCAGTCCAGATTAGTGTGTCGGTTAAGCACACACGCTCCACTAACGACTTAACAAGGTGCATAGTGAAATTTCATGGGTTAGCACCATATTCACATTTTCCTAAGTAACTAAGATTGGGAATTTAATAAAAGTTTAGTTGCTTTATATTTATAATTATACTTTTAATGAAGGGAGAATTAGTGTCCTATCCTACCCGTTCAGCTAACGACCCTCCACCAATCAAGGAAGTGGTGGGTGAGAGTGGACACCCATTAAACTCTCATTTTATAGGCAGTAACTCTATACCGCCTTCATAGACCAACTTCGTGAATGAGGCCTACTAACAGTAAGAATGAATTTACTCTTATATATATATGTATAAATGTTAAACCTATAATATTATAATAGTATAAGGGTTGAATTTTAAACTTTTAAAATTCTAGGGTTTGGAACTAAATGTGTGAAAAGAAGACTCTACATTTACAAATTCCAAAACTTGAGGGTAAGTTTTGAAACATGTCAAAACTTTTCAAATTCCATAACATATAAGTTTAATATAGGCTTTAATGAAAAGACTCTTGAAAATCCATAACTTGAGGAGAAGTCATGGAGTTCATAAAAAAACATTTATGGAAAAAACTCTTCAAGACCATAACCTATGAGTTTAATGAAGTCTTTTAAAAGAAAAACTTTTCATTTTCCATAACTTAAGGACAAGTTATGGAGTACATTAAAGGCCATAAAGATCATTAAATAAACTAAAAAGCATGTCAAGTAACGTCCATGATCTAGATTAAACTCATATGAACAAGATAATTCATATCAAAAAAATTTCATGTAATTAGCATAATCATATAAACTAATACAAAACATGAAACTTTGACAATTATCTTCTAAATTGGATAAGCATGATCATTACCACATCAAAAATAGGTTTATAAATTCAAAAACAGCCTAAGGTAATGACCGTAGCCCAATTCTAGCCAAAAACCTCAAAAATCGCATTCTGGGGCATAAACTCGTCAAGTGCAAGAACAAACTCGGCGAGTTGGTCAAAATTGTGCTTGGACTCGGCGAGTCCCCCATAGGACTCGATGAGTCCACTGTCCAGAACAGTAGGAAATTGATTTTTCAAGCATAAACAACAAGTTGCAACAAGTATAATTAAAACCAACCCTAGGCTCTATTACCACTGAAGGGTATTGAGCATTCTAACACTCCTATGGTGTACATGTAACCCTAGATGCTTTGGATCTATGTTTTCTCAATTATACATGCATACATTCTATATTCCAAAGCATCATCCAAACTAACATACAATGGAGTATTAACAACATGAAATACAAGTTAGACGACATACCTTTTAATGTAGTTGAAGCCTTGGACCTTTAAGAAGTTAGTGCCCCAAGTGTTGCACCTCAAATGGAATCACACAACACCACCAAAAATGGAGGAACTTGAGAAGATGTCACTTGCGCTCATAAAATCGGCTTGCCCTCTTGTGTTTCAACTAGTCACTCCTTAGTGTCACTTTAGTGCCAATTTCATGAGCTAGAGGGGTTCTTATATAGTCTGGTAAACTAGGGTTACACCATGTAAACCCTAATGACTTTGCATATCCCTCATTCTCCATGGGTTAAAACGTCCATGGAGTATCCATGGGTTACCACATAGACTTAGCCCAACATGAAGAACTATGGATCATAAGCCACCTTTATAAGAATGAATGATTTACCAAATCAACCCCTTATATTTAATTAGTCTCTTTTGATCACAAAATTAATTCCAAATTAATTATTGATAAATACTAATTAAATAATATGATTTCATACTAATATATTAGAACTTATAATATATTAACAAACCATAAATAACCTTTTCTCAATTATCTATCCTTCAGATTGTTCTGGTGTCATACAACCCAAATGGACCATGCTACTCTCGGGTCAAGTACATAACAATAATAGTTATGGGCTTAGACGCCTATTCCAACAGATTTACCACATCATGGTGAAACTACTCGAAAAACAGTCTTTTACGACGTTCATTGCATGTCGTAAAAGGCTCAGACGACGCGCAAATACGCGTCAAGGAAGGCATTGTCATAAAGAGAGACGACGCGCATTTACGACGCTCATTTACGACGCGCAATTATGACGCGCGTTTACGACACGCGTTTATGACACGCAGTGCGTATCAAGGAAGGCCCTGTCATAAAAGAAGACAACACGCATTCGCGTGTCGTAACCTTAGGACGCGCGTGTTAATGACACGAAATGCGTATCAAGAATTCCCCTGTCAAGAAAGGCCATGTCATAAATGAAAATGACACATATTTTTGCGTATCATAATTTTAAATGTTTAAAAAAATATTATTTATAGATTTACTAATTTTCAAATTAAATAATACATTAAAAATCTCATAATACAAAATAAAATACCATAAATAACAAAGATAATTCATTTCACTAATATGTCAAATACAAATAATTATTCCAATATTGAGTAAATGTTATAAAAAAATGAACTCATTTATATACAATTGCATCATCTAGCTTACTATGTGCCAACAACTCTCTGTGTTTTTACTTTTGATTGAGTCTCGTTTCCTCCAAGGCTTCTAGCCATGTCAAAATATGATATCTTGAGTCTCGTTTCAAGAACCAACATCACCTTCAATCACCCAATTAAACTCTAATGTTGGTAGACTTAGAGTTCCAGAATCAAGTTTACATCCATCACCTTCAATCACCTAATTAAACTCTAGATCTTTTGTTGTTTGAAAGAAATTGGTGTTTGTAATCTATAAAAAAAACACGAAGACCAAGGTTAACATTTGCTATATAGAAAGCACAACTGGACATATGAATATATAATACGCAACATAAACATTTTCATGAAAATGATATAGACAAATAAGTAAGAGTGATGATATTGATACCTTAATTACGCCATTGGTGAACGAAATTTTAATTGGTTGATAGCAATACTTGACCTATGAAAACAAATAAACAAAGGATCACATCATAATTAGCTCAATGAAGTAATTCTTATACATTGTCTCTACCAAAAGATTCACCATGGAAACATTTTTGTTGGAAATAGCTGAACAAAAACCTAAATACTAAGCAAAAAAATTATAGTAATCACCATTTAGAGCAGGATGAGGAGTCCAATCAGGCCATAAAAGAACATTTAAGTAGAAATTTAAGTCATTTGGTGTATCTCCAAAGTCACCTCCATATGCCCAGTATTTGCTACCATTTGCATTTTCCTTGAGTAACCCCTAAAACCAGATGCAAATATTTAAAACAGTTCCATCAGTAAGTTTCCCCTGCAAAACGAGAGCTGAAAAGAATGTTCAAGGATATACATACAAATACAATCATTCATTAAGTGATACAGAAAACTGAGATAATAACTCAGAGAAGAGGGGGGGTGGGATGGGATGGAAAAAGAAAGGAAATAGCTATGTAGATGTATCTACTAACTCACCCGGTAATGAACTTTCACCCTATCACCTTTGTGTGCATGGATTTCAAAAGATGCTGGTTTGAACTTGGGAGGTTATTAATAATACCCTCAAGTCTGGGTAGACTCTGGAAAGAGAAAAAATAATTTAAATTAAAAATTAAAAATAAAAATGTGGTTTCAATTTGCATAATTTAAAGAGAGAGAGAGAGAGAGAGAGAGAGAGAGAGAGAGAGAGTATGAACCTTGATAACCAAAAAATAATTTAAAATAAAAATTAAAAATAGCAATGTGGTTTCAATACTACCCTTTTGCAAGTCCCTAGCATTTCTGGTACCATTTTATCAAGATTCATGCCAAGTTCATCAGTTATGACCTACAACAAATTTATGGAAACATCAACAAATTTCAAACCAAAATGTATACACAACAAAGAAGTTGAAAATATGCAAAAAAAAAATGAGACCCACCTCTCCTCCAGTCAGAGTTGCAAGATCCTGCAAGTTTGACTTTTGGTTCTCTCCAAAACCAAGGGCTTTAATGGCACAGACCTACACAACAATATGCATTGGAAGAATTATAAGAAACAAATAAACAAACATTTGATGAAATAATTTTATAAACAATTATAAAAAAATGATACCTTGATACCAACAAGGAGTTTGTTAAGAATGAGAGTGGCTAATGCCTCACTGTGTAACTAGTGTTTACTTTGACATTGACATCAATTCGTTGAATCAATCTACACTCAACCCAATCATAGAAACATATAAAATCATTTGAACACATTGCAAGTAAAGATCCTCGGAATATTTTCTCAACTGAAAAAGTTGGCCGGATGATTTTCTTTTCCTGGTTAGATTAAACACCTGAAACATAAATCTTTGAGTAGATTAGTAAATGACAGATGTACCCTTTGGAATGTTATAGGAGAACCTGAAATTTTTTTTTGAAGATCTTGATCTTAGATGTACTTTCCCTAACAACATATTCACCATCAGATGACCAAACAATCTCTAATGCAGACCCAAATGATTTATTTCTCCATGCCAAAGCTGTATATATGATGTATTCACCATCACCACAGACAACAACAAACCTCCCATTTGGGTTGTGCTTCAAGCTCTATGGAAAAATAGAAAATTCAAAGTCCATATGGTTGACTATTTTCAGTTTAAAGGAAGGTAGGAACAAGCATAACTCACTTTTGGATAAAGATCACATGTTCCCAGTTCTTTAACTGCTAAAGGCAGCCTCTCTCCATCAGAAACCTGAATAAAAAATAGATTTTTATTTTTCCTATTTCATTGTTGACATAACATAACATGTATATGGGCTTTAAAGTCCAAACCTCATGATCAGCTCCCACACTCTTGATGTTGACAGTTTGAATTTCATTATGTTTAGCCCATATAATTTTTCCACTATTGTCCATGCTGGCTACATGCTCTTCACGTCCAATTTTCACCATTATGGTTCCTTCATCATAGCTAATAACAATCCTATAAAAACAGTAATTAAAATAAATCCAGATGAATGAAGAAGCATCAAGATTCAAGACCCACAAAACAAAAAACAAAAGTGCTATACAAACTTACCGATGTGAACCTTTCATGTATCCAACAGCCCAAACCCTTTCAACTCCATAGTTCAAGGTGTTATCAAGTCTAAATAAAAAAAAGAGTGGCATAAAGTCAAAAAGTTTACATTTTTAACATATGTGTAACGAGTGTATAATGAAGAAAGAAATTGAATTCCTTCCATCCATCAAACATGGAATTTGAAGGAATCCAACAAAAATTGAATTCCATCTATTTGGAAACCAAACACACCATGGAATGGAATCTAGCATTCCAATTCCTTCAGAATCTACAAAACAAACACACCCTTAAAGGTAAAAAAACAAGAGCTCACCTGTAAGTGGTTGAATGCCATATACGAACAACACCATCTTCTGAACCTATCATTATTATTGGAAGCTCAGGATGGAAATATGCAACAAAAACATTGTGTGTGTGACCTTTTAGAGTTTGGACATAGGTTTTAGTTTGATAGTCCCAAACCTGTTTCAAATTATTTATAACATAAAATGCAAATTGTAGACACATTTTTACACATAGCCAAAAAAAGGGGGACATCTCATTGAGATGTGCATCCAGTGTGAAGTTAAGATCCACACAATTCACTTCCTTGATATGTGCATCCAGTGTGAAGTTAAGATCAGGTGAGCCAAGATTCCAAACCTAAAATTAAAAAGATAGTTTTAAACTGTAGGTTATCATTGTATTAGTTACTGGTAGACAATTAAGCATGTTCTAATTGAGATTACCTTTATAGTGCGATTAGAGGGTCATCTAATTCTTGTAAAAACAAAGAGATTGTCAGATATTAGATATATGACAACTCATTGGTAACACAAGAGGCAATTTGTAAATACTAATTAGGGGGGAAAGTTCCAGAAGCCATATCTTCAACTGTTTTTTAAAATATTCCACCTGTAATATAAACAATGACACATATTTTTTTTTTCACTGAGGGGGACAAGTTCTCCATCAATGTTCATTACCTTCAGAATCAGGTTGTTGAGAAAAGAAAAAAACAGAATCAAAAATATATTTTTTATGTGAAGCATTTGAAATCTTTTATAAATATTCCCAAAAAATTACCCGTTTTCACACTCCCATTCCCCCGTTCCCATTCCACTGTTTTCCTTTTCTTCAATATCAAAAATAACACCACAACCAGAACCAGATGATTTGAACGATTGGTGTAAACAGTCAAATATCACTCCTAATACTTCAGAAGCATCATTTTGCTAAGCTGCATTTCTGAGAAAGTGAGATGAAGTAGGAAAGAAAAAGATTTTAATCCTTTTTTAATGTAAAAAACAAAATCTTCTTATAAATGTAACTAACCTCGACAGACACCTGTTCTTTTTGTTTTTGGATTGCAACTTCTATGCAAGAATCGAACTGATGGAAAAAGTCGTTGACCCTCCAACTGTCTAATTGTGGAGGGTGGCGACATAGAAACACACCGACATCCTAGGCTGTCGACCATGGAGGTAGATAGTGCTTCGTAGGAAAAATAGAAACGAAGGAGAAGAAAATAATAGGAATCGATACCTTAGGTTGGAGAAAAGTTTGTCTCGAAGTCCTCTTCCCCATCTTCCCTCGACGGTGACTCATAAATCCGACAAACCCACACAAAACCTTAAACAATTCCCTCTCTAGCCGCCAATACGAACGAACAGAAGATTAGGGTTGTTTTACGATGCTAATGGTTTGGTTAGAGGGGATGTATGAACTAAATATGAGCAATCGTCCCTAACAGAAGATCCTAATGGGACCCTGATGTCAAAACGTGGCCACAAATTAGCGTTTTTTTTTTATGTGGAGGATGTAGTTGGAGGTTTTCATGCAGAGAAAGCCCGAGTTGTGTTGGATGAAGGACTATGGTTGGAGGCGTTGGAGGTGGGTAAAGATGAAGTCGATCCCTAAGGCTTCTTTCTTGCTAATTCAAAGATTAGGGTCGATGGTTGAGAATGGATCGAACAGGCGGGGGTTTTGATTTTTATGGATTCCATTTCCCCCCTGGTTTATTAAAATTTATAAAGCGACAGCCACAGACGACGCACGTTTAAGATAAAGCACCCTCCATGTTTTTAATTTTTTTTCTTTAGACACTAATTCAAGGGCACGCAATAATGCGTGACATAAATCCTTAAATTTTTTGAAGAGATGACACTTTTTTAACGTCACTCTCTTTTGCGTAACATAAATCTCCGAGTGTCGTTGTTTACGCGTCGTAAAAGGGTCTTTTTCTTGTAGTGTGCGTCCACCATACCGTGGCAAACCCTAAGATGCCAAAAGTTAAAAGTGTAAGGTACCACGGGATTCGGGTGGTACAACTCTCTCCCACTTAAATCAAACTTCTCGCTCGAAGTCCGTCATTCCAAATAATTCGGGGGTAATGCTCTCTCATCTCCTCCTCCGTCTCCCACGTCCATTCAGAACCCTTTTGGGTGGTCCATTCAGAAAGGTATAATAAACTGTGGCCCAACTTGCCCCTTTTCCCGAAGCATATGACACCATTCCAGGGTGATACCTTTAGTAAAATCATATCCCCGAACTGACATTCTATCTCGGATCGTCGGCGGTCGACATAAATCTTTTGTCGATTTTGGGTTGTCCATAATCTCTGTCTAATCTGCTAAATAAGGTCCATAGTCTGGAAAAATACTTCAATCCTGCCTATAACTTTGTGACCGACTTCTCCCCAACAAATTGGTGTGTGATACTTCCTCCCATAGAGAAGCTCGAAAGGCTGTGCAGCGATGCTAGAATGATAGTTGTTGTTGTAAGAAAACTCAGTTAGGGAAGGTAGGAATCCCAACTCCCACCATAATCAATGACATAATCCCGCAACATCTCCTCGAGTATTTGAGTGGTCCACTCATTTTATCTATCATCCTAAGGGTGATAAACAGTGTTGAAATACAGTCTCGTACCCAACTCCTCATGAAACATATGCTAAAACCGAGAAGTAAATTGTACATCATGATCAGATACAATGGATACTGGTACAACGTGGCAAGTGACAATCTCGCGCAGATACATGTTAGCCAACTTTTCGGCCAAAGAACTCTCTCAAATGGCATGAAAGTGGGCACTCTTGGTCAACCGGTCAACAATAACCCTAATCGCATCAAATCCTTTGGCTATCCTTGATAGCTTGGTAATGAAATCCATGGTGATCTATTCCTTTTTCCACATGGGAACCTCCAAGGGCTGCAACTCGCCGTGCGGTCTCTGGTGCTGAGCCTTCGCCATCTGACATATCAAGCATCTCTCCATATATGATATAATCTCTCTCTTCATGCATGGCTACTAGTAACTAAGTATTAGGTCCTGGTACATCTTGGTGGCTCCTGGGTGAATCGAGAATATGTACTTATGAGCTTCCTCCAAAACTATCTACCAGACCCTGCTGAAAATGGCACCCAAACCTGACCGCACGGGGTTAAAAGTCCGTGATATTCAGTAGAAAACCTGTCAATCTCACCCTTTATCCTCTCATTCTTCTAATTTTCCATCTTAACTCCCTCGTTCTGAGCCTCTATGATCAAATCTAGAAGTGGGGAGTTGATGGTTATTCTCAAAGAGTGCTCTCAAGCAGGAGTACAAGCCGCCTTGCGGTTCAAAGCATTATCGACCACATTGGCCTTCCCCGGATAATAGAGAATCTCATGTCAAGCCACCTGTGCCGCCTCATGTTCAGATTCTGCTGATCCATAAGATATCTCAAATTCTGTGATTCGTGTAGATGGTACATCAGACCCCATAGAGATAATGTCGCCAAATCTTGAGGGCAAACACTACTGCCCCAACCCCAATTCGTGAGTCGGATACCTAACCTCATGAGGCTTCAACTGCCTGGATGCATAAGCAATGGCTCTACCTCTCTGCATAGGAACCGCTCTAAAACCTGTTGTTGGGTTGAAGATTATTTTGAAGTGTTGCGTCGTTGGGCTCGATAGTTTATTTATTTTGTACTCCGGTTTGGGCCTGTCCAACCGAGAGCCCATTATGTTTGATATATAAGTATATGCTTGCATGCATATTAGGTTAATGATTTTAGAGATTAATCTAGAGCGTAACGATAGCATTACAGATTTCTTTAATCGTTCTTGTAACCTACCAATCCTCTACAGTTGATGTTCTTAATCGAGCTCTTCTGAGGATTTTGTTTAATCATTCGACTCGTTTGATTCAATCTTGTCTCGTTCTTATTTTTGTGTTCTTACAGTTTTATATTTACTTACCTGTTTGAGATCTAATCGATCTTCATAGATTTAAAGGTTTTAAATCTCATCAATTGGTATCAGAGCAGGAGGCTGTGTAATCGATACACATCTTTTCTGTGAAAAGGTTACAATTAGGGTTTTTCCGCAATTAATAATATTTATTGAGCCGTCATCTCATTATTGACGTATCTTGATATTTATTGTTTTGCCCTAATCTGAGTTATTACAAGTCTGATCTTTTTAACAGGTTTTTTCGATCATAATGGACGAGTCGCAATCAAATCCTATCAATATCTCCAACAGCATCGGTTCGACGACAAAGATTCCAATCCTATATACCCATGACTACGAAGTCTGGGCGCATCACTTCGAAGACTATGTGATAGGATCTGAGGATAATGGATACCTCATATGGGAAGCTATCATTAATGGACCGTTTTCTCATTCAGCAACGTCCAGGATTATTAAAACTCAAAAGGAGTACAACGATCTGCTGAAGGATGTTAAAGATATTGCACAAGACGAAAAGGACAAATTCCAGTGCAATATCAAGGCATTAAGGTTAATCAGATTTGCCCTTCAGTCCGACACCTTTAGGTTGGTCAGCTCATGCACGACGGCAAAAGAAGTTTGGGATAGACTTCGCGAACTGTACCCTACAGACGAGGATCTTGAACATTCTATCCAAACCTTGCTTTTATCTGATTTTGGAGAATTCAGGCAAGGAGCCGAAGAAACAGTGACTCAGACGTTCGATCGCTTCAATCATCTTCTTAGCAAGATGATCAAGCATGACATCGAAAGGAAGCTTATCGAGCAAAAGGTTACATTCTTAAATGGTCTGAGGTCTGAATGGAGAGCAGTGGTGTCTACAGTCAAAGCCCATGAGCAGTTTAAATCATACTCATTGGCGAAACTGGTGGGCATTCTCAAGTCCCAGGAAAAGATTGTACTGCAGGAGAAAAACGTTGTTTCAAGCCTTGGTTCGTTGGCCCTCCTATCAAAAAGTAAAGCTGCGGTGGAGGATGAAGACCTTAACTTGGAGGAGTATGACCTCACGTCTGAGGATTATGCTATGATGGTGTCTAACCCCAAAAGGTTCATAAAGAAGAGATTCCCCAGCAATAAAAACCGAAACTGGCAGGGGAGTTACAGTTCAGAAAAAGTTAACAATGAACCGAAGGTTGAAGAGCCCAAGAAGGAACCAAAGGTGGATGGCGATTCCGGGGTAAGCTGTTACTACTATGGTGGGAAAAACCACTATGCTAAAGATTGCGTCCTTAAGAAGATGGCTGAAAAGGATGATGGAATGGGTGAGGAAGCTGTGTTGCAGAAAAGAATAGATGAGTTGAGAAAGAAGAAGTCTACCGCTAACCCTTCTACTAATGCTTTTATTGTGCAGGGTTCGGTTGCTGATGACGAGTTCGGTAGCACGGAAGTTTGGTCTACCGACTCAGAAGACGATGAAGTGAGGAAGCCTACCCATGGAAAGGCTTATGTGGCAAAGGATGAAAGCAGTGGAGGCAGGTGCTTCATGGTGTCAGATGTATCTCAGATGAGGGGATACAACACCGATAATGGAAGCAAGGAACCGAAGGTGCAGGAGGACATGTGCTTTACAGCCAAGCCACTCAGCCAACAGTTCAATGAGCTTGATGAACTGATAAAGTAGGTACAATCGGTTTTTGTTTCATTTAAAGTACCACAATCCTCATATGAGAAAGAACTTAAAAATGTTAATACAAGAATTTCTCATTTAGATAGTAGCTTAACTCAAACTCAAGTCACCAATTCTAACCTAACTGATCAATTAAGCAGGGTGGCATCGAAGAGTGAGGAGCGGCGAATGTGGATCGAGTTGAAGGAGTCTGAATTAGTTAAAGTTAAAGACGAAAACATTTACTTGCAAAGAGATAATTTAAAATTATTAAAACAGCGGAATGTTTTTTGTTTAATTGCAAAACGTCTATATTCTAATATTACTCAGCTTCACTTGGACTGTGAAATAGGCCAAAAGATCCATCGCATGATTTTGCCCTTCCTTGAGTTTAAGGAGGATGAAATCGATGCCGAAGCCTATAATTGTGAGAGTGTGATATCGTCTGATGATGTCAATCCGACCTACATGTATGGACTGGACAAAATTGAGCCCTTTATTAAATCCAAGGACCACAAGGACATGCTTAAAAATCTTTTGGATGAAAATGATAGACTTAAACTGAGGACCAAAACCATACAAAAATTTGACTCTTTAAACGACAACGTAAGCTCAGAAAACAAAATTGATGTTGAAAATGCATCTGAGCTTAACGAAGACGACAACATGAGTGAAATTTCTGTAGAGGACACGGTTGACTGCTTAGAATTTGTTAAAAGCGAACCTGAAAACCACAAGAATCTTATCTCTGAAAATTCAGTAGAGTTCGCTCGATTGTCCCAACAAAAGTCCCCGATATTAGCAGAGAAAGCAGTTGTGTATCAAAAGGTCAGGACCACTCCGAATCAAGTATACAAGGTAACTGGAGTAACCGAACATCAGACAGCTGAACTCACAACTATTGTAAACGAAGACAATGCTGATGGCTGTGATGAGTACTTCTGGTCTGCTCCAATAGATAATGCAAACGAAACGGTTGGTTTATCTGAAAGAACCTCCTGGATGAGTAAAGGTAGATACATACCTGAACCCTTAAATAAGCCAGATAATTTCGATGAGCCAAGCACCAGCGGTACAAAAGACATTCCTCTAGAGGATGAAAGTTCGGCAAAAGAAGACGTTCCCTCTACTCCCTCAGCTCAAAGTGAAACTCCTTCAGACATTCCCTCTACTCCCTCGGCTCAAAGTAAAACTCCTTCAGTTCAAAAGGAACCAGCCAAGGAAAAACCGAAAACGAAAGCTAACTTTCATCATCAACCAAAGCAGATGAGGAATAAGAAGAGAGAAAGGAACCAAAGATACAGGAAGAATCTCTCTGAAAGGAGACAATTCTGGCAATCCCAGAATGCATACTTCTCACATCAAGACAAGAATTTGAAGTATGAAAACAATCCTGTCGAAAAGTCTGAAAGTCACAACAACCGAAAGCCAAGGTTCGGTTTACAAGAAAATACAAACCGAAAGCCAAGGTTCGATTCACAAGAAAATTCCAACCGAAAGCAAAGGTTCGGTTCTGAGAATGACTTCAACCGAAAGCAAAGGTTCGGTTCTGAGAATGACCTCAACCGAAAGCAAAGGTTTGGTTCAAAGAACGATTCCAACCGAAAGCAAACGTTCGGTTCTGAAGTTAGAAGAGATCAATACTCTAAGGTCAGTCCCTCCAATGATCAAAAGCAAAAGGGTCACCTAGAGTCTCCAGCCAAGAAGTCCTCTCCATCTAAACCCACTCCTTCTAGTTCATCTAATTCTTCTAATTCCACCAATTCATCTCCGTCTTGCTCTAAAGCCAATTTTGTTCACTCTCAAAAATCTCATAAATCTCATAAATCTCATTCGTCAGCTGAACAAAAGGGCAAACAGAAGGACAATGAATCCAAACCAGAGTCCAAACCGAATGCACCCAATCCTAATAAGATAAAAGTTTTTACCATTAAAAAGAAAGATGAAACTACACTCATAAAACGAACATATCTTGTTGATGTCTCTCTTATTGTTCCTGTTACCATGAAAAGCTCACGTGGACCCAAGAAACTTTGGGTTCCTAAATCTGCTTAATTTTTGCAGGTTATAAGTGACGAGCAGTTCGACGAAGAATGGTACATCGATAGTGGCTGCTCACGTCACATGACAGGGAGGAAAGAGGAGCTCAGGGAATACAGATCTCTTGCAAATGGTGGCAATGTCAAGTTTGGAAATAACTCTTTCGGCACCATACAGGGATACGGGATGATAACAAATGGTGACTTTACTATAAGGAAGGTGGCTTATGTGGAAGGACTTCAACACAACCTCATCAGTGTATCTCAGCTTGTTGGAGGTACAGGTCTCAAAGTCTCATTCGACGATGAAGGTTCTGAAATCATAGAAAAAAAGACAAAGAAAGTGATTCTCAAGTCCGAGCGAAAGGGTGAAATGTTGCCTCTAAACCTGAAACCCATCAAAGGAAACCCAGCTATATGCTTGTTATCAAAAGCTCAATCTGACGAAAGCTGGCTGTGGCACCGAAGACTCTCTCATCTCAACTTTAAAGATATCAACCGACTTGTTACTAGAGGTCATGTTAGGGGTCTTCCATTGTTCAAGTTCAACAGAGATCATTTGTGTGCTGCATGCGAAATGGGGAAGCAGAGTCGTCAAAGTCACCCATCTGTAATTAACACAAAAGTTGTTGAACCACTCGAATTACTTCATATCAATTTGTGTGGTCCTTCATCTATCGAAAGCATCGGTGGTAGCAAGTATATTCTTGTTATTGTTGATGACTTTTCACGATTCACATGGGTTCTGGAGCTCTTTGATGAACCAGAGAAAGTTTCTCTCTCAGAAGCAGGTGCAACAGACAACAAGGTTGACCACATGAAGCAGATTGTCGAAGAAGTCGCAAGGAGAATGAATGAAGGAGGATCGACTTCTGATGAACCTCCATCTGACAATGCCACTGTCGAGGGGGAGCCAAGCTCTCATGTCGAGGGGGAGCCAAGTTCTACAACTCCAACCGAAGGTGCTTCTCCAACCGAAGGTGCTTCTCCAACCGAAGGTGCTTCTCCAACCGAAGGTACCTCTCCAACCGAAGGTGCTTCAACGCCTGAAAGCTCAGCACCACAAGAAACCCCTGAACCTCAAGTTTCTCAAAGCTCATCAATCGAGGGGGAGCATGATGATATGACGCTTGATTACGATAGCCAATCTGAGCCAGAAGAAATGATCAATGCTGAACTAGACCCAACCTTTGATCCGAATTACCCTCCTCTTACCAAATGGACCAGAGATCATCCTATCTCTCAAGTGGTTGGTGATGTCTCTGAAAAGGTTCTGACCTGATCACAGCTGAAGGCAAAACAGACATCCTTATTCTCAAAAGTTGAGTTTTGTATGTTTAACTCATTCGTATCAAAAGTTGAACCGAAGACAGTTAACATTGCCCTCGATCACTCTGACTGGGTTCAAGCAATGCAAGCCGAACTAAACGAATTTGAAAGGAACAAAGTCTGGCGCCTCATTCCAACTCCTCCAGATGCTTCGGTTGTTGGTCTTAAATGGGTTTTTAGGAACAAAATGGACAAGGAAGGGAATGTAATAAGGAACAAGGCTTGTCTGGTTGTAAAGGGATATTGTCAGGAGGAAGGGATAGATTATGAAGAGACTTTCGCTCCAGTAGCTAGGCTAGAATTTGTTAGAATATTTCTGGCTTATGCTGCTCACAAAAACTTTGAAGTTTTCCAAATGGACGTCAAGTGTGCATTTCTCAATGGAGAACTCGAAGAAACCGTGTATGTGGAGCAACCTCCTGGGTTTGTGAACGAAAAATATCCAAATCATTGCTACATTCTGGATAAAGCTGTATATGGCCTTAAACAAGCTCCGAGAGCCTGGTATGAAACGCTAACAAAATTTTTAAAGATGTCTAAATTCAAATAAGGTTCGGTTGACCCAACCTTCTTTCGTAAAAAGGAAGGTAACCACCTTATGATAGTTCAAATTTATGTCGATGACATCATCTTTGGCTCCACGAATCCCAGCTTAACAGCTGAATTCAGAAAGTTGATGGAGACTAAATTTGAAATGGGTCCTATTAACTTTTTCCTTGGTTTAAATATTAGACAGGGACCCGAAGGCATCTTTATTAATCAGGAAGCTTACACGAAGACTCTCCTAGCAAAATTTGGCATGATGGGAGACTCAAAAGTCAAAGTCCCAATGGCATTCGGCACCAAGCTAACTCCATCTCTAGACAAACCAGCTGTCGATATCACTCTCTATCGTCAAATGATAGGCTCACTAATGTATCTGACTGCTAGCAGGCCTAACATCATGTTTTCTGTGTGTTATTGTGCTCGATTTCAGGCGAACCCACGCGAACCTCACATGCTTGCAGTGAAGAACATCTTACGCTATCTCAAGCGAACCACCTCCTTAGGTTTATGGTATCCTTCCAACTCAGGCTTCTTCGTTCAAGCCTATTCTGATGTTGACCGTGGAGGATGTGGACTCGACAGAAAAAGCACAATTGGTGGCTGCCAATTCCTTGACGGGAAGTTGGTCAGCTGGCAATCCAAGAAACAAACGTGTGTGTCATTGTCTACTGCCGAAGCGGAATACATTGCCGCTGCCTCTTGCACATCTCAAGTGATTTGGATCCAGAGTCAACTTCGAGACTATGGAATCAATATGAAAAAGATCCCACTATATTGTGACTCTGGGAGTGCAATTAGGATCTGTCATAACCCAGTGCAACACTCTAAAACCAAACACATAGCACTAAGGTATCACTTCATCAAAGATCACGTGGAAGATGGAAACGTCGAAGTTCATTTCGTAAGAACCACTGATCAACTGGCTGACGTCTTTACCAAAGCTCTTCCTGAAGCATCATTCAACAGAATACGGCAAGGGCTAGGTATGATGGAATCAGAGTCAGTACCTCACACTACCTCTCAACCTCAAACGTAAGAAGCGAAACCAACCGAACGTTCGGGTTCGGTTAAACCATCCAACTCGCTCATTACTTCAAAGGTAGTTGTTCTTGGTTGTATATTTCTTGTACAAAATTGTTTTTCTTAGTGTTTGAAAGTATTTTCCAATTGCATGTCTAAATCCCTTGGTTTCTCAAAATTTTCCAAAACCGAAACCTACCGAAAGTTCGGGTTCGGTTTTACAAAATTTCGTTGAACCGAAACCAACCGAAGGTTCGGGTTCGGTTTTCCAAAATTTTGCTAAACCGAAACCAACCGAACGCTCGGGTTCGGTTTTTCAAAATTTTCTGGAACCGAAACCAACCGAATGCTCGGGTTCGGTTTTTCATTTTTTTTTCCAACCAAAACCAACCGAACGTTCGGGTTCGGTCTTTCATATTTTTTCCAAAGTTTTTTTTTAAGTCTTATTTTTTTTCTCTTACTTATTTTTTTATTCCTTTTTTTCTTTTATTTTTTATTTCTTTAATAAATCAAAAACTCCAAAAATATATATATTTTTTTTCTTGTATGTTCGTTTATGGGGGTATAATAGATGAATTGCTTAACTGTCCCTAGAAGCATGCTGCTGTATGTGTCCCAAGCCTCATAAGATTTTGAATAATAGCCTTCATGACATGGTATACACAAACCTTGTCTTCCCAATAAAGCTAATTCATTTATTCTAATCGTGAGCTACCTCACTCTCTTCTCACATGAGTTGAGAGTTTCCTGCTTGGTCCTTAGTTTCGCAGCAGAGGTACTATGTTTTCTTACACCATCTCCATTTTATTTCTCCATTACATTCGTTTCATCATCGTAACCCTTGAGACTCTCAGAAATTACCACTGAGGTTTATGGTTACACAACATCTGTGTTTATGATCTTAGTTTCGTGCAACTATGAGCTGAGTGAAACCCAAAATTCAACACCTAATGTATTGACGGTGAACAATTAATTTGCTCAAGTTTTCACCAAAGGATTGACGAATGTACCCTAATGAAATCTCAAATTTTCTTTTGTGTGATTCCTATGAAATTGTTAAACACCATAACATTTCTTCCCTTGGGATCCAGTTTTTGTTTTTTATCTGAGATTTTATATTTTCCCAAGCCAATTTAAAATAAATTCCTACCTACTTGTTCAACAGGCTACACTGGTCTCACAAGTACTTTGTTCACTTTCTTTCTTATTTCAAGACTAGAATTGCTGAATCAAAGCGCAAGCCACCCTTATTTAGCCTAATTAAAAGAAGCCTTTCAACATTTATTAATAAATGTTTGATCGTAATTCAACGGGAATCCACGCTAACACTTTAAGGTCTCTCTTGACCTTGAAGGAAGAGATTCGTGCCCGGGATCATCAGTTTCATGTCATTATTGACATCACAGAAAATCCTTAAAAGAGTTGCTTTATTTCTTTTTCCTTTACACTCTTTGCACGAAAATCTTTGATTTTCCAAAATTCCGTTACTAACTTTTACAGGCTGTATTATTACTTGGTGGTTAATTATGAAGTTGTGGTAAAAACAATCCACGTGGGTATTTAATTCAAAAGATGCCGTTTAAAAGGATAAGACGAAAGGTTGCTGCCTCGGCGGGAGTTAAACGGATTGAAATTCAAACGACGGTAAAAAGTGGGCGCGTGTGAATTTGAAACGGCCATGCTTTTACTGACATTGTGGACGCGTGTGCGAAATCCAAGCGTCATCACTCTGGCACTTAAAGGCGCGTGAGGAATTGAAACGGTTTTCTCTCTGAAATGGCGCTTGTTGGGCGGCGTGATCCTAGGAATCTGACACTCTCTCTCCTACGTGATCAACACACGCCTCAACTGTCATCCATCTGTCACTCAAGAAACCTTTTCGTATTTCCATAGAAGATTTGAAACGATTTTTCTCTCTCCTATCACCCACTATAAAAGGCCATCTACACCACCTTTTACCTCTTTACTGCCTACAAAATTTCCAAAGAACAAATACACCCAAAAAGCTTTACTGTTCATCATCTTCTTCAATCCTCAACAATGGCTGAATCATCTTCTGTCCATGCTACTTCACAAATCCTACCCATCCGTCCACAACAATGTCTGGTGATTGACCTCAACCCTTTGGCGTACGACTCCTACATATCGCCGATTATTGAGTGTTTGAAGTACTCCCAACTCGCTCCAGCACTCTCAAGGATCGAATCTGTGCTAATGGTGGCCCTATCGCAGGTTTATGCGACTGCTTATTACGACAAGTCAGTCGAACGGGTGTTCTTCGAAATTGCAGATCACAAGACATCAGTTTCTCGCCAACGTTTCTGCACAATGCTAGGGTTGGCTGTTGACCCATCAAGAATAAATCCGGAGACGATTCCGGTTGGGCATCTGTTTAACATGTTTTACAACATGGGGTACACGGAGGTCCTCACCTCCGTCGCTAAGTTCAAAAAGTCCTGCCTGCCGCCACAGTGGAACGGCTTGTTTACAGTCCTATTCAAGGGCTTGTCGGAACGGAGTTCAGGATCCGACGGTGCCAGTCGCCTCTTCCTGTCGATCATGTACGCGGTCTACAACGGGATTAACCTGGACTATGGGTTGGTCCTATGGCAACAGCTCATTCAGAGCCTTTCTTCATCATCACGACACTCTGAGGTGTCGTTGGCCCGGTTCTGGATTTTGATTACAAAATGGGCGATGGACAAGTTCGACATTCCAACTGCTGCCGGTGCATCGATGTCTTCTGTTGGTATGTTTCATACCAAGAAGATCATCGTCTCAGATGCATCTAAATTTTCGTTCATTGGCTCCATCCCAGAGACAATGTATGGCGACGTGCCCTCTGACAGCAGGTTGATTCGGACGATCAAGGAATTCAGGGCAACTGGTCCCAGGGAACTTACACCGGATATGCTCAGGTCCATCCACGATGCAGACAAACCGGTGCCCAGGGGCAAAAAGGCGGACAAAAGGAAGCAAGCGACCAAAGCTCCTAAGGGTCCTTCTCCCAAGAAGAGGAAACAGACAAAGGCTGCACAGTCACCACAGCCGAAGAGGAGGAAGACACAACCGAAGCGCAAGCTTGTTATTCCCTCTTCTTCAAGTAACTCAGAAGATGAGCATTCGGGTTCGGATGGCTCTCAAGGAGGCGAAACCCCACAACGAGGCAACACACCACCACCGTCTCCTACCCCAGAGATAGATATTCATAATTCACCAGTTCCTTCACCTCCTCCCACCATTCCTACTTCCATTCTGACCATAATCCCCACTACCACTATTCCACAAACATCTTTCCCTACACCACCACCCATTTTCACAACTGCAACCGAAACACCACCAGTAACCGAAACACCACCCGTAACCGAACCACCACAAACCGAAACCCATACAACCGAACCTACCCACACTCAACCACCACCCAAAACTACCCCACCCAATACTCAACCTCAACATACCCCAACCACAACACCCCCAGCTTCACCACCCCCTCCATCTCCAGAAAATGCCTCTGATGGAGATAGCCCTTACCTTGGTGGTGAACACATGAACTTTGATTCGGTCTACTATAGTCCGTTTCAGGTTCAGAGTGACGAGGAGGATGATGCTCGAGTGACAAAGAAGCATCTTAAAGAGCTTAACGAGAAGGTTGATCTACTTCTCGCCTCCTCTTCCAACCAGCAGTCCTCTCTCTCTAAAGCTGTGCTTCAGAAAATTGTTGATGCCTTCTCCCGGGCTCAACATGATTCGGTGGCCTCTGCAACTGCTGCTATTGACGCCTCAACCAGAGCCTGTGAGGCTGCGACCGAAAAAGTCGATAAACTATTCTCCGACGCTTCTATCCTGTTGAAGTCCTTACAGGAAAGCGCCGACGCCACCAAGACAACTTTGGAACTGATTGTTCAGCAATTGGCTGAAAACTCTTTGATGGACGTTCTGGCAAGCAAAACAACCGCCCTCGAGATCAAGAGCACGCAGCTTTCAAACTCACAACAACAACTTGAAGCTCTTCGATCTGAAAGGGAGGTCATCAAGACATGTGTTTCGGATGTACATGCTGTCTTGTCCAACATCCTGGAAGCACACGATCTGATTTTAAACTATTCGGTGAGGAGAACCCTTGCTGAAAAACTTGCTCCTGCCTTGGCCCTTCTCAGCAAAATCGAAGGCCTTCCGAGTTTCGTGTCCATTCTGAAACAAGGGGGAGAAGATAAGCAAACCGGATCGAAACCACCTCCTTCCTCCAAAGCTACTCACACAACCGAACCACCTCCGACTGGTCAAGCTTCGGGTTCGGGTGTGAAGAACAAAGGGAAAAACATAGCTGAGGAAGAAGATGAAGATGAAGATGAAGACAGGGAGACCATTGCTGACATGTTGAAACGAAAGAACAGTCGCAATGTGGATGAAGATGTAAATCGTGTGGCGCGAGAGGCTGAAGAAGTTGAACGCAAGCAAAAGGAAGCCCACGATCTCCTCGAGAGCAGGAAGACTCTATTCCCTGGATGGACTCGGGAGAGAATGTTAAAAGAGGCCATAGACACTCCCAGCATATTATGGCTCGAGCCGGTTATCTCGTTCGACTGCAATAATACTGTCGACTCGCAGATCGACATGCCGCTGACTCGAAAGGCATTCATCTTCCATGCCTTCTCAAACATCTTTGAAGTCCCTCATCCGAACGCTGAGCTTGACAGGGAGTTCATCGACTTCTATCTGGCGGCTGCTCATCCTCAGTACCTAACTTGGAGCACCCAGAAGATTGTGAACGTTCGGGTACTGAAGCCTTACACCGAAGGTCGTTTTATAAACGTTCGATTCAAGGTGATTCGGGGATCTGCAAGAACTGCTCATCTTATCTCCCTGGCAGATCTACCGAACTTAAATCCTCATGATTGGATTGTTTTGTATAATATCCTTTTGACTAATGAAGTCGAATATGGTCCCATTATAGACCATATCAAAAGGATGTTAGCCTGCTACATTGTGGAGGTTGCCCTAATGGATCAGGAGGTTGCCACAGTCTTCAAGAAGAAACCGAAGATAGCTCCTGTGGGATCGGCCAGTGATCTCAACCAAATGCAAATGGGCAAGATCGACCCGAGACGCAACTCGGTTATGTTCACTAGAGCAGAAGGACAGAAATGTCTCTTTGCTTTAGCTGACAAACACCTTTACACCACTGCTTGTCTGGAGCACGTGTTATCAATCATCAAGAGGTGTAAAGAGAATTCAGCTGATGACATCAAGTACTTCAATGATATGATCCAATGGTACATCCGGTTTAGACAGACGATTCTCTCGCTCACCAAATGTCTATTTAACACTGTGAAGAAGAAGGTACCTGCTTCAGCTGCTGGCCCAAGTAACAAGTGGAGGTCTCGCTCCAAGTGATGCAAAGGGGGAGATTGTTGGGCTGAAGATTATTTTGAAGTGTTGCGTCGTTGGGCTCGATAGTTTATTTATTTTGAACTCCGGTTTGGGCCTGTCCAACCGAGAGCCCATTATGTTTGATATATAAGTATATGCTTGCATGCATATTAGGTTAATGATTTTAGAGATTAATCTAGAGCGTAACGATAGCATTACAGATTTCTTTAATTGTTCTTGTAACCTACCAATCCTCTACAGTTGATGTTCTTAATCGAGCTCTTCTGAGGATTTTGTTTAATCATTCGACTCGTTTGATTCAATCTTGTCTCGTTCTTATTTTTGTGTTCTTACAGTTTTATATTTACTTACCTGTTTGAGATCTAATCGATCTTCATAGATTTAAAGGTTTTAAATCTCATCACCTGTGATCAATACGTCACAATATACCATAAAGTCCTCAACACCCTTATGGAGGGTCAATACTGAGGCTTCACATAGCTTCCCCCATAAGGTCTGAAATGCAGCCTGCTGCTCAGGGGCCCAATGGAATTCCGTACCTTTCCTCGTTAGGCATGTTAGAGGAACAACAACCTTGGAGAAATCCTGAATAAATCTCCGAGAATAACCATTTAACCCAGGAAGCTCCTAAAATATCATTCTAATTAACGAGATGTCCAAAAAATGGACCTCCTGTAACCAAAACTCACATTTGTAGAATTTTGCATAAAGCCTCTCCAGTCTCAATACTCCTTGGATATCTCTAAGAAGCTCCTCATCCTTCTCCCTGGTCTTGGAGTAGACCAGAATATCATAAAAGAACATAATGATTGATGAGCATCAGCCTTTACACCCGGTTCATCAGGTCAATAAACGTTGTCAGTGTGTTGGTGAGCCCGAACGGCATGAACACGAACTCGCAATGACCATAACAAGTTTGGAATGTTGTCTTCATCATGTCCTCCTCCCTAAACCACATCTGGTGGTACCCTAACCTTAGATCTGTCTTCAAGAACCCTAATGCACCCTGCAACTGATCGAAGAGATCACAAATCCTAGGGAGTGGGTAACGGTTCTTCACTATCAACTTGTTCAACTCCCGATAGTCTATGTACTTGCGATGGGACCCATCCTTCTTCTTCACAAACAAGATCAGTGCTCACCAGGGTGAACTTCTCGGTCAGATAAACTGCTTGCCCTGTAGCACCAACAGATGAGACGATAAATCTTGCATCTCGGGTTATGTGAGGTGATACAACTCTTCGCCATCGGTACCACACTGGGGATCAGTTCGATCCTGAACTCCACTTGCTTCATGGGAGGCATACTAGGTAAATCCTACTGGAATACATCCAAAAAATCCCTAACCACTGTTACATCTGAAACGGAAACCCTCCTCTCATCCTGGGTGTCAACCACATACACGGGATAATCCAAGCACCCATGCTGAAGATGCTGTTGAGCCCAAATAGCTGAACCAACTCAGGTACTCTTTCCATAAATAATCAGTTCTCCCCCACTAAGAGTTTGGACTACCACTCGAGACTGCAGTTCCATGTTTGGTGGTGATGGAAACTCGCAATGAACATTTCAACTCCCCAACAGTCATAATAAAATCCTTACTGAAGGATTGGGATATGAAAGACCTACTCACACCTGAGTCAAAAAGAACAAGAGCAGTCAAAGAGTTATCTAAGATTGTACCTATCAGAAATAGAAGAACACACATACAAGGAAATAATTTAACAAAATAATAAATGAAAGCATACCAGTAACGACGTCAGGTGCCGTCATAGCCTCCACTATTGTGAGATGAAAACCACGACCGCTGTCCTTCGGGGCCTCACCTCTCCTTTGGTGTCCACCTTTGATCCACAAACTAGTCGGGACCAGTGGTTGGACAGGCCTAGCACCAAGAAAGGGACATTTAGCCTTCACATGGTGCACCTGATCAGAATGATAACAAAAGTGAACTCCTAGTGACGGGGCCTGCTACTACGACTGATGACACTCCCTTGTAAAATGGCCCTATGATATGACCATATTTAACTATATATTTGTAGCACCTGGTTCCTGGTACATATTCTTTGTAATTAACTTTTTAAATAATGCATTTTTGGCCTTGGACTCGGTGAGTTGAAGGACCAACTCGCTGAGTAGAAGCGGGATAAGACGCGAGGTCTAAGCTTTGGAATCAGCGAGTAAACCCTGTCTGGGAAAAAACACTAACCCGGGTGTTTACACCCTATTTAAACGCTCTAACCCGACCCCCCTTGTCCCTAACAGTTCCAGAGAGCTGTAGAGCGAAACGCTAGCCCCCATATTGTCCTTGTGAGTGATTTTTTTGGCTTTGTGAAGGAAGTTTGGATCTTAAGAGAAGAAGAAGGAGGTGGAAGAGTGAAAGGATGGGAAGTAGATCTAACATCTACCCTGTGAGAGGCTTCCATTCAGTTAGAAAAGTCCCTTCCTTCATCACTAGTTCATTAGATCCCCTTTTTGTCCCTAATTGGTGGTTTTCAAGCCCTAAAACCTCAAACTCCATGTGTTTGTGCTCTATAACCCGAAAGGACTTCAGATCTAGACCTTATGAACATCTTAGAAGTATAAAGTCTATGTGGTTGAAGTGATTGAGGTCCCTATTGAGTGTATGACCTCATAAAGAGCTTGGAATTGCCTTTTTGAGCTCACAGGGTCATGCATGCACGAAAAGTTTGCAACTTTACGTGATAAGCATGCCCTGGGAACCTAGATTTATGGTTTGGAAGCATTGCATGTCTCAGATTTGGTCTGTATAAGAAAAGGACTGAAGGGACTCGGTGAGTTCCAAAGTGGAGTCGGTGAGTTCTATGAAGATGGTATTAAACTCAACGAGTTGGATGAACAACTCAGCGAGTCCTATGAAGATTGCCTGGAACTCGATGAGTTGTTCTTCAAACTCGGCGAGTCATATGAAATGTTACTGAGTTAAAAAGGGTTTAAGTGTATAAGGTCTAACCCTTCGTAGCTGCACGCGTAATTAGAAATTTAATGTGTAGCAATAGTCCCAGAAACCCAAATCCTCATAAAGGATGCTCTGGTGAGGATTTGGAAGCGTGTAGGAGATATGCTCGTGGGAACTCGGCGGGTTGTTCTCGAACTCGGCGAGTTGGATCGCGAGTCGGCCTAATCGTCCCAAGTAGCGAGTTAAGGGTGACTCAGTGAGTCGGAAGAGGGACTTGATGAGTTAGTACTGGGATAGTAGAAGAGGGACTCGGCGAGTCTGTGCCATGACTCGGCGAGTCCAGTCAAATGGAAGTTGACTTTGACCAAGGAGTTAACCTTGGACCAGGGCTAGGTGAGTCATTTAACTTAAGGGTATTATGAGTGACTAATCTATGTTTATGGATTTATAGCCGGAGGATTACCGGTTTAGCAGTCAGACGTCTAGCAAGCAGACTTTCAGCAGCTAGTTTTCGAGGTGAGTGGCCTTCCAGTAGCGGTGGGTCTACGACCACAATGCCGGCCCACTAGTAGGAGTTGTATGTTAGATGATTGTCTTTGTGATATTCATCTAGTTTTGCTACTACCCGATATGTTACATGCAAGCATGATATGTTATATGTGATAGTAGTAGAGTTCAGTTGTTAGGACCGGAGGGTAGTTAGACATCCTAGATACGTCTGATAGTATGTGATGATATGTTTATATGCTAGTATGATCTATTATATGTGTTAGTGGTATTAGGAGGGGAACAGTCCCCGAGGTTCGGTCGTTAGGACCGAAGGGTAGTCAGCACCCCAGAACGGCTTGACATGGGTAGTCAGCACCCCAGAATGGCTTGACACGGGTAGGACGGCACCCCAGAATGGCTGCATGGGTCAGTCGGCACCCTATAATGGCCGTACCGGGTAGGTCGGGCACCCCATAATTGTCTGGTAGTATGCATGTTATATGATTGTATGGTATGTGGTACGATGGGGGAACTCACTAAACTTCGTGCTTACAGTTTATAGTTTTGGTTTAAGGTAACTCTTCGGCGAAGGGGAAGGAGCTGGCGCGGTAGCGGCACATCATACACACATCTTGTTTTTCACACTATGAGATTGTTCTGGGATTTGTACTCAGACACTATGGTTGATTTCATGTTTTGGTTTTCAGACATGTAATATGTTTTAAGAAATGATATGATCGAATGTTGTTTATTTTCAAATGTTTTGCAAAGTGTTTAATTAAAAATGAAATTTTTGGACTTGAAAATTGGTTCGTTACAATATTTTAGGCTATTATATTAATATATTTGATTAAAATTTATATTTTTAGATGTATGATACTTAATATGCTTGAAAATGTTCAATTACAGTTAAGATGGGTGCTAGGATGCAAAAGGAGGAGAACAGAGTCGAAAAAGACACAAAAAGGATGTTGTTGGTAGCTTGACCCCTCATTAATATTTTGGCTATATCTCATTACTCGTAACTTCGATTGACAAGATTCAAAATATTCTAAAAAGTAGACAAAATTTTGGACAACTTTGGTGTTTTGAGAAAATGCAGATTCTCGATAACCATGATGTGGTGATTATCCACATGACATGGTGAATGGAATCTTTGCGATTCTTGATGCTGACTTGGAGAATACAGGATATACTAGAATACCATGTAATGGTGGAGGCCTTAGGTTTGCGATTTTTACTTCTTTTTTGACGTCATAAAACACTTTCGGGTCGATTTTGAAGCTAGAGAGTTGATTGGAGCAAGGATTTGGATATACAAGCGCTATTATATCGAGATTTCACTTCAAGTTTGGTTGATGATCATGTTCAACAATCTTTTGGTAATGTTTTTCTTCTTTAGTTTACCGAATATGGTGTAAAAACATTTACTTTCACTAGATATTGATGAACGATTATTGATATGCTTTGATTTCGTTAGTAGGATTAATTGAATTTGGTTTTTAATTGTGTTCGATTAACTGTTTTACCTTTCATGTTTAAATTATGATTTTTATTGTTTATTACTGAGTATTATTAGGATTAGATGATCATTCTATCTAGCTGTACTTGAATTATATGAATCTATGATCATTAGGTTTGTATGAATAGGACTTTGATCATAAGCCTAGGGTAAATAATATTAATCGGTGACTTTGATTGTTTTAGAGAGCATTAGATATCCATGTTATGCTTAGATCGATTGTCATGATCATTGACAAGAAATCACTAGATCACATTGTTCATAGTTCGAATATATTTAATTAATTATGTGCTCACCAATTGCATGATCATTGTGTTAGTTATTTATTAATTATTAATACTAGGAAATCCGTTTAAGATAACTAGTCATATTATAATTCGGTAATGAATTCATTAATCCATTGCACTTCTAATAAATCAAAAATAAAACTTTGGGGGATTCGTATTCTAGTGGAAGTACTTCTTATTTATTATTTCCATTTAGTTCTTTAGTTTCTTTGATTAATTAAAGCATTAGTTTAATTTAGTTTACACAAAAACCGCCATTTACTTTACTCTTATTAATTTTATTACCATTTGAATTATTTGATATAAACCATCACGTTCCCTATGGATCTGAATGAGTCGAATGATTAAAACCAATCCTCAGCAGAGCTCGATGAAGAACTTCTGTTGTAGAGGATTCTAGGGTTACAAAAGATAAGAACGTAAACGCTATTAAATCACTATCAAATCTTTTCTAATCTATCGATAAAGAATGCATGCAAGAATCTATATATAATAACCCTACAAATAAATCACGGATGGACAGGCCCATACCGGAGACAAAATTGGACTATCTAACGAGCCCAAAGACGCAACACTAAACTGGACCTAACAATCTCCCCCTTTGCGTCAATTTGGAGCGAGACTATCATTTCTTCTTGCTTGGACCAGCTGCCGGAACCTTCTTGGTGGTATCAAACAGACGAGAGATAAGTGCGAGAATTGTCTGTCTGAAGCAAATGTACCGTTGAATCATATCATCAAAGTACTTCTTGTCATCCGCTGAATTCTGCTTGCACCGATGAATGATCCCTAAGACGTGTTCCAGACATGCAGTGGTATAGAGATGTTTGTCTGCCAAAGCGAACAGGCATTTTTGGCCTTCGTTTCTGGTAAACATAACATAATTTCTCTTCGGGTCTATCTTCCCCATCTGCATCATGTTGAGATCACTTGCTGAGCCAATAAGAGAAATAGTAGGCTTTTTCTTGAAGACACTCGCTATCTCCTGATCCATACTGGCGACTTCCATGATGTAACAAACAAGCATCCTCTTGAAGTGGTCAATGATCGGACCATATTCTGTTTCATTTGTACGAAGGATGTTGTGCAAAATAATCCAGTCGTGTGGATTCAAGTTGGGAAGATCAGCAAGCGAGATGGCATGTTCGGTCTTGGCAGATCCTCTCAGCACCTTAAACCGAACGTTGGTGAAGTTTCCTTCCCTATACGGCTTGAGGACCCGAACATTGACTATCTTCTGAGCGCTCCATGTTTGATACTGTGGTTGAGCGGCCCTCAGATAGAATTCTACCAAATCCCTGTCAACCTTTGGATGAGGATGAGAGAACTCAGCAATGTTGTCAAAGGCATGAAAGACGAACGCCTTTCGGGTCAGTGGCATGTCGAACTGAGAATCGACAGAATTATCACGATCAAGTGAGATCACTGGTTCTAGCCACAACATGGTTGGAGTTTCGATGGCTTCTTTCAGCAACTTCTCAAGAGTCCAAGGAGGAAAAAGAGTTTTCCTGCTCTCGAGAAGGTCGTGAGCTTCTTTCTGTTTTCTTTCGGCTTCTTCAGCCTCTCTAGCTATACGAGCACTGATGTTAGCATCTTTGTCTCGACCTTGTTTCTTCAAAAGATCGACAATGGTCTCTTTATCTTCATCGCTCTCTTCAGCAATTTTCTTGCCCTTGTCTTTAACACCCGAACCTGAGGCTTGGACTGTTCGAGGGGGTTCGGTTGTTTTGGTTGCTGTAGAAGTAGGAGGAGGTTGAGACACATTTTCATTTTCTCCCCCTTGTTTCGGAATGGACTCGAAATCAAGGAGCCCTTCAATCTTGCTCAGGAGAGAAAGGGCAGGAGCAAGCTTTTCTGCAAGATCACGCCTCACAGAGTAGTTTAGGATCGGGTAATGTGCTTCCAGGATGTTTGAAATGGCTGCGTGGACATCCGAAACACACGAAGACACAATCTCTCTTTCAGATCGAAGAGACTCAATCTCCTTTTGAGAATTGGAGAGTTGAAGACTCTTGACCTTCAGAGCAGTGGTCTTTCTGGCAAGAGCATCCATAAGAGAATTTTTCAACGTGTTGACGATGGGGTCAAGCTTTGTTTTGGTGGCTTCGGCAGTTTCCTATAAAGACTTCAACAGAGAGGAAGCATCAGTAAATAGTTTTTCGACTTTTTCGGTCGTAGCCTCACAGGCTTTGGTGGATGCGGCAATGGCGGCAGTAGCTGAGCTAACTGAGGCTTCATGAGCCTTAGTAAAAGCGTCAACTATTCTCTGAATAGCAGCTTCAGAGATCGAGGACTGTGATGAAGAAGAGGAGGCAATGAGCGAATCTATCTTTTCGTGAATCTCCTTAAAATGCTTCTTGGTAAGGGAGCATCATCATCGTCGTCACTCTGTACCTGAAACGGACTGTAATAGACCGAATCAAATGTCATATCCCCCCCGCTGAGGAATGGTTCTTCGTCCTCTGCTGCCTGAGCAGGAGATGAGGGTGGAGGTGAAGGTGGAGGCTCGGTAGTTGTAGTAGGTTCGGGTTGGGAAGTAGGGCCAGTAGTTGGAGTGGGTTCGGGTGCTTTAGTAAGAGCCCCCGTATCAGATACGTTGGTTCTTACTTTAGCAGTGGTTGTGGCAGCGTCTGTAAAAATGGGAGGGGGTACGGGGATGGAGGTAGGTGGTATTTGAGTGGTGGAGGTTATGGGGGGAATGGAAATAGGAATGGTAACTGGTGGAGAAGAGATATGTGAAGTGGAAAAGTGAACTTCCGGGGTAGGCGATCGTGGAGGAGTGTTGCCACGAGGAGACTCATCAGAGTTTGAATTATCTTCCTCAGATTCGCTTGAGGAGGAAGCTAAGATCAGCTTTCGCCTTGGTTGGGTTTTTCTCTTCTTCAGCGGAGGTGATTGGGCAGCTTTGGTAGTTTTGTGTTTCTTGGGAGAAGGGCCTTTCGCTCCCTTGCCAATCGGCTTGTCTTTGCCTTTTTCATTCTTCTTTCCCCTTGGGGCAAGCTTCTCAGCTTCATGGATGGACTTGATCATCTCAGGAGTGAGGTCTCTCGGACCAGAGCGACGAAAATCCTTGTAGGTTCGGATTATCCGGCTGTCTGCAGGAACATCTCCACACATCGACTCAGGGATTGAGCCAATGAATTGAAACTTGGATGCGTCAGAGACAATGATCTTCGTGGTATGGAAAGTACCAATCGAAGACATTGGAGAACCAGCAACAATGGGGACGTGGTACTTGTCCATCACCCATTTTGTAATGAGAGTCCAAAAACGAGCATAGGAAATCTCGAAATGCCGAGAAGTAAAAGCCAGACTCTGAATTAGCTGCTGCAATAGCACCGACCCATAATCTAGGTTGATACCGTTGTAGACCCCATATAGAATCGTGATGAACAGACGACTCGCTTCGTCTGATCCAACACTGCATTCAGACAACCCTTTGAACAGCACTGTAAACAACCCATTCCACTGAGGAGGCAGGCACGATTTCTTGAACTTTGTGACCGTTGTTAGCACCTCAGTATACCCCATGTTGTAGAACATAGAGAACATGTGACCCACCGGAATCGATTCAGGGTTAACCCTAGATGAATCAGGTTCAAACCCTAAAATTGAGCATAATCGCTGCTTGGAGATTGACGCCTT
The DNA here is from genome assembly GCF_051521515.1 of Lactuca serriola. NCBI lineage: Eukaryota > Viridiplantae > Streptophyta > Magnoliopsida > Asterales > Asteraceae > Lactuca > Lactuca serriola. The sequence goes on from NC_136415.1 coordinate 182,973,210, forward strand.
GTGATCAAGCACGTCGAAGAAGATCCTGTCGACTGACTTGTCGTATTGAGCAGTTGCGAAAATCTGAGATAATAACTGTTGGATATAGTGTCTAAGTCCATAACTATATTTGGTATGTACTTGACCCGACTCGGCATGGTCCGTTTGGGTTGCACTTCACCCGAACAATTTATGGATAATATTTGAGAATAGTACAAGTTATGATTTATTAATATATTATAAGTTCTAATATATTAATATAAGATCATATTATTTAATTAGTAGTGATCTATAATTAATCTAGGATTAATTTAGAGATCAAAGATATTACTAATTAAATATGGGCTTCTATATTTATATAGTGTGGGCTAGTGCTTATTTGGAATGGGCTAGGCTTGCATGGGAAAAGTCCATGGATACTCCATGGAGCTTTAACCCATGGATCTCATGGAAATGAAGAGACATGGGTATTAGGGTTTACATGGAAGTAACCCTAATCCATCACACTATATAAAGGAGGGTTTGGTTCTTGAAATCACACTAGTTGACACTTGTTGAGGTGAGGGCCGATTTCAAGATAGTAGTGACTATTCTCTCAAAGTTCCGAGTTTGTGGTGATTTGTGATTTCCACTTGAGGCATACACACTATTAGTGCTAGGCTCTAAAACTCCAAGCAATCAACTACAACTTCAAGGTAAGTATTTCTACTAGCTTTATTTGATTCATGTTCCCCATGCCATGCTAGTTAGGATATGAACCTTGGAAAAATAATTATTTGCATGTATCTTAGACAAACATAGATCCAAGGTTTATTAGGGTTGCATGTACACTTAGGAAGTGTTAGAATGCTCAAAACCCAACAATAACTCCATAGGAACTACTTCAGCTTTAGTGAGTGTAGGAGCAAGTGGCGAGTATTTGAGGCACTCGATGATCGGGAACATGAAGGCATCGTAGACCCGAGGAGTAAGATCGATGATCAAACTCTGTTGGGGATGAATCGGCAGGATGTGGGAAGTGGCATGAACTGATGATGAATCCGCCATTGTTGTGAAGAAGTTAAGCGATATGATGAACAGTAGAATACGTGAAGAATTTCTTGCTCTTTGAAATTTGGGTGCAGTAAAGAGGTAAACAATGGTTGAAGTTACCTTTTATACTGTGGGTAGAGGAGAGAGAAGAATCTGTCCCAAATCTTCGAAGGAAATACGAAGAGTTTTTCGGAAGTGATTGATGCGTGACAGTTGGTAGCACCGATGATTACGCATGAGAGAGAATGACAGTCCCGATTCACACGCCTTCCTATCAGGCGCCGTTTTTAAACGAAACGGTTCCACTTCGCACGCCTGGCCTCCAAGCGCCGTTTGAAAATCAAATCGATTGGACTCCCGCCTGAGTCAGCATCTTATCCTTTTAGATTAAACGTCATCTTAAAGCAAAATTGACCACGTGGATCAATGTGAGCCACAACTCTTTTATGACTTCAAATCCCATTTTAAAAAATATGCCTTGTAACTAATGAAACCAGAATTTTGGAAAATCAAAAAGATTTTCGTGCTTAGTGTGTAAAAGAAAAAGAAATAAAGCAACACATATGAGGGAATTTGTGATGTCAGTAAAGACACGAAACAAAGGATCCCGGGCACGAATATCTTCCTTCAAAGTCAAGAGAGACTTTAAAGTGTTTGTGTGGTTTCCCGTTGAATAACGATCAGACACTTAATGAGAAGTGTTGAAAGGCTTCTTTTAATCAGGCTAATTTGGGTGGCTTTCGCTTCAGTTCAGAATTCCTAATCTTGATATAAGACAGTAATCGAATAATGTACTTGTGAGACCAATGTAGTCTGTTGAACAAGTAGGTTTGAAATATTTTAAGTGGCAATGAAAAATAATTTATGTAAAATCTCAAAAAATTAAAACTGGATTCCAAGGGAAGAAATGTTATGGGATTTAACAATTTCATAGGAATCACACAAAAGAAAATCAAAGATTTTACTTTCCATCCTCATTGATAAGTCCGTCAATTCGTTAGTGAAAGCTAGAGCAAAATTGATTGTTCACCGTCAATGCATAGTAGGTATTGAATTGTGGGTTTCACGTAGTACGTAGTGACACGAAGCTAAGATCATAAACACATAAATTGTGTAACCATAAACCTCAGTGGTAATTTCTGAGACTCTCAAGGGTTACGTTTATGAAACGAATGAATGGAGAAAAGTAGTGTAGATGGTGTAAAAAAACCAAAGTACCTCTTCTGTTAAAATAAGGACCAAGCAGAAAACATTTATCTCATGTGAGAGGAGAATTAGGTAGCTCATGACTAGAATAAATATGAAAGCCTAATTGGGAAGACAAGGTTTGTATGCACCAAGTCAGTAAGGCTATTATTCAGAATTAGGAGAGGCTTTGGACACGTACAGCAACATGCTTCTAGGGACACTTAACTAATGAAAGATTTTTCACACAAATAGCCACACAAAAATAAGAGATAAAAGAAATATCGTACAAATAAAAATAAAAAATAAAAAAATAAAAAAAATGTTTTTGGAGTTTTTGATTTAAAAAAAAAAAATAAAAATAAAATGAGACACACAAATTTTTTTTTTTTGGAACCGAACCCGAGCGTTCGGTCTATTTCGGCTAAAAAAATTTGGAACCGAACCCAAGCGTTCGGTCGATTTCGGTTGCAAAGAAAAATAAGTTTGAAAAAGAAAAGAACTTTGAAAATAGGAAAGATGAATTTGAGAAATTGATACAAAAGATTTACAACCAAAGAAACTACCTTTGAGTGATGAGCGAAGATCAGATGAGAGGACCGAACCCGAGCGTTCGGTTCATTTCAGCACACAAGTGATCCGAACCCGAACGTTCGGTACATTTTGCTTCCGACTTTTAATTTTGTGAAGTAGTCTTTGGTACTGACTCCGATTCCATCATACCAAGCCCTTGTAGAACTTTCTTGAAAGATGCATCAGGAAGAGCTTTGGTGAAGATGTCAGCTAGTTGATCAGTGGTTCGAACAAAGTGAATTTTGACGTTCCCATCTTCCACATGATCCTTAATAAAGTGATACCTCAGTGCTATATGCTTTGTCTTGGAATGTTGCACTGGGTTATGACAGATCCTAATTGCACCTTCTGAATCGCAATATAGTGGGATCTTTTTCATATTGAGTCCATAGTCCCGGAGCTGGCTTTGGATCCAAATTACTTGAGATGTACAGGAGGCAGTTGCGATGTACTTTGCTTCGGCTGTAGACAAAGAAACACATGTCTGTTTCTTTGATTGCCAGCTAACCAACTTCCCGTCTAGGAATTGGCAGCCTCCAGTGGTGCTTTTCCTGTCTAAACCACAACCTCCAAGGTCTGCATCTGAGTAGGCTTGAACGAAGAAACCTGAGTTTGATGGATACCATAAACCGAGAGAGGTAGTTCGTTTCAGATACTGAAGTATGTTTTTCACTACAAGCATATGTGGTTCACGAGGATTCGCCTGAAACCTAGCACAGTAACACACAGAAAACATTATATCAGGCCTGCTAGCAGTGAGGTACATTAAAGAACCAATCATCTGTCGGTATAGCGTAATATCGACTGCCGGTTTTTCCAAGGATGGTGTGAGCTTGGTGCCGAACGCCATTGGAAATTTAACCTTTGAGTCTCCCATCATGCCAAATTTAGCAAGAAGAGTCTTGGCGTATGCTTCCTGGTTGATAAAGATTCCTTCGGGTCACTGTCTAATATTTAAACCAAGGAAAAAAGTTAATCGGACCCATTGAGCTCATTTCAAATTTAGTCTCCATCAGCTTTCTGAATTCAGCTGTTAAGCTAGGATTCATTGAGCCAAAGATGATATCATCGACATAGATTTGAACAATCATAAGGTGGTTACCTTCCTTCTTACGAAAGAAGGTTGGGTCAACCGAACCTTGTTTGAATTTTGACATCTTTAAAAACTTGGTTAGCGTTTCATACCATGCCCTTGGTGCTTGTTTCAGACCATAAACTGCTTTGTCCAGAATATAACAGTGATTTGGGTACTATTCATTAACAAACCCATGAGGTTGCTCCACGTAAACCGTTTCTTCAAGTTCTCCATTTAGAAAGGCGCATTTCACGTCCATTTGGTAGACCTCGAAGTTCTTGTGTGCAACATAGGCCAAAATATTCGAACAGATTCCGGCCTCGCTACTGGAGCAAAAGTTTCCTCATAATCAATTCCCTCTTCCTGGCAGTATCCTTTCACCACGAGACGAGCTTTGTTTCAAATCACATTGCCTTCCTTGTCCATTTTATTTTTGAATACCCATTTGAGACCAACAACTGAGGCATCTTTAGGAGTTGGAATGAGGTGCCATACCTTGTTTCTTTCAAACTTGTTGAGTTCATCTTGCATAGCTTGAACCCAGTCAGAATGATCAAGAGCAGTATTTACTGTCTTTGGTTCAACTTTTGATACGAAAGAATTATACATGCAGAACTCTACTTTGGAGAATAGAGATGTTTGCTTTGCCTTCAGTTGAGATCGGGTCAGGACCTTTTCAGAGACATTACCCACTATCTGAGATACAGGATGATCTCTGGTCCATTTAACAAGAGGAGGGTAATTTGGATCATAGGAGGGATCCAACTCAGCATTGACCATTTCTTCCAATTCAGATTGACTATCGTCGTCGTAGAACATATCAGAGTTCTCCCCCTCGACTGATGAGCTTTCAGATGTAGCTGGACTTTCTGGTGCTACAAGACTTTCGGTTGTTGTCGAGCTTTCGAGTGCTGAAGGTCTTTCGGGTGCTGTTGAGCTTTCGGGTGGAACTGGAATAGAATTCTCCCCCTCAATTTGTGAGTGCCTTGCTGAGGAGGTTCGTTTGGAACTTGTTCTCCTTCACCCATTCATTTGGCAGCATCTTCGACAATTTGCTTCAGATGGTCGACTTTGTTGTTTGCTGCCTTGGCTTCTGAGAGAGGAGCTTTCTCAGGTTCATCGAATAGTTCCACAAACTGATCGAACATATTAGCAATCGAGGCCGTGACTTGACCTGTTTGAGTGAAAATCTCTCCAATTGTTTCTTCAGTAGCTTTTAGCCTTTTGATGTAGTTATCATCGAAAGTCACATAATATGTTTCTTCGATCTTCCTAGAGTGCTTATTTAAGACCCGGTAAGCTTTTGAAGTAAGAGAATATCCCATAAAAATTCCTTCATCAGCTTTAACGTCAAACTTGTTACGATGTTCTTTGGAGTTGAAGACGAAGCATCGTGAGCCGAACACATGAAATAATTTTACGTTCGACTTCCTGTTATTGATGATCTCATAAGAAGTAAGAGAGAAGCACTTGTTGAGATACAACCTGTTCTGTGTGAAAAATGCTGCAGCAATAGCATCAGCCCAGAAATATAATGGAAGAGAAGCGAAACTTAGCATCGTTCGAGCCGCCTCACACAAGGATCAGTTTCGTCTTTCGACAATTCCGTTCTGTTGAGGCGTGTAGGGGGCTGAGAAGTTGTGATTGGTTCCTTTTTCTGCCAAAAAGTCTTCAAATTCTTTATTCTTGAATTCCAGTCCATTGTCGCTTCTGATGTTGCGAACGACTTTTCTCTGTTGCACTTCAACCTGCTTAATAAACATCTTTAGCTTAGGAGTTGCCTTAGATTTGTGCTTCAGAAAGAACACCCATGTAAAACGTGAGAAATCATCAACAATAACAAGAATATACTTGCTACCGCTAATGCTTTCGATTGATGATGGACCACACAAGTCAATGTGAAGAAACTCAAGTGGTTCAACAACTTTTGTGTTTATAATGGATGGGTGACTTTGGCGACTTTGCTTCCCCATTTCACATGCAGCGCACAAATGTTCTCGATCAAACTTGAGCAATGGGAGACCCTGAAGATGAGCTCCTGTGACAAGCTTGTTGATGTCTTTGAAGTTGAGATGTAAGAGTCTTCGGTGCCATAACCAGCTTTCGTCAGAACGAGCTTTGGATAAAAGACATATAGCTGGATTTCCTTTGATTGGTTTGAGATTGAGAGGAAACATTTCGCCTTTGCGTTCTGATTTGAGAATCACCCTTTTTGATTTCTTCTCTATGATTTCTGAACCTTCATCGTCAAATGAAACCTTGAGACCGGTACCTCCCACCAGTTGAGACACACTGATGAGATTATGCTGTAGCCCTTCAACGTACGCCACCTTTCTTATTGTGAAGTCTCCATTGGTTATCATACCATAACCTTTTATCGTTCCATAGGAGTTGTTGCCGAACTTGACATTCCCACCATTCTGAAGAGATCGAAACTCCCTTAGCTCTTCCTTTCTCCCTGTCATGTGACGTGAGCAGCCACTGTCAATGTACCATTCTTCGTCGAACTGCTCGTCACTTATAACCTGCAAAAATTAAGCAGATTTAGGAACCCAAAGTTTCTTGGGTCCACGTGAGCTTTTCGCAGGAACATGAATAGTAAGAGAAACATCAACAAGATATGTTCTTTTTATTAATGTTGTTTCATCTTTTCTTTTAATGGTAAACACTTTAATTTTGTTAGGGTTAGCAACAGTTGGTTTGGTTTCAGGTTTTGCTGTTTGGGCCTTAGACTGCTTTCGGTCTACCTAGACAGAGGAAATCTTTGATTTTCCTTTCAGGTTCGTTGACGATTTAGAATTTTGTGCACGAACAGAATTGGGTTTAGAAAAGAATTGAGAACTAGAAGAATTAGAATGAGAATTTCTTCTGACTTGTGGTTCTAAATGACCCTTTTGTTTATCGTCATTAGAGGGACCGAACCTGTACGTTCGGTAGCTATTGCTTTCGGGACCGAACCTGTCCTTTCGGTAGCTGTTGCTCTCATGACCGAACCTGGACATTCGGTAGCTGTTTCTTTCAGGACCGAACCTGTCCTTTCGGTTCTATTCCTCATGTGGCCCGAAAGCCTTTTCTTCTGACTTTGAATCTTTATCATGATAGGAGAAATGGGCGCTTTGAGATCGCCAAAACTGCTTTCGCTCTGAGAGATTCTTTTTGTATCTCAGATTCCTTTGCTGCTTTTGATTTTTCACTTGTTTCGGCTGTCTTTGGATGTTAGCCTTTTGTTTCAGCTTCTTGTCAGCCGGTTCAGTTTTCATAGATGATGTTTCGCTTGTGGAAGTGACTTCTTCTACAGGTATTTCTTTTGTGCCACTTGTGCTTGGTACGTCAAAGTTTTCAGGCTTGTTAAGCGGCTCTCGTACATATCTTCCTTTTGTTTTCCAGGACGTTTGCTCTGACAATCCAACTGTTTCGTCGGCATTATCTATATGAGCTGACCAGAAGAACTCATCACAGCCATCTGCGTTATCTTCGTTCACTATGGCAGTGAGTTCAGCTGTTTGATGCTCGGTTACTCCTGTGACCTTATACACCTGATTTGGTGTTGCTCTCACCTTTTGGTACACAACAACCTTTTCTTCAAGAATCGGGGACTCATTTTGGGACAAACGAGCGAACTCCACAGAGTTTTCAGAAATCAGATTTTTGTGGTTTTCGGGTTCGCTCTTGACAAACTCAGAACAGTCGACTACATCCTCTACAGAAATTTCACTCATATCATCGTCCTCATTAAGTTCAGATGCGTTTTCAACATCAATTTTATTTTCTGAACTTAAATTAGCATTCAATGAGTCGAATTTTTGTATGGTTTCGGTCCTTAGTTTCAGTTTAACGTTTTCATCCAAAAGATTTTTCAGAATGTCCTTATGGTCTTTGGACTTTATAAAAGATTCTATTTTGTCCAGACCATACATATAAGTGGGATTCACATCATCAGATGATACAACACTTTCACAGTTGTATGCCTCAGATCCTATTTCACAATTCAGATGCAGTTGAGTAATCTTAGCATAAAGTCTTATAGCAATCAAACAAAAAACATTTCTTTGTTTTAAAAGTTTTAAATTGTCTCTTTGTAAATAAATGTTTTCATCCTTAGACTTAATCAACTCTGAATCCTTCTGCTCTCCACATCCTTCGCTCCTCACTCTTGGATGACACCCTACTTATTTGGTCAGTTAGGTTAGAATTGGTGACCCGTGTTTGAGTTAAACAACTATCCAGATTTGAGATTCTTGAATTTAAGTTATTTAATTCCCTTTCATATGATTTATGTGGAACTTTGAACGAGATAAAAATATATAGTACCTTCTTGATCAATTCGTCAAGTCCATTGATCTGTACACTGTGAGGTTTTGATGTGAAGCATAAGTCCTCTCGCTCCTTGGTGTCCTCATTTCCACCATCTGTATTGTATCCCCTCATGTGAGATACGTCAGTCCCCATCAAACACTTTCCGCTACATTCACCACCTCTTGCCACATACGCCTTTCCATGTGAAGGCTTTCTCACCTCATCATCTTCTGAGTCAGTTGACCACACCATCACGCCACCGAACTCGTCATCCTCTGCCGAACCCTGTATAATAAGAGCATTCATAGAAGGGTTAGTAGCAACTTTATTCCTCTTGATCTCTTCCAGTTTTTTCATCAAGACAGCCTCTTCATCTTTCTCCTCATCCTTCTCTGCCATTTTCTTCAGAACACAATCTTTGGCATAATGGTTCTTTCCTCCACAGTAGTAGCAGTTGACACTAGAATCTCCTTCAACCTTCGCCTCTTTCTTTGGTTCCTCAGTCTTCGGCTCCTCCCTTACCTTTTTTGAATTGTAGCTTCCCTGCCAATTTCGGTTTTTATTGGTAGGAAACCTATTCTTGATGAACCTTTTTGGATTGGACACCATCATAGCATAATCTTCCGAGGTAAGATTGTAGTCCTCCAGGTTAAGATCTTCATCTTCTACTACATTCTTGCTTTTGGACAGGAGGGCCAAGGACCCCAAACTTGAGACCACATTCTTCTCTTGCATCACAATCTTTTCTTGGGATTTTAGAATCCCCACTAGTTTAGCCAATGAATATTAATTGAACTGCTCATGAGCTTTAACTGTGGACCCAACAGCTCTCCATTCAGATCGTAAGCCATTCAAAAAGGTGAACTTTTGTTCAATCAGCTTCCTTTCGATATCATGTTTGATCATTTTGCTAAGAAGATGATTGAAGCGATCAAACGTCTGTGTGACAGTCTCATCAGAATTTTGCTTGAATTCTCCAAACTCAGACAAAAGGAACGTCTGAATAGAGTGCTCCAAATCTTCATATGTGGAATACAGCTCTCGCAACCTATCCCAGATTTCTTTAGCGATACTGCAGGAACTCACCAACCTAAACGTGTCAGAGTGAAGAGCGAATCGGATCAGTCTCAATGCTTTGATGTTGCACTGAAACTTCTCATTTTCATCTTGAGCAACGTCTTTTACATATTTTAACAGATCATTATATTCTTTCTGAGTTTTAATGATCTTGGATGTTCCTGAGTGAGCAAATGGTCCAGACACAATGGCTTCCCAAATAAGATACCCATTATCTTCAGATCCGATGACATAGTCTTCAAAATGATGAGCCCAAACTTCGTAATCCTGGGTGTAAAGAATAGGATCTTCGTCGTTGATCCAATACTGTTTGAGATGTTGATAGGATTAGATTGAGAATCGTCCATGCTTGATCGTTTAACATGTTTGAAAGATCAGACTTGTAATATGTAATATTAGGGCAAAAGAATAAATACTGAGATACGTCAATTATGGAGTGACGGCTCAATAAATATCAGTTAATGCGGAAAAACCCTAATCACTTCTTTCACAGAAGAGATGTGTATGAATTACACAGCCTCCTGCTCTGATACCAATTGATGAGTTTATAAAACTCTTTGATCGATTAGATCTTTATAATAGGAAAACAAATAAAGTAAAAACAGTGAGATAAAAACACAAGTATGGATCTGAATGGGTCGAATGATTAAAACCAATCCTCAGCAGAGCTCGATGAAGAATTTCCGCTGTAGAGGATTCTAGGGTTACAAAAGATAAGAACGTAAACGCTATTAAATCACTATCAAATCTTTTCTAATCTATCGATAAAGAATGCATGCAATCATCTATATATAATAACCCTACAAATAACTCACGGATGGACAGGCCCATACCGGAGACAAAATTGGACTATCTAACGAGCCCAAAGACGCAACACTAAACTGGACCTAACAATTAGATAGGACTTTATAAATTTAAATTTAGTGTATTAATAAAAGGAAATCAAGTTTTGGCATCGTTGCCTGAGAAAAGTTGCGTTTATTTTGGATTATTTGTTTGTTGATTAAATTTTGTTTATAGTTTAATTTTTAATTTTATTTTTAAATGGATACTCTTGATGCTATTCTTGAGCGTGAGTTGCAGGAACTTGATGATCTATTTGACCCAGAAAAATATTTGGAGGAGCTAGAGAGGTAGCTAGAAGAAGACTCGGATGAAGAACAAGAACAAGCTGTGGTGCAGGAACCACGTCATGGTATGGTCGTTGCCATGATGTGGACCCCTATTTTTCTGGTTTGTGTTTCGAAGCATGGGGTGACGATTCCAACTTTGGAGAAAGTTCTGATGTGCGATCCATTTTTGATGAGTGACCAACCAATTCCATCGTCTGTCAACATTCTTTAATTTTAAGGATTCAAGCTTAGCAGACCGATTTTCAAAACAAAACGTCAAATATTACGAATTAGTCAAAAAAGAATATTAAATCCATTGGATGGATTGACATCAATTTTATTAGAAGTTTATTAAGTTCGGAGTCCATATCAAGACTTGCTAAAAAATAAGTGCTTATCGGGAGGCAACCCGACTTTTAAATTAGTTTGCATTTTCTTTTCGTTTTCATTTTTAACTTTTCGTTTTAATTTTATTTTTGAATAAATTTTGTTTGATGATTCTTTATTTTTTTTTTGCAAGATAATTTTTTGCTAATAAATTGATGATGGGAAAAAAATACAAGCGTGGGTGGAGTATTACGAGAAGAAGGGAAAGAGCGCGGCACACAAATAAGTGTAGGGTATTCATTGGACATGGAACAAACCAAGGAGTCTTTTGAGATTTCAAAGCTACATATGGGAATAATTTTATACGATGTATTCGGTCAAGAAATTAGCTACTTCGAGACTAGTCAATTCATTTGGCGATGAAGAATTAAGAGTTTTCATGAAGACACGATGCGAGCCTAGCTACCTTGAGACACGACTTTTTATTACATCGCGACTACTTTCCTGACATTTGAAGACTGCGATGCACCAATTCTCACTACGCGTCGTGGCAAATATTTTCTTGAGATTGACGTTTTAGACTTGTAGAGAGACCACGCCATGACCCTTTATTTTCCACGATTTGGAAAACTTTTTTCTCGCAATTGAAGTTCTAGAGACGACATAGTGGCCAACAACTTGCCATGACGTGGCAACGCCCCAGTCAAATTTTTGAGCTTTGAAGATTAGTTGTCTGCCTACCTTTATGCTAATAGTCACCCAATTTCATAAAGAATGTGCAGCTCCAAGAGTGTTCCAGTAGACAAATTCAAGCTCGTATCAACAACCAACCCACGACAATCATCCAATCTCACGAATACATAACCAAGGCGAGTTTGTTCCTTTTCTCCCTCTTTAATTTTATGTTTTTTTCTTGTTTAAGCATGAAATGGGGACATTGCATCATCTAAGTGTGGGGTAGGCGGTTGAATATAGGAATGCAAGCTTACTGATAAAAATTAAAAAAAATGACTAGGATTTAAAAAAATTATTAGAAAGATTTGAAATAATAATCTAAAAACTGAATCTACTTAAAAAAGTGTTATGCTGAAATCTAGGTTGCTAGTCTATTTTTGGGATGATCAGATGCGAGTTTCAATGTTTATTTGAGCTAATAGATATTATAGTGTATTTGTGGCTTCCCTATACTAGTGAAATCATGGAACAAAAACACTACTTTACTTAGTTTGAAGTCTATAATATGTTTAGCATCATGTACCATAAATGTATCCTGGAGAGCTTATGTAGCCATTGAACCATTAGACTAATACCTCTAACCAATAAGGGTTGGAGTTATGTTTCCTTGCCTGAGCATATGTTTTTTTTTTTTAGAATTTTTAGTTTTGAATGCCAAGTTATTATTTATTGTAATTTTTCTTTTTAAGTTATTTTTCCATATGTATGCTTGGGGCTTAACAAAAAATTACCTTGAGGTTAAGAAACATTTCCGAGGATATATTGAGAGGGATGCATAAAATGAATGTTGTTCAAAAGAAGTGGGGAAGTGTTTATGAAGATTATGAGTATTTAGGATTTGGGAAGTTCTTAGGAAAATGCAGATACAAATACATGCATTGCGGTGTTGATGTAATAGAGAAGTTGAAAATCAATTGTTTTGTGCGATGTTGGTAGCTAGACTTTTGATGTGATAATAATAACATCAATTTTGCATGAAGGAAAGCAAAAGATAAGTGTGGGGTATTTTGCTATGGCCATATTTAACTATATATTTTTGGCCATTATCTTAATATATTTGATTAAAATGTCATACTTTGAGATATATGACACTTAATATGCTTAAAAATATTCAATTATAGTTAAAATCGGAGCTGGGATGCAAAAGGAGGAGAACGGGGCTGAAAAGGACACAGAAAGTGATATTGTTGGCAGCTTGATCCCTCGTCAGTATTTTAGCCATAACTCATGACTCGTAACTCTGATATACGAGACTGTTTTTTTTAAAAACTAGACCCAATTTCAGAAAACTTTCATGTTTTGAGAAAATGTTGATTCTCGATAACCACGATGTGATGATCTTCAACACGACGTGGTGAATGGAATCTTCGCGATTCTTGATGCTGGCTTGGAGAATAAGGGATATACTCCAGTACCACGTTGTGGTGGAGACCTTAGGGATATGATTTTTCTTTGTTTTTGACGTCATAATACCCTTTGGGGTCATTTTGAAGGTAGAGAGTCGATTGGAGCAAGGATTTGAGGATTCAAGTGCTATTGTATCGAGATTTCACTTTGGGTTTGCTTGATGATCATGTTTAGCAATATTTTGGTGATTTTTTTCTTCTTAGTTTACTAAATATTGTGTAAAAACCTTTACTTTCACTAGATGTTGATGAACCCTTGTTTATATGCTTTGATTTCATTAGTAGGATTAATTGAATTTGGTTTTTAATTGTGTTCGATTGATTGTTTTACCTTTCATGTTAAAGTTATGATTTTTATTGTTTTTTGTTGAGTGTTATTAGGATTAGATGATCATTATATGTTTATGTACTTGAATCATATGAATCTATGATCATTAGGTTTGTATGACTAGGACTTTGATCATAAGCCTAGGGTTAGATAATATTAATCGGTGACTTTGATTGTTTTAGAGACATTAGATATCCATGTTATGCTTAGATCTATTTTCATGATCATTTACAAGAAATCACTAGTTTATATCATTTATAGTTCGGATATATTTAATTAATTAGGAGTTCACTAATTGCATGAGCATTGTGTTAATTGTTCATTAATTATTAATACTAGGAAATCCGAACAATTCAGTAATCAATTCATTAATCGATTGCACTTCTAATAAAATGAAAATTAAAACTTGGGGATTCGTATTCTACTGGAAGTACTTCTTATTTATTGTTTGCATTCAGTTCTTTAGTTTCATTGATTAATTAAGCATTAGATTAATTTAGTTTACACAAAAACCACCATTTACTTTACTGTTATTAAATTATTTAACATTTGAATTATTTGATCTAAACCATCATGTTCCCTTTGTTCCACACTCTTTCTTACCACAACTATATTACTTCATGACTAGTACACTACCTATTTGTGTTTAAGACTAGTTGAGATTAGATAGGACTTTATAAATTTAAAACTAGTGTAATCATAAAAGCACGTCACCCTGCCTGCCACAATTGTGGCACCCCGTCGCTGATCGATAAACACCTTCATATACCTTCCTGCACTTGCATAAGTGGGGCCCCTCTATCCTCAAGATCTTGAGTCAGCAGGCTTAAGTCGCTTTACTTTCGACTACATTTGAACATATGCATGTCTATTCTCTTTAGTATGAGTCACAATCTCAATCTCCCTCCTCCAAGCAAAATACTACAGTTCGGAGAGAGAACTGTAATGTTGGGTAGACACAAACTCCTTGATATTCATCTTGAGTATGCTCAAGTAATAGGACATCTAAACCTGCTCCGAAGTAGCATACGCAGGGCAGAAAAGAGCTCTCTTAGTGAAGATCTTGGTGATCTCCATCACCAACTATGTCATTTGCTTTAGCGACATATACTCTTGGGCTAATCTCTGCCTCTCTACCAGTGGAACTTACTCAATACATTACATCTCAAAAAACTATTCCCAAGTCACACCATCTTTCTCTGTAGGAGAATAAGCACTGGTCACCAGCTTCCACCAGTCCTTCACCCCAAAACGAAGAAGGTCCAGGGCACACCTGGCCTTTTGGTCCATCAGACATGAACAAGTGAAGAAACAACCCTCCAAATTAGATATCCATCTCATAGAAACAATTGGGTCCTTAACCCCATCAAAATTCAGGGGCCTCGTGTTGCTAAAGTCCCGATACTAAAGTGACCCCCTTCCTTGGAATCTTGCAGCAACAATGACTATAGTGGTTGCGGTAGCAGGAGCGTCGGCGACGACAACATAATGCTCATCAGAAATCTCAATCATGACAGTCATAATTGACCCAAACACCTCCATGGTCGCCTCCTATATAGCCATGGACACTTGAGTGGTGATCATCACCCGAACGTCATCATCTGTCAATCATGGCCTCGTCGGGCTGCTCGCTCTTGATCTTGAGCCTTTATTGACCAACATACTAAAAATAAACCAAGGAAATATTAGAAAAAGTTATATAATCCGAACTGCCATATTGTTAAAAAGCTACTCAACCCTCAGGGTTTAGGACTTCCTTGATACGCATACGGGTCCTGTGCTTCCAATAGTATGGGCACATACTACCTTCTGCACCTAACTGTATTTGTCTCAAGGGATTCTCACAGACCACCCAACTACAAAGCCCAACGACTAGGATACACATACATCCTACAATCATTCTCTCGAGAGTGGCTAACCATCCATCAAGATGGCCTACTACAACCCATTCTCACACATGAAACTTCTAGTAAACCTACAGCCGCTCGTGTATGATAACCATGATGGGTTTTGAGCATTCTAACACTTCCTAAGTGTACATGCAACCCTAATAAACCTTGGATCTATGTTTGTCTAAGATACATGCAAATAATTATTTTTCCAAGGCTTATATCCTAACTAGCATGGCATGGTGAACTTGAATCAAATAAAGCTAGTATAAACACTTACCTTGTAGTTGTAGTTGATTCCTTGGAGTTTTAGAGCCTAGCACCAATAATGTGGATGCCTCAAATGAAAGTCACAAATCACCACAAACTTGGAACTTTGAGAGAATAGTCACACTTCTCTTGAAATCGGCCCTCACCTCAACATGTGTCAACTAGTCACTTTTCAAGAACCAAAGCCTCCTTTATATAGTGTGGTGGATTAGGTTTAACCCTAAAACCCATGTCTCTTCATTTCCATGAGATCCATGGGTTAAAGCTCCATGGAGTATCCATGGACTTTTCCATCCAAGCCTAGCCCATTCCAAATGAGCATTAGCCCACACAATATAAATATAGAAGCCCATATTTAATTAGTAATATCTTTGATCACTAAATTAATCCTAGATTAATTATAGATCACTACTAATTAAATAATATGATCTTATATTAATACATTAGAACTTATAATATATTAATAAATCATAACTTGTACTATTCTCAAATATTATCCATAAACTGTTCGGGTGAAGTGCAACCCAAATGGACCATGCCGGGTCGGGTCAAGTACATACCAAATATAGTTATGAACTTAGACACTATATCCAACAGTCTCCCACTTGGATAAGTCTAATAACTATAGTTGCAAGTATGACTTCAGGAACCGATCAGCAATCGTAGCTCTTTAAACTCTGTTGAACTAGATCTTGCCATTTAAGATAAGTGATCATATAATCCTCTGTTCTAGATATCAGCCGGACAAATACATGGAACAATGTCTTACTTATTGTCTAGCAGTTTGTTTCCCGATTTCCGATTTGTTTGACAAAGAACTTAATTGAACACATCAACTTAGTTCTGACCGGGCCCGATACATAGGTCAAAACAAAATCATTGAGGGGCCCAGATATCAGCTTCTAATCCAAGAAGGAACAGATAAACTTCGACTCATATGTTTGTTGTACCACTCATTGAATTACACACAAAAGCACGTTTTATAACATCGAGTTACCAATGCGTTTCCGTACAATCAATGCATAACCAACTCGTAAGTAACAAATCATATCTCTAGGTTTGAAGACTTATATGATATTACCATCTCACGATCACTCGAGATAAAATTGCATGAAGTGATTCCAGTGAGCGTGGGTTGAGTCCAATGCTCAGAACTTATGAGCACTCATGATTGTTGTAGCCATGTCCAACACCTTAGACCTCTGCAACCAATCATGACAGTCTTGATTCATACCTACTTCCGACATATGACCGACTGTGGAGGTTTGAATAATATGATATACCAAACATAATTATTCTGGAAGTCAAAACATGCAAAAGAAATATAGTAAAAGATCGACAAGAGATAGCAACACTTTACTCATAAATCAAACACCTTTTACTCATCATCTAATGTCAATTACACTTTACAAATTTCTGGGTTATCTAACTACTAAAACTTATATCATCCTTCAGCCCTATGCTCCGAGCATGCTGGAGATGCTTAACCCTACTCAGTCCCTTCGTGAGGGGATCTGCCGGGTTCTCATCGGATGATACCCTCTTCGCCATGAGGAGTCCTTCTTCGATTCGATGTCTGATAAAATGGTATTTTCTGTCGATGTGTCTGGATCTCCCGTGATCCCTTGGTTCCTTGGCTAAGGCAACCGCACTATTGCTGTCACAGAAAATCTCCATTGGCTCTTTTATAGCTGGTACAACTCCAAGGTCTCCGATGAAGTTCTTTAGCCATATCGCCTCCTTTGCTGCCTCGCTCGCTGCTATATACTCTGATTCACAAGTGGAATCAGCCACTGTCTCCTGCTTGGAACTCTTCCAAGAAATTGCTCCTCCGTTTAGGGTAAAGACCCAGCCCGACTGAGAGCGGAAATTATCCCTATCAGTCTGGAAACTAGCATCACTATACCCTACAACTCTCAAGTCATCACTCCCACCGAAGGTAAGGACCCAGTCCTTAGTCCTTCGCAAGTACTTGAGGATATTCTTTACCGCAGTCCAGTGTTCCTTGCCAGGGTTCCCCTGATACCTGCTAACCATGCTTAAAGCAAAGGCTACATCAGGTCGAGTACACGTCATAGCATACATGATCGATCCTACAGCTGAAGCATAAGGTAGTCTACTCATTTCTGCTATCTCAGCCTCAGTACTAGGGCTTTGTGTCTTACTCAATCTGGCATTACTCTGAATGGGTAACTCACCTTTCTTGGAGTTATGTATGTTGAATCTTTTCAGCACCTTATCCAAGTAGGTACTCTGACTAAGTCCAATTAGTCTTTTACTCCTGTCTCTCAAAATCCTTATCCCTAGGATATAGGCAGCTTCACCAAGGTCCTTCATAGCGAAACACTTCCCAAGCCAGGACTTTACTTCCTGCAAGGTTGGGATGTTATTTCCTATGAGTAGTACGTCATCCACATACAGTACCAAAAAACTGACTATACTCCCACTAGCCTTGATATAGACACAAGATTCATCTTCACTCCTTGAAAAGCCAAATTCCTTGACCTTCTCATCAAAGCAAAGATTCCATCTGCGAGGTGCCTGTTTCAATCCATAAATGGATTTCTCGAGTTTACACACTCTATTGGGGTACTCTGTACTGACAAAACCCTCTGGCTGAACCATGTAAACATCCTCAGCCAACTTTCCATTAAGGAAAGCAGTTTTGACATCCATTTGCCATATTTCATATTCATGAAATGCAGCAATGGCTAACAGGACCCTAATAGACTTTATCTTGGCCACTGGTGAAAAGGTTTCATCATAATCAACTCCCAGAGTTTGAGAATAACCTTTTGCAACCAGTCGTGCCTTATAAGTGTGTACATTACCATCCATGTCAGTCTTCTTCTTGAAGATCCATTTGCACCCCACTGTCTTACGACCTGGTACATTTTCAACCAAGTTCCAAACTTGATTGTCATACATGGATTGTATCTCGCTATCCATTGCCTCTTTCCATTTGGCAGCCTTAGGGCCTGCCATGGCTTCCGTGTAGCTGTTAGGTTCATCCAGACCTACTAGTGTCTCATCACTAATAAGTGTCTCACCTTCCGCAGTAATATGGAAACCATAGTAATGCTCAGGTGCATTCCTAACTCTCGTGGAACGCCTCAGAGGTACAGGCTCATCAACTGGCTCAACAGGAGTTTCCTCCTCAAGTTGAGGGCTAGTGTTTGAAGTTCCTTCACCGCTTGACTCTTGAATTTCTTCAAGATCAATTTGCCTCCCACTGTCTCCTTGGCTTATAAATTCTCTCTCTCGAAAGACTCCTCTTCTTGCTACAAAGACCACATTGTCACTAGGTCTATAGAAGAGGTAACCAAAGGATTGCTGTGGGTAGCCGATGAAAATACACCTCTCGCTTCGAGGTTCGAGCTTATCATGAGTCTCACGTCTCACGAAAGCCTCACAACCCCAAATCTTGATGTGGTCTAGTTTAGGTACTTTACCAGTCCACATCTCGTGAGGAGTTTTGGCAACTATCGTTGTAGGGACTAGATTAAGAATATGGGCGGCAGTCTCTAAGGCATACCCCCAGAATGAGATTGGTAGCGTAGCTCGACTCATCATGGAACGAACCATATCCAACAAGGTTCGATTACGCCTCTCAGCTACACCATTCAACTGTGGTGTCCTGGGAGGTGTCAATTGTGAGATAATCCCACATTCCCTAAGATAGTCGAGGAACTCTGAACTAAGATACTCACCTCCTCGATCGGATCGAAGCATCTTAATGTTCCTGCCCAATGGATTCTCGAATTCCTGTTTAAATTCCTTAAACCTCTCGAAAGTCTCTGACTTATGCTTGATTAAGTAGACATATCCATATCTACTGTAATCATCAATAAAAGTCAAATAATAACGATTAGCATCCCTTGTGGCATGTTTGAATGGTCCACACACATCCGTGTGTATAAGGTCCAACAAACCTTCACCCCTCTCACACGAGCCTGTGAAGGGTGACTTTGTCATTTTTCCAAGTAAGCATGATTCGCAACTATCATCTGACTTTAGGTCAAACGACTCCAAGACTCCATCCTTTTGGAGTTGGCCTATGCGTTTCTTGCTTATATGTCCAAGACGACAATGCCATAACGATGCTTTATCCAAGTTATTATTATTAGTAGAATCAATACACAAAACATTATTTCCTGAATTATCTACAACAGATACAGCTTCATACACACCATCACAGGGTAATGCTCTAAAATAAAAAACATTATTAAAGAAAGCATCAATAGAACCAACTTCATTATTAAATGAAAATGTAAACCCTTATTTGTACAAAGCATGAAAGGAAATAATATTTCTTGCCATTCCTGGCGAATAACAACATTTATTCAAATCTAAACTAAACCCACTACTTAGCGATAAAGTATAAACTCCAATCTTGGTGACAGGTGAAGCTTTCCTATTCCCCATGATCAAGTTTATCCTTCCTTGCTCCACATTCTCACTTCTTCTTAGTCCCTGCAAGTCACAACAAATATGAACACCACAACCGGTATCAAGGACCCAAGATTTAGAATGGGGTGAGTTATTAGATAAGATAGTGTAAATACCTGCGTGGTTGGGTTTAACTTTCCCATCCTTCACATCCTGTTGGTATTTTGGGCAGTTCCGCTTCCAATGAGACTTTTCATGGCAATAGAAGCATTCAGCCTCTTTTGGGTCAGAAGAAGGAGTGATGAAACCTTTCTTGGTTCCACTTGAAGAAGAGCCATCAAGGGTCCGAACCTTGGTACCCTTCGAAGAGCTCTTTCTCTTCCTCCCTCGTCTTTTCCCGATTGCCAAAACCGGAGTTGAGTTTGGAGTGGGAGTGATAGCAACCGACTTCCCCTTAAGACATGTTTCTGCGGTCTTGAGAAGTCCCTGAAGTTTGCTGAGTGTGACCTCTTCCTTATTCATGTGATATGTCATGCGGAATTGATCATAGCACGATGGTAAGGAGTGCAAAATGATATCTATTGCAAGCTCCTCAGGGAAGTTCACATTAAGCTTCAGCAACCGATCCACATACCTTTGCATTTTCTGCATGTGGCTCGTGACGGATTCCCCGTCCTTCATCATGGCTGTTATCATGGAGCAGATGATCTCATACCTCTCTTGTCGTGCACTCTGATGGTATCTTTCCATCAAATCTTGGTGCATTTCATAAGGGTAGAAATCCTCATAAGACTTTTGGAGTTCAGCTGTCGTTGTGGCTAACATGATGCAAGCCACCTTGGTAGCATCTCTTTCATGAGTATGAAAGTCAGCGATCTCCTGGGGAGTTGCAGTGGTCTCATCAATTTCCTTAAGCTCCTTGTCAAGGACATATTCTTTGTCCTCGTAGCGGGTAATCATCCTGATGTTTCTGATCCACTCATTGAAGTTGGATCCATCAAAGGTAACTTTCCCACACAAGCTCATAAGAGTAAAGGAGCTATTAGGATTAGAGCCAGAAGCAGCATTGTTTGAAGACATCTGAAAAGAAGAGAACAAGATTAGTTTAGATATAAGAGAGTCCTTAATAAAACACCCAAATGTAATATTAAGGCTAGGATCCAATCACAATATAATATAACTTAGAAGAGGTATGCCGTAATCTAAGCTATACCATATTTGAAAGGTAGGTGAATGATGATTCACCAATTTCCACCACGAAAACCAAAACATTTAAGTATTAGGTTTTTGATTGGTTCTTAGAAATTCCTAGATTCTTTGAGATTCAATGAACTTTTCAAAGGCATGTTTCAATCTCGAGTGTGCCCTCCAAGTTTTGTGACTGGGATGCCGAGGATCACAAAACGAGGTGTGAAGTAACCATGCAAATCACTTGGTACCCTTTAAAGTTTATCACTCAATCGATGTGCCTGTAAACCACACACGCTCCATCGATACTATAATAAACCCTAAGTCACCCTTTACCTACCTTGTTAAGTCCAAGTTAGTGTGCCGGTTAACCACACACGCTCCACCAACGACTCAATCAAAGTGTAAAGTGTAATTTCATGGATTAGCACCTTATTCACATTTTTCCTAAAGTAACTAAGATTGGGAATTTACTAAAACATTTAGTTACTTTATAATATTCATCATACTTTGAATGAGAATTTATAAGTCCTTGTCTTACCCGTTCGGCTAACGACCCTCCACCAGTCAAGCAAGCGGTGGGTGAGAATAGACACCCATTAAGTCACCATTTTATAGGCAACAACCTTATACCCACCTTATAGACCGGCTTCGTGAATGAGGCGTACTAGTGGTAAGACGACTTTGTTCTTATACATATATATATATATATATATATATATATATATATATATATATATAATTATTAAATCATCATAATATAAGTATAAGGGTTGAAATTTAACTTTTAAAATTCTAGGGGTTGGAACTAAAGTTTAACTTAACTTTACTTGTTCCAAAACTTGAGGGAAAGTTTTGTAAACTTTCAAAACTTTTCATTTCTTGTAACTTATGAGTTTAATAGAGTAATAAAATGAGGACTTTTCATTTTTCTAACTCTTGTGTTCTTTTAATGGTTTTTTTTTAATCCAAGAGACTTTTGGTTTTCCATAACTTGAGGACAAGTTATGGACTCCATTAAAACACATTATGATCAAGAATTAAACTACCACATAGGTTACAAATAATTCCTATGATCATCTAAACTTCATAAGAACAAGAACATGAATATGAACACTTTCAAGAATCAAAATCACATTAAACTTTGGAATTTTGATAACTAGTTGTTGTAAATGAATTAGCAAAAACATTACACCAGCTAAAAAAAGTTTTCAAGTACCAAAACAGTTTAGGGTAATGTTTCCAATCCATTTCCAGCAACTAAAGTCGAAAATCTGCACTCTGTCGACCCTACTCGCCGAGTGCATGAACCTACTCGCCGAGTAGGTTGAAGATACACATGAACTCGCCGAGTCCATTCGCCAGACAGCAAGTTTTCGACTTTTTTTCAACTTTTAATTACAAGTATCAAACAAACAGTCCTAGGCTCTGATACCATGGATGGGTTTTGAGCATTCTAACACTTCCTAAGTGTACATGCAACCCTAATAAACCTTGGATCTATGTTTGTCTAAGATACATGCAAATAGTTATTTTTCCAAGGCTTATATCCTAACTAGCATGGCATGGGGAACTTGAATCAAATAAAGCTAGTAGAAACACTTACCTTGTAGTTGTAGTTGATTCCTTGGAGTTTTAGAGCCTAGCACCAATAATGTGGATGCCTCAAATGAAAGTCACAAATCACCACAAACTTGGAACTTTGAGAGAATAGTCACACTTCTCTTGAAATCGGCCCTCACCTCAACATGTGTCAACTAGTCACTTTTCAAGAACCAAAGCCTCCTTTATATAGTGTGGTGGATTAGGTTAAACCCTAAAACCCATGTCTCTTCATTTCCATGAGATCCATGGGTTAAAGCTCCATGGAGTATCCATGGACTTTTCCATCCAAGCCTAGCCCATTCCAAATGAGCATTAGCCCACACAATATAAATATAGAAGCCCATATTTAATTAGTAATATCTTTGATCACTAAATTAATCCTAGATTTATTATAGATCACTACTAATTAAATAATATGATCTTATATTAGTACATTAGAACTTATAATATATTAATAAATCATAACTTGTACTATTCTCAAATATTATCCATAAACTGTTCGGGTGAAGTGCAACCCAAATGGACCATGCCGGGTCGGGTCAAGTACATACCAAATATAGTTATGAACTTAGACACTATATCCAACAAACCATACATAACACATGACTCGATAGACGGTCGAATACTTGATTCTATCCTAAGCCCACCACCTATCAAGAAATATGAAATAAGGCTAAATCAAACATTATCAGGCTATAAAATCTTAGTTATGTATGGCTATGATGCATACACCAAGAAATTGCAACAATAATGTTAGTTCCATATAGCTTAAAAAGAAATTCTCCTAGGCTATCATGCGTCAAACATCAAACAATTCCATCATGCAACTCCTGAAGATCCTTAGCCTACACAATGGCATGCATTTCCATCAATACATAAAATATATATGGGTATCTTGGGGAATCACTTTCCTTGGCTTTGGCTGATTGTACACATCGCATACCTTATATCCATTCATTAGGTTTAGATTTTGAAAATATTTTACAGATCCTTAGTTTGATTCTAAAATCATATAAGTGTTCATCTAATTCTCTCAAATTGGGGCTCTGATACCATCTTGTAATATCCCAAAAATCACGATAAAAATATTCATTTTTCATTTAGATAAAACCATTGTATGATCAAGCATTCGCCTTTCCTTAATCATCTTAAGTACCTACAACAAGAAAACCAAAACTAAAAGCACAAGCTTAGTGAGTTCCCAAAATACCCAATATATCATAAATACAATTACAGTACATATCATAAATAAACTGTAAGCCCAAGCTAAGGCCACACCGTGGGCAATGGGTTCCTAACAACATACGGGGTTAAACCTTTTTCTTTGATTTTAACGGCTATAAAACTAAGATTCGGTCCATTCTATTAACTAACTAGATAAAGTTTCAAACTCTATCCCTTTAGACTCTCCAATAGATAAAGATATCACTCCAAGGTCCAAAAAGGTTCTAAAGACAACTTGGTTTAAATCAATAAGCACTTCATCTTGAAGACTACTAGTCCAACACTCCCAGAAAGGCTTCTATCCTCATAAATAACATAAAAATACATGCTTTTCAGACATGCATGACACCAAAACTCATTTATAATCCACATCCAAATCACCAAATACTCCAAATGGACTGTAGATTCATAAAGTTGCAAACTTTATGAGATCTTACCACTCTAACAAAAAAGAACATGAAAATTTTGGGACAAAACTCAAGATCTAGCAACAATTCATGATAAAAAAATCGAGTCTTGGACGCTTACAAAGGTCCAGAAGAGTGCTATAACAGAGGATAAGGACTTGCTTGCTAAATCTTAGCGCACTTCTTCTTCTTTCTTCCTTCGATAGCTTCAAAGAACACCAAAAGGTATTGAATAAAGGAGGAAGCATATTAGGATTTGTCAGATCTTAAGCAGGTTGATGGACCCTAAGGGTGAGAAAACCCTATCATCCTCATTCCTTTAAACAGGGAGAAAATATGGAGAAAAGAGTTCGCCATTTGCCGGCTGCTAGGTTGTGGCCATATACTGCCACACCATGGTGCCTTAAATGAACCGCACGATCTTATCTGGATTTTCCATGTTGTGGTACCTTCACCATGCCATAACAAACCTTAAAATGCCAAAAATTGAAATTTTAAGGTACATTGTGATCTAGGTCTAACAGATAATTAGAGGGTGAGATGTTGTAGGGTAGACTAAGTAACAAGTTGTGAGCTGATAGGTTGAGAGTTGGTGGGTTGAGGTTGTAGGGTAGAAAAAATGAAGTGGAATGTAAACTTGTTGGAGTAGAAGTTGGAGATAGAGGTATAGTGGATGATGGCTGATGCTAAGAATGAAGATTCTCATCATGTTGAAGCATACAAGGAGTGATATGAGATGTACGTGAGGAAGATGAGGATTCCATTAAGGTGGGGTTAGAAAATGAGAATATGTCTTCATTGAATAAAACATGATATATATATATATATATATATATATATATATATATATATATAGAGAGAGAGAGAGAGAGAGAGAGACAGAGACAGAGAAAGAGAGAGAGAGAGAGAGAGCTAGGTTCAAATGTTTCACACATCTATTGTGTGCTAGAATGCACCAATAGGAATTTAGTATTAATTATATGTATATTAAATGTTATCCATACTTATAACTCATTTTTATGGAAACCAATTAAATTAGTGATTAATGTCAACAATAATATTCTTTCAGAATGAATTCATATCTAAAAGAATGAGAGTGTATTCTAGCAGAATTAGAGTGTATTATAGTAAAATACACTCTCTTTCTTCATATTCCATTCAACTTTATTGTATTTTAAGTGAGTGAGTCCTGAAACAAAATACGAAATCATATATAAAAACCTAGATGCGAATTCATTCTGAAAGAATGTTATTGCTGACATTAATAACGGATTTAATTAGTTTCCATAAAAAGAGAATTATAATTATGGATATCGTTTGATATACATATAATTATGGAAATCATTTAATATCTATATTAATTTAATTAAATAATTATTTAATTTACTAAATTCCTATTGGTGCATTCTAGCACACAATAAATGTAAGAAACAAAATAACCTAGCCCTATATATATATATATATATATATATATGCGATTTTTGGGTTGATAGAAACACAAATAACCTTTGTGAGCTACACTATATGCATGTTACAGATCGAAAATCAAGTTTGTGGTTATTTTAAGGCCATAAGAAAGGATAACAAAGGCAGCCAAACATATTGTGAAAGTTATTATCTATAATTTTATTGTAAGGTTTCTTATATGGAGAGTCATTGTAAAGCACATGGGTGATGAAGCGGTTGTCTAGGTATGTTGCACTTTTGAATGCATGTTCCTAAAACTATTGTGGAAATGAGGACCGAGCTAAGAGTGTTAACCCTTTTTCAACAATAATACGATTTCAACATTCAACAACTCCATTTGGTTCTTGTGTATAGGGTCAAGCGACACGATGAACAATGCGATGGGTTTGAAGATAAGTTGACACATTTTGAAATTCACCACCCTAATCAGTTTGTACACTTTCATGTTACATAGGAATTGGGTTTTTATCATTATACAAAATTATTGGAACATGGAGAATACTTCTGATTTGTTAGACAAGAAATAAATCCATGCACATTTTATGCAATCATTAATCAATAGGAGAACATATTTGACTCCATTTAAAGAAAAAAAATAGAGGAAGGACACTAAACATTTTAATACACCAATTCAAACGGTTTAGATACAACTCATGAAAGGCAGGTAGATGCCAACAATGTCTTTTACTCCTATAACATGAATCGCAAATAGATGAGATTTTTTTTGATGAAATGGTAGATTAAAAAAGAAATTAAACGT
This sequence comes from Lactuca serriola, assembly GCF_051521515.1. Lineage (NCBI taxonomy): Eukaryota > Viridiplantae > Streptophyta > Magnoliopsida > Asterales > Asteraceae > Lactuca > Lactuca serriola. The sequence continues at coordinate 182,999,534 of NC_136415.1, forward strand.
CTTAAAACATATTCATTCGGATGAACAAGTTGTTTATTCCATCAGTGAAGAGAGGTCCAAATGTCAGTGAAAGCCACATGAGAATGTTTGGAACGATTGAATAGGTGGCTATGGAGCAGCCAATGTAGCCCTTCATTGATGTTCCCCCTAAATATTGTTTGACCCTGCAGGTTCTTAACATTTGAATGGTTAGACTAAACTTTCATATATACATCATTGTTTGTAATTAATTTAGAGACACAAAGAAGATTTTTAGTTAATTTGGGTACAATAAGCACATTGTTCAACTTTAAATTAGGCAGAAAAGACAAACCAACATGAGAAATAGAAAACCGGTTACCATTTCCCACTTGAAGTTTGTCATCACCCTTATATTCTTCTGCAATGTAGAGTTTCTATAATGCAAGTGACACATGATCAAAGGCCCCCGTATCAAAGTACCAATATATCATAAATACTCTGTAAGTTTGAGTGTGCATGGTTCCTCCAACTATAATTTTAAGTCGTAGTATTATACTGTAAATCGTATCACGTTATATTTGTACCCTTTTCTTTAATTATTCATACACTAATCGTATTGTTCATATCATTTTGTGAGTTATTATAACCATACTAAGACTAGTAATCCTGATACAACGCTTTACGAATGTTATAACTGTAACGAGATTTGTCACTCACAGGCAAACCAACCTAACTGTAGCGAACAGTATGAGTGCAGGATTGTCAATCCTGTATAGATCTATACACATTTTTCTCGCTCTTTGTCGGGAGATTCTGGTTATAATTATCAGGTCTTTAATAGTATTGCTTAAATAATTAAGCGAGTGAACATTGTCTCACAAAAACTATATTGACGATTACGTGTGTAATAATGATGAAAAGTCATTCTAAAATAAATGAACTGATAGTATGATCCTTTTCTCGTATACTTGAATTTAAACTATTTGTACGAGAGTATACTGTTACACTTTGTATAAGTGACTAGTGAAAAGAGTATGGAAGTTCCATAAAGTATACCTATTATAATTTATATGTATGTTCTGTTTGATATAAATTTTTCATGAATGTACACCTTTGCTCGGCATGTTACAAAGGGTAATGAATCCAATTGAAGTAACTTATATATATATATATATATATATATATATATATATATATATATATATATATATAACATATATAATTAAAATTGAAATGACATTCAGACAAATAACTGAACCGTAAACCCATATCCAAACAAGGAAAAGGAAGTAAAGCAAATAGTTAGTCCTAAGCCCTTTAAATCTTATGTGTGTATGTATATATATATATATATATATATATATATATATATATATGATTTTGGTAAAATATAAGTTAAAAAGAGTTTATAAAACATTTAAAGGTATTTTAAAGGGTTTCAGTAATTTAAAGATGTTTCAGAAATATATAGAAATCATTTATTTGTAAACACAATATTCTTGTGTTAGATTTGTATCCCCCTATTAAAACAATGAAATATAGTAAAAACGCAAGGGTATTCTTAGAATTGTGTGTGGGTATTCTTCATGAAAACTAGTGTATTTTGGTGTTTTCGGCCCAATATAAGGAGATTGGAAGGTGTTCATGGATGATATCAAGAACAAAAGATGATACTTGAAAGATTCTAAGATGAATCAAGGGATTTTTGCATGGAATTCATGAGAAGTGAGTGATTTCTCATGTTCTTGAGAGGAGAGAGGAGTTTTCGGTTGATGTTCTTGAGAGAAAAGATGAAGTTTTCGGTTGAAAGGTGGAAGAATGAGGAAAGTTTTCGGGCAATATATATATATATATATATATATATATATATATATATATATATATATATATATGTGTGTGTGTGTGTGGGGGGGGGGGGGGGGGGTTCGGCCAAGAACACAAACTGAGGAAAAGTGGTTCTCGGTTGGGAAGTCTACCCGAGAAGCCTCGTTTGTGGTAAGAAAGGATAAGGCTGTGAGATTTTCGACCATGAACACTATGTCAGCGTCGCATGTTTTCCGTCCAAAATTGGTTTCCGGTGCGAAGGGGTTTGCGGTCCGAGGAGATGGACAGTCCGAGGGTTTTCGGTTTAGGCGAGAATCCTTGGTTTCTTGGGTGATTTTCCTTCTAAACTTTACACACTTTAACACAATGCTTATGCGTATGCAATTTGTTTTATTTTACTTTACTAAATTAACAAAACTATAAATTTTACCTTTATTTGATATGTTCGACTTTTGTTGACTTTTACAAGATAGAAAATAACGGGTTGTCATATTATCCCCCCCGTTAAAGGGAATTTCGTCCCAAAATTAAGACTATAGAGATATCCTAGGACTAGGGAAATAGATGTGGATACTTTTGTTTCATTTGATTCTCCCGCTCCCAAGTGAATTCAAGTCCTCACTTTGCATTCCAGCGAACCTTCACTATCGGGATAAGACTTTGATTAGTTCTTTTTTACTTCTCTATCTAGGATTTTATTGGTTCTTCTGTGAAGTTAAGGCACTCGTTTATCTCGATTTCATCGAGTGGGATAACAAGAGTATCATCGGATAAGCACTTCTTTAGGTTAGACACGTGAAAGGTAGGATGTATGTTACTTAGTTCTTGCGGTAGTTTTAGTTTGTAAGCTACTGGACCGATTCTAGCAAGAATTTCAAATGGTCTGATCTACCTTGGATTTAGTTTTCCATGCTTTCTAAAGCGTATCATGCCCTTACAGGGTGAGACCTTCAACATGACGCAGTCACCAACCAGGAATTCCAAGGGTTTTATCCCGTTGTATGTATAGCTTTTCTGTCTATCTTTAGAAGCTTTAAGTCGTTCTCAAATTTGTACTATCTTCTCAGTAGTTTCTTGAATGATCTCCAGACCAGTGAGAGTGTTTTCAGGAATTTGACCTCTAGCCAGTTGCGTGTCACCCACTTCAGCCCAACACAGAGGTGATCTGCACTTGCGACCATAGAGGGATTCGAATGGAGCAACCTTAATGCTAGTATGGTAACTATTATTGTATGAGAACTCGACTAGAGGTAAATGACTATCCCATGCTTTACCAAAGTCGATCACACATGCTCTCAACATGTGTTCCAATGTTTGAATCGTTCTGTCACTCTATACGTCAGTTTGAGGATGGTAGGTTGTACTCATGTCCAACCTAGTTCCCAAAGATTTATGTAGTGACTGCCAGAATCATGTGGTGAATCTACTATCTCAGTCAGAGATAATAGATATTGGTACACCATGCAGTCTAACTATCTCTCCGATGTATGTTCTAGTTAACTTCTCCATCTTGTCTGTTTCCTTTATAGCTAGGAAGTGCGCGGATTTTGTTAATCTGTCAACGATTACCCAAATGGTATCATGAACACCTGTTGTCTTGGGTAACTTAGTTATGAAATCAATTGTAATCCGTTCCTACTTCCATTCGGGGATTTCTGGTTGTTGTAGTAGACCCAAAGGCTTTTGATATTCTACGTTGCCTTTGGCACAAGTGAGACTTTCCCACATAGGTAGAAATCTCAGCTTTCATGTTAGGCCACCAATAAAGTTTCTTAAGGTCTAGATACATCTTGTCTGAACCTGGGTGAACGAAGTATCGTGTCTTGTGTGCTTCTATTATGACAACCTCTCTGTAACCACCGAACTTTGGTGTCCAGATCCGGTTCATGAGATATCGGGCTCCATCACCTTTGATTTCTAAGTTCTTTGTCCATTCCTCTTAAAGTCTCACCTGTCACATTCTCGGGATTCAAGACCTCAAGTTGAGCCTCTTTGATGTGGACATGTGTGAATGGATAGCCATGGTCACTGAATTTACTTGATATCCCAAGTATTCTTTTCTGATAAGGGCATCAGCTACTACATTAGCTTTATCGGGATGATAACGAATTTTGCATTTGTAAGCGTTTAGTAGCTCCATCCAATGTCGTTGTCTAGTGTTCAGTTCTTTCTAGTCGAAGATATGCTGAATACTTTTATGGTCCGTGAATATTGTGCATTTCGTGCCATACAAGTAATGTCTCCAGATCTTCAGAGCAAATATCACTGCTCCCAGTTCAAGGTTGTGTGTTGTATAGTTGACTTCATGTGTCTTAAGCTCTCTCAAGGCATATGATATGACCTTTCCTCGTTGCGTAAGAACACAACCTAGCCCTTGGTTAGATGCATCGCAGTATACTACGATGTCTTCTGTCGCTTTTGGTAGAGACAAAATAGGTGCGCTGCAAAGGGCTCACTTTAGCATTTGGAACGTTGTTTCTTATTTCTCTCCCCAGCTAAAAGTTACACCCTTTTGTGTCAGGGTGGTAAGTGGCTTAGTAACTCGGGAGAAATTATGAATGAATCTGCGATAGTAGCCAGCAAGGCCTAAGAATTGGTGGATTTATGTAGGCGTTTTAGGTACTGACCTGTTCTTGATTGCCTTTATTTTGGATGGGTCCACATGTATTCCCTCTTCACTGACCACGTGACCTAGGAAATCTACTTTCCTAATCCAAAATTCGCACTTTGAGAACTTCGCATATAGCTTCTCTACTCTCAATGTTTGCAAGACTTGTCGGAGATGTTGGCAATGCTCATCCTCACCTCGTGAGTAGATAAGGATATCATCTATGAAGACTATTACGAACTTGTCCAAGTATAGACAACACACCCTATTCATCATGTCCATGAACACTGTGGGCACATATGTTAATACGAACAACATCACAAACTCGTAGTGACAATAATGAGTTCGGAGGGCTGTTTTGGGAACATTTTCCTCTAAAAACTCGTAACCGGTGATACCTAGATCTTAAATCAATCTTTGAAAAGTAGCTTGCTCCTTAAAGTTGGTCTAATAAGTCGTTTATCTGCGGTAGAGGGTATCGGTTATTAATGGTATGTTTGTATAGCTAGCGATAGTCTATGCACATACGGAAAGATCCATCCTTTTTCTTCACGAATAAGACCAGTGCTCCCTAGGGTGAGAAGCTTGGTCTAATGAAACCTTTACTAAGAAGTTCATTTAGTAGGCTGGATAGTTCCTATATTTCTGCCGGTGCAAGACGATAAGGTGATTTGGTTATGGGGTTAGCTCCAGGGATTAAGTCGATTCTGAATACGACTTGTCTTTTAGGTGGGACTCCTGGAAGATCATCGGGGAAAATGTCAGAGAAATTACAGACGTCGGGAATTCTCTCCAAGTCCTTCACTTCTTGTTTCTTGTCTACCAAATGAGCTAGAAAAGCACAGTACTCCTTGTAAAGGTAATTTTGTGCCTTGATATAGGAAATGATTTGTAGGTTTGCATCTGATTTCTCGCCGTAAATGATAAGGGTTTCGTTACTTGGCAGGTTAAGGCGAATGACTTTCTCGTAACATAGGATGTCGGTATGATTAGGAATTAACCAATCTATCCCAATAATGATGTCGAAACTTTTTATGGAGACCGAGATAAGGTCGATTGGGAAGGAAAAGTTATTTAGGGTAAGGGTACATCCTATGTATATATTTTTAGTTCTCTCGGTTTTCCTGTTGGCCATTTCTACAGCGAAGGTATCTTTTAGTGGTTGGGAATTTTGTTTTAGTAGGTATTTGAATTTATGGCTCATGAATCTTTTCTCTGCACCACTATAAAATAGAATTCATGCATATGAATTGTTGAGAGGAAACGTACCCATAACCACAATAGGGTCTACAACGGCTTCCTCATGACCAATAGCCAGAATTCTTCCTACACCACCGACATTCCTCACCTTCGGACAATCCCTTTTTAAGCGTCCAGTTTCACCGCACTCATAACATGCCCGACTTACTCTAATGCCAGGAAATTGAGTGATTGGTTGAGAAGGTGACCTATAGAAACGGGCAGTATCCCCCTTTCTGTTGCAGTTCTTATCGTGCATTTCATGGAAATTTTCTATGTTATGGAAATTACACTTGTTGCACTTCGACAGATTCCCAGCATATTGCTTTGCTGAGGTAGGGGTAATAGGAACAACAGTAGGAGAAGTAGCTGTGTAAACGGCCACTATCTGTTGTTTCTTGGAGGGCTCTTAGGAAGAATGACCCTTCCTTATTTTCCAGGACTTTTTCTTGCTGTTGTTGTTGTTGTTGTTGTTGTTTATTTTGGGTTGTTCTGGAACGACAGACATGAAGCCTTGACGCACTCCATGATCTACCAGTAACTGTGCCAATTGTTTGGCACTATCAAATGCAACATATTTAGAAGCTAACACACTCCTTTGAATCTGAGGTGATAGTCCCCAGATATACCTTTTGATTTCTGTTCTCTCTAGGGCGACCATTCTAGGACATAGGATCGCTAGATCACTGAATCTTTTGGTGTAAGTTGCTATGTCTGTACCTGTCATGGTGAGGCCCCAAAGCTCTTGTTGGAGCTTTTGTACTTCACCCCTCGGGCAGTACTCTTGCATCATCATCGATTTCAGATTTTCCCAGCTCAGTGAATTAGCTACTATAAGAGTTATGAGTTTACATGGCCATTCCACCATGTGAGACCTCGGTCAGAAAAGGTACAGGTAACAAATTTCACTTTGCTCCCTTCAGGGAATGAGCAGATCTCAAAGACTGCTTCGGTTTTCTCTATCCATTGAGTTAGAGCCATGACTCCCCCAGTCCCATTAAAGGTTCTAGGTTTGCCATTTGTGAACTCCTTATAAGAACACTCCTGTGGGTGTCCATGACTTTCACCATGATTGGAGGGATGAGCACCAATCCCAGATCCACTAGCACCGGTTGTATATATGTGTGACATGGCGGCTGCCACAACTGTAGTAACCGCTGCCTGAAACATAGCAACGTCAAACTGTGGAGGTGGAGGTGGTGTCAAAGCTGCATTGACATTGATGCTGTAACAGCCCGGATTCCCAGGTATTATTTATTTATTTATTTTGGTAATTGGTGAGGGGACTTGGCGAGTTGGAGCCTAGACTCGCTGAGTATGTTCACGGATTTGGACGCGGGTTCGCGTCCGAACTCAACGAGTCCAAGAGTGGACTCGGCGAGTCCATGCTGTTTAATGAAACCCCAATATCTCGGGTTTGAGGTGTATTTAAAGGGCCTTATGGCCGTCATTTGCACTCATCAGTCCCCAGAGTGAAACCCTAGATCATTTGAGTGATTCAAGTGAGGGAAGGAGCCATTATTGATCTTGGAGTTGTTGTCTAGCAAGGAAAGAGGAGACCTAGCCAAGAGGAAGCAAGAGAGGGGTGGATTCTTGAAGATTTGAGGTCCAAAACATCACATCTGAGGTACAATCTCGAATCATTCTCTGTTGTTGTGATGTTCATGTAGATTTAGGGCTTTTGGACCCATTTGTGGCTAGATCTAGTGTCCTCATGGTCCCATAGCGAGTTAAGGTCCTGGATCTGGACCCATAGAGGTCCAGAGCACCTCATTGACAAAGCTTTATATGCATCCATGGAGGTTTTGGCTTGGGATCAATGTATTTGAGGCTAAAACACCATTCATGAGCTATTCAATGCTTGATGAGCATCAAGACTTGGACTTTACATGGTCAATAAGCTTTAGGAGACTGGATCTAGGAGTTAGTGAAGCGGATCTGACCTTAGAAGGTCGTTTGGTGATGTGCATGGAATGCACTCGCCGAGTCCATTTCCCAGACTTGGCGAGTTGGTGCGAGTTGTTCGTCGATTACGAACCAGGGGTTGAGTAACCGAGTCGGGTGAGTGTCTCGGTGAGTCGGAAGAGATTCAGAGGGATCGGGTTCCTGTAGGAACTCGGTGAGTCCACGCCAGACTCGGCGAGTCGGGTTGACCGTTGACCGTTGATCGTTGACTGTTGACCAGTGTTGACTGGTTTGACTTCGTGGTATTAGTCTACCAGAGTCAAGTAGTATTAAGTAGAAATACACTTGTGTTGTAGGAGGACGATAGCTCGGGAGATCGAGCACCAGTGGTTGAGAGCTTTATGAGTTACCGAGACACGCGAGGTGTGTCTTCTCTCTATACGTTACCTTGAGTGGCATTATGAGTGGACCAGAGGGTCTTATGTGGTATGTATGAGATTATGTGCTATTTATGAGATTGTATGCTATGTGTTATTTGTATGTTGTATCACTATATAGACCGGACCGGAGGATCCAACGATTCAGAACGGGCCAGAGGGCCCAATGAGCTATGACTGGACCAGAGGGTCCGACGAGCTGCGGGACTGGAGGGTCCCGCTGAGACATCTTGACCAGAGGGTCGGGTTAGCCTCGAGTGGCGTATTTGTGGTACGTGGTATTTTGGGGAACTCACTAAGCATTTATGCTTACAGTTGTTATGTTTGATGTCTCAGGTACAGCGAGGACCGTGGGAAGGCGACGGCTTGACACGTAGACACACTGATGGAGATTTTTATGTGTAGAGATCTTGGGATTTGTTTTTGAAAACAGAATTGATTATGAATTTTGATTTGTGATGTGATACATTATGTGGTTTTAAAAATGAAAAGTTATTTTGAAATTTACGGTGTTACAAGTTGGTATCAGAGCCTTGGTTTGAGGGATTCGGATGCACCTTCGGGCGTATTTGAACTCAAACCGAGGATTTGAGAAATTTTCAAATAAAACAAAAATTTTCTAAAAAGAAAAAGATGTTTTGGGAAACGAGCAGAGTGGAAGGTGTGTACGGTCAGCCAGCGCCCGAACGGTGAATCCCCAAAATACCCTTACATTATATGTTATGAGTTATGAGATATTATGTTGTACATGTTAGAGAGGCTAGGTATTCCTATTGGGACTAGAGTTAGCCTGATTTGTGATGCCTTAGCTTAGGAGATCGCTGCTGCTATGAGATACTTTGAGAGTGAGTAGGTAGCAGTGAGGAGCTCAGGAGAGGGCTATTGAGGGTAGCCAGTGCATAGCGAGAGTAGAGTGTTTGCGATTTGGGATCCTAGGAGGAGGACTTGGGTTGTATATCGATTCGGTGTGGTCGATAGGATTGGGCCCGTACTATTGAAGACACCGGATTGGTGCGCAGTCCAAGCAAGAATCCTTGGGGGTACTAGGAGAGAGGGCGTTTGAGTTACCGAGTGTGAGTATACTCGAGAGTATTCCTGATATTTCTTATGTTGTATTTTAGAGGTTGATCATGGTCGGGACACGCCATAACCCCGAGAGCAGTGGTGTGAGCGATGAGGAGATCCGTCGAATCATCCATGAGGAGGTGGCTGCTGCCATCAGAGCCGAGATTCCGGAGATGTTTGGGTCTATTAAGACCACACTGATCGAGACGTTTGACGAGCGTTATGCTGCTTTGACTGATGTTGCTGTTGCTGCAGCCACCGCAGCTGTTGCTGCTGCGAGACCCCAGGGTGGTGATTCGTTGCTGTACCGAGAGTTCAGCAACACGAAACCACCGGAGTTCGATGGTACACAGGATCCGATCGTTGCTATGAGGTGGATCTCAGACATGGAGGGGTGTTTCTATACGTGCTCGTGTCTGGAGCACTTGAGGGTCCGATTCGCACTCAACCAGCTTCGCTTGGGGGTGAAGGACTGGTGGAAATTCGTGACCACGAGCTATTCTGCAGCTGAGCTGACTGCAGTGACCTGGGAGAGGTTTACTGCGATGTTTCGTGATGTGTATGTTCCCCAGGTGGAGAGGGAACGTTTAGCTCAGGAGTTTCTAACCCTCAAGCAGGGGACCGAGTCGGTGACAGTGGTTACGAGGATGTTTCATGAGCGGGCGCTGTTTTGCCCGGAGTTGGTGTCCACTGAGCAGGCTCACATGAGCTGTTATCTGAGTATCTTGAGGAGGGACATTCGTGAGTTCGTGGCGAACTCGACTTATCAGACATTTGTCGAGCTCCAGGCAAATGCCAGGAAAAGGGAGATCGAGCTTGAGACACAGGCGAGGGAGGAGACTGAGTTGCAGAGGGGTGATCCAAGCGGGCAAAGCCCGCTGATTTGAGGACAGGCAGTTCGAGGGGATGCACTTGTGGTAAGTGCAGCAAGAGCCATGACGGGTCGTGCAAGACTGGGGTAGGCTAAAAATGCGGGAAGGAAGGACATTTTGCGAGGGACTGTCCGAAGGGGTTCTCGGTTTGCTTCCATTGCAACCAGACCGGCCATCGGAAGGCCGAGTGCCCCCAGCTTCAGAGATCAGCGCAGGGATCTGCACCTGTGGTTCGAGCTGCCGAGACCCGACCAGTAAAGGCCGAAGCATCGAAGGCTAGGGGGAGAGCCTTCCAGCTGACTGCGGAGGAGGTCCGTGCAGCACCTGACGTCGTGGCGGGTATGTAATCTTTATCTGTGAGTTCTGTACCTGCATTGGTTTTATTCGACTTGGGTGCGAGTCGGTCATTCATATCTTTGGCTTTTAGTCGGCACATTAGTATTCTGAGGGAAACGTTGAGTCGACCTCTGCGGGTTTCCATAGCAGATGAGCGTGAGGTATGTGCTACCAAGGTGATACGTGGATGCGTGCTGGAGATCTTCGGGGTGGAGTTCCCGATCGATTTGATTCTGATCGCTATGGGGGATGTTTGTGTCATAGTAGGAATGGATTGGTTGAGCCATTATGGGGCTGTCATAGATTGTGAGCGTCAATTGGTGACGATCTGAGATCGTAGTGGGGGAGCACTGACGGTTTACGGCGAGGGGACTCGTGGTGGTTCGGTTTTTTGTTCAGCCGCTAGAGCGAGGCGGAGTTTGCAGCAGGGCTGCAAGGGGTTCGTAGCCTGTGTGACAGATGTGCGAGGGGCCGCTGGGAGGCCAAGTTCAGTGGATGAGGTGCCGATAGTGCGTGAGTTCCCGGACGTGTTTCCCGAGGAGTTGCCGGGTGTGCCTCCCGAGAGGCAGGTGGAGTTTCGTATCGATTTGGTTCCCGGGGCTGCGCCTATCGCCAAGGCGCCGTATCGGCTAGAACCGCCAGAGATGCATGAGTTATCCTCACAGCTGCAAGAGCTGTTGGGGACAGGGTTAATCCGTCCTAGTAGCTCTCCCTGGGGAGCGCCGATCCTTTTTGTCAAGAAAAAGGATGGTTCACACCGGATGTGCATTGATTACCGGGAGTTGAACAAGTTGACGGTCAAGAACCGTTATCTGTTACCGAGGATCGACGATCTATTCGATCAGTTGCAGGGGGCGTCTTGGTTCTCCAAACTTGACTTGAGATCCGGATATCATCAGATGAGAGTTCGGGATGAGGATATCCAGAAGATGGCGTTTAGGACTCGTTACGGGCATTACGAGTTCGTGGTGATGCCATTTGGGCTCACCAATGCACCAGCGACATTCATGGATCTCATGAATAGGGTGTGTAGGCCGATGTTGGATCGTTCAGTCATTGTATTCATTGATGACATTCTGGTGTATTCGAGGACCAGAGAGCAGCATGAGGAGCATTTGAGGGAGCTCCTTGGAGTTCTGAGAGCGGAGAGGCTTTTCGCCAAATTCTCCAAGTGCAATTTTTGGTTACGGGAGGTCCAGTTCTTAGGGCATCTTGTTAACCAGGATGGGATTTTGGTTGACCCGGCCAAGATTGAGGCTGTGATGAGTTGGGAGGTGCCGATGTCACCTACGGAGATCAGGAGCTTCTTAGGGTTGGCAGGCTACTATCGGAGATTTATCAGAGATTTCTCCAAGATCGTCGTGCCACTTACCAAGTTGACCAGGAAGGGTGTTACTTTCTCATGGGGTCCAGAGCAGCAGACCTCGTTTGAGACCCTTCGCCAGAGATTGTGCGAAGCCCTTGTGCTCGCACTACCGGAAGGGATGGAGGATTTCGTGGTGTACTGTGACGCATCGATAATCGGGGTTGGGAGCGGTATTGATGCAGAGAGGGCATGTGATCGCGTATGCATCGAGGCATTTGAAGCCTCATGAGACGAGATATCCCACCCACGATCTAGAGTTGGGGGCTGTGGTGTTCACCCTCAAGATCTAGCGTCACTATCTATATGGGGTTGGGTGTACGATATACACGGACCACAAGAGTTTGAAGTACTTGATGGATCAGCCCCACCTGAACATGCGACAGAGGAGATGGCTGGACGTGGTAAAGGATTATGATTGCGAGATCCTGTACGACCCAGGCAAGGCTAATGTGGTAGCTGACGCCCTGAGTCGTAGGGCAGAGGTGCCCCGATGCGAGATATCTGCATGAGGTTGACGGTGATGACTCCGGTATTGGATTCCATCCAAGGGGCCCAGGCCGAGGCGGTGAGACCGGAGAACCGTAAGAGAGAGCGAGTTATCGGGCAGGTGTCGGAGTTTGTTACTGATAGTCGTGGGCTTATGACCTTCCAGGGACAGATTTGGGTACTGTTTGTGGGAGGGACGCATACCATTTTGATGGAGGAGGCGCATCGATCGAAGTTCTCGATCCATCCCGGGGCTACCAAGATGTATTTGACCTAAAGAAGGAGTATTGGTGGCCCTGTATGAAGAGGGATGGTGCTTGGTTCGTCGAGAGGTGCCTAACTTGTCACCAAGTTAAGGCCGAGCACCAGCGTCTACATGGTAAGCTGCAGCCTTTGGAGATTCCCAAGTGGAAGTGGGAATAGATTACCATGGATTTCATCACTAAATTGCCAAGGACTGCGAGAGGGGTCGATGCAATTTGGGTGATTGTGGACAGGTTGACGAAGAGCGCTCATTTTCTTGCTATCAGTGAGAGCTCTTCTGCTAAGAGGTTGGCAGAGTTGTATGTGAGGGAGGTGGTATCGCGGCATGGGGTTCCGTTGTCGATCGTTTCGGATCGAGACGTGCGATTTACTTCCAGATTTTGGAAGAAGTTCCATGAGGAGTTAGGTACGAGGCTGCATTTCAGTACCGCGTACCACCCGCAGACGGACGGACAGAGCGAGCGGACAATTCAGACGCTTGAGGATATGCTCCGAGCATGCGTTTTGGATTTTAGAGGGAGTTGGGACACCTATCTACCCTTAGCAGAGTTTTCGTACAACAGCAGACATCATTCGAGCATCGGTATGCCACCTTTTGAGCTGTTGTATGGGAGGAGCTATCGTACCACTATTTGCTGGGGTGAGGTAGGGCAACACGTGATGGGTAGTACGAAGATAGTGCTTCAGACGACTGAGCAGGTCCAGCAGGTCAGACAGAGGTTGTTGACTGCTCAGAGTCGCCAGAAGAGTTATGTAGATAGACGTCGAACCGAGCTCGAGTTCCAGGTCGGTGATTATGTTCTCCTGAAGGTATCTCCTTGGAAAAGAGTGATCCGATTCAGGAAGAGGGGCAAGCTAGGACCCCGGTATATTGGACCGTTTCGGGTGACCGAGAGGGTGGGCAGGGTAGCATATCGCTTGGAGCTACCCGCGGAATTAGAGCGGATTCATAATACCTTCCATGTGTCTCAGTTGAGGAAGTGTATATCCGACGAGTCGGCGGTAGTGCCGTTAGAGGACATTCAGGTGGATGCGAGCCTGAACTACGCCGAGAGACCAGTTGCGATTGTGGATCGAAAGATCAAGGTTCTACGGAACAAGGAGGTGCCCTTGGTTTTGGCTCAGTGGCAACATCGGAAGGGGTCCGAGATGACTTGGGAACCGGAGCGTGAGATGCGTGAGCAGCATTCGGAGTTATTTGCAGAGCGAGACTTCGAGGGCGACGTCTAGTTCTAGTGGGGGAGAATTGTAACAGCCCGGATTCCCAGGTATTATTTATTTATTTATTTTGGTAATTGGTGAGGGGACTCGGCGAGTTGGAGCCTAGACTCGCCGAGTATGTTCGCGAATTTGGACGCGGGTTCGCGTCCGGACTCGGCGAGTCCACATTGTTTAATGAAACCCTAATTTCTCGGGTTTGAGGCGTATTTAAAGGGCCTTATGGCCGTTATTTGCACTCATTAGTCCCCAGAGTGAAACCCTAGATCGTTTGAGTGATTCAAGTGAGGGAAGGAGCCATTATTGATCTTGGAGTTGTTGGCTAGCAAGGAAAGAGGAGACCTAGCCAAGAGGAAGCAAGAGAGGGGTGGATTCTTGAAGATTTGAGGTCCAGAACATCACATCTGAGGTACAATCTCGAATCATTCTCTGTTGTTGTGATGTTCATGTAGATTTAGGGCTTTTGGAACCATTTGTGGCGAGATCTAGTGTCCTTATGGTCCCATAGCGAGTTAAGGTCCTGGATCTGGACCCATAGAGGTTCAGAGCACCTCATTGCCAAAGCTTTATATGCATCCATGGAGGTTTTGGCTTGGGATCAATGTATTTGAGGCTAAAACACCATTCATGAGCTATTCAATGCTTGATGAGCATCAAGACTTGGACTTTACGTGGTCAATAAGCTTTAGGAGACTGGATCTAGGAGTTAGTGAAGCGGATCTGACCTCAGAAGGTCGTTTGGTGATGTGCATGGAATGCACTCGCCGAGTCAATTTCCCAGACTCAGCGAGTTGGTGCGAGTTGTTCGTCGATTACGAACCAGGGGTTGAGTAACCGAGTCGGGTGAGTGACTCGGTGAGTCGGAAGAGATTCAGAGGGATCGGGTTCCCGTAGGAACTCGGTGAGTCCACGCCAGACTCGGCGAGTTGGGTTGACCGTTGACCGTTGAACGTTGACCAGTGTTGACTAGTTTGACTTCGTGGTATTAGTCAGCCAGAGTCAAGTAGTATTAAGTAGAAATACACTTGTGTTGTAGGAGGACGATAGCTCGAGAGATCGAGCACTAGTGGTTGAGAGCTTGACGAGTTACTGAGACACGCGAGGTGAGTCTTCTCTCTATACGTTACCTTGAGTGGCATTATGAGTGGACCAGAGGGTCTTATGTGCTATGTATGAGATTATGTGCTATTTATGAGATTGTATGCTATGTGTTATTTGTATGCTGTATGACTATATAGACCGGACCGGAGGGTCCAACGATTCAGAACGGGCCAGAGGGCCCAATGAGCTATGACTGGACCAGAGGGTCCGATCAACTGTGGGACTGGAGGGTCCCGCTGAGACATCTTGACCAGAGGGTCGGGTTAGCCTCGAGTGGCGTATTTGTGGTATGTGGTATTTTGGGGAACTCGCTAAGCATTTATGCTTACAGTTGTTATGTTTGATGTCTCAGGTACCAACGAGGACCGTGGGAAGGCAACGACTTGACATGTACACACACACTGATGGAGATTTTTATGTGTAGAGATCTTGGGATTTGTTTTTGAAAACAGAATTGATTATGAATTTTGATTTGTGATGTGATACATTATGTGGTTTTAAAAATGAAAAATTATTTTGAAATTTACGGTGTTACAAATACACCTTGGGTTTCTTCTTGAAGGCATCTTTTTCTTTAAGATTTAAAAGATAGAAATGTAGTAAGACATAAATAGTGATTATAAATCAAATGTCTTTGAACTAATTATACTAGTTCACCATGTATTCGGAAAGGAGTTTATATTGAAGTCTACCACAAGGAATAACTTGCAAAGCGATAATGTAAAATTGGATAGTGATTTTTCAAAGGAAGTAAGATGCCTTTCAATTTCATTGGTATATTAGATATATAATGTTCGGAAAATCGGACCTTGCAATAGGTCTACTATATACCAACTTGACGGAAAACTTGACAGTATATTGATCTATCGAGAAATGAAATTCCGAGGTCGTACTATGAACATTATAACATCACTAGTGTATATATGTAGACTTAATCTATATCCAAAAAGAGTGAGTAGAGTAAGCGTCACTCGCGAGGAGTGTTGTTTGGTTTCCTACTAGTTTCAGCCCTAGATTTAGCCAACTGGCGCTTTTTTCACACATGCATCTTTCCAATAATACTTGTTGTTCTCGAAGTTCTCTGACTTCAGCTCAGGTTGCAGCTAGTTCCCTTTGCAGGGCCTCGGTGTGTTTTCTAGTTAACTCTTGGTCTTCGCTCAAGTGGCAGAGGCGAATTGTGTTGACTATTGAGGTAGCACCGACCTCCACAACTCGATGGATGGCTGCGCTTGCTTGCTCGTTGTTACAAGCAACTCGACATACTATCACATGTACGGCTCTCTCTACTGAGCCTTCCTCATCAAGGTTGTAGAAGCTTTGGTCTCCATTGTAAGGACGGTTCTGACCCTGTTCATGTCTCCACCTATTTAAGTTCACTGCCTACTAAAATGTTGGACGTTGGAAGTCCTGATGGGGATTGGGGTTTTGGGCAACTTTTGGAGGATTATAGACTTCTGGTTCTGAGTCCGAGTCTTCTTGAATGTCTTCTTCATCTTCCTCCTCGAAGTCTTCTTCTATTGGAACAATAGGGTCATCCTCTAGTTCATCTTCAATCCAACCATGTTATCTATGCGAGAATAGGGGTGTAAGAGACATCAAATAGACTTATTAAAGGCAATTAAAAAAATTTCAAGTTTACATTTAAAAAACTTATAGTTAATCAGTTAATGTATTCTGTATGGTATGACCCATACTTAGTCCCCATGTGACTACATAGTGTATACCAATTATATATAACTCAGGTCGAATAGAACTTCAAATAAATGATCCAACTCTATATCCACATCCTAAGAAGGAAAACGAACTAAAGCTAGACCACACATTCTAAGTCTATAAAACCTTAATTATATATAACCGTAATGTATGCACTTAGTACTTATAGGTCTACCAGTAAGGGTCCTTTGTTTTCATATAGTTGGTTATTAGTAATATAGTGCCTAAAATACTCCTATAGCATTTTAAATTTAATTTTCTCTTCTAGAGTTCTTCTGTATATGTAGAGTTGGTAAGTTTTAGACTTGTCGCAACACTACCATCACTCCTAAACACATGTTAGTCGTACCTCAAATAAATATAGTTGACCAGCCTATATTTATCCCAGACATGATTACATAACTATCTAGGTTTATGTGTAGTGTGCAACATCCAAATACTTTTATGTTGCTATGACTGTAATATTGTTCTTGTACGTATGAGCGTTAGTATACTTCTTATAAAATACTTATATTTTTAAAGTGTACTTGTGTTTAGAGCTCTTTAGCCCAAATGTATTCATAGTTGTATATCTTTTATGAATTGATATACTGAGTTCACGATAAACAATGCACTGATACCAATCTGTCACACCCCCAAGCCAGAGCGACGGAAACGCCCGGGGGTGGATGACTTCTTGTTAAGTATCACAACACATGCATCATAGTAATCAAAGTACAACAACCATTGCATTAATAATGTATAATTTTTACATAAGTGTTCAAGTCATTGCATATATGACATCAAAAGTGATATATAGCAAAAGATAAAAGACATGACTCTATACTGCTATGCCTTCTCAAAATCCTGGGAATGTACCTGTCTACTGGTTCCCTGAGAATACAGGTATTTTGAGAAAGAGAGTATCAACATTTAAGTTGGTGAGATAATAATTATTTATGTTTAGAATCTTGCTATTTGTTTCATGAAATAGTAATCATGTTTATTGCTCCAAAAAATCCAATATTTTCTAATGTAACTGAAAAGTAGTTTTAATAGCATAAAACCGTTCTGTGTAATTAATGTTGTACTATAAAATAGTGTAACAAAGTTTTAGTTCACAATAAAACTATAAAAACAATGTTTTATGTATTATTTATGTTTCTCTTTGTTGTAACTAGTATGTTGTAAATGTACTCTTTGAAAACTCTGTAATTGTGAGTGTGTCTGGTTTCTCCAGCTATAATTGTAAGTCGTAGTATTATACAGTAAATCGTATTATTGTAAAACCAGCACATTGTATTTGTACTCTTTTGTTTAATTATTCATACACTAATCGTATTTTTCATATCTTTTTGTGATTTATTATAACCGTACAAAGACTAGTAAGCCTGATACAACGCTTTACGAGCGTTAGAACTGTAATGACATTTGTCACTCACAGGCATACCAACACTATAGCGAACAGTCTGAGTGCGGGATTGTCAATCCCGTATAGATGTATATAAATTTATCTCGCTCTCTGTCAGGAGATTCTGGTTATAATTATCAGGTCTTTAATAGTATTGATTAAATAATTAAGCGAGTGAACATTGTCTCACAAAAACCATATTGACGATTATGTTTGTAATAATGATGAAAAGTCATTCTAAAATAAATGAACAGATAGTAGGATCCTTTTTCTCGTATACTTGAATGCAAAGTATTTGTATGAGAGTAGACTGTTAAACTATGTATTACTAACCAGTGAAAATATTATGAAAGCTCCATAAATTATACCTAGTATAATTTATATGTATGTTTTGTTTGATATAAATTTTTCATGAATGTACCCCTTTGCTCGGCATGTTACAAAGGGTAATGAATATGATCAAAGTAACTTTTATATTAACACACACACACACACACACACATATATATATATATATATATATATATATATATATGTATATATATATATATATATATATATATATAATTAAAATTGAAACGACATTCAGACAAATAACTCTACCCTAAGCCCACATCCAAACAAGGAAAAGGAAATAAAGCGAATTATTAGTCGTAGGCCCTTTAAATCTTATATATATATATATATATATATATATATATATATATATATATATATATATGATTTTGGAAAAGTATTAGTTAAAAAGAGTTTATAAGACATTTAAAGGTGTTTAGCGATATTTAAAAGGGTTTCAGTAATTTAAAGACGTTTTAAAAATATATAGAAATCATTTATTTGTAAACACAATATTCTTGTGTTAGACTTGTATCCCCCCCCTCCCCCCCTTAAAACAATGAAAAATAGTGAAAATGGAAGAGTATGAACTCACCTTTTGTGAGTCTCCGGTTGAAGATACGGTGTAGTAGGGCTAAATCCACATGTTAGAACCCGTGATAAAAACCGAATAATTAATTCTTAGAATAGTGTGTCGGTGTTCTTCATGAAAAGTAGTGTATTTTGGTGTTTTCGGTCCTATATAAGGAGATTGGATGGTGTTCATGGATGATATCAAGAACAAAAGATGATACTTGAAAGATTCTAAGAAGAATCAAGGGATTTTTGCATGGAATTCATGACAAGTGAGTGATTTCGCATGATCTTGAGAGGAGAGAGGAGTTTTCGGTTGATGTTCTTGAGAGAAAAGATGAAGTTTTCGGTTGAAAGGTGGAAGAATGAGGAAAGTTTCCGGGCAACATATATATGTATGTATGTATGTATGTATGTATGTATGTATGTATATATATATATATATATATATATATATATATATATATATATATGGGTTTTTGGCCGAGAACACAAACCGAGGAAAAGTGTTCTTGGTTGGGAAGTCTACCCGAGAAGCCTCGTTTGCGGTCATAAAGGATAAGGCTGTGAGGTTTTCGGCCATGAACACTATGTCGGCGTCGCATGTTTTCCGTCCGAAATTGGTTTGCGGTGCGAAGGGGTTTGCGGTCCGAGGAGATGGGTAGTCCGAGGGTTTTCGGTTTAGGCGAGAATCCTTAGTTTCTTGGGTGATTTTCCTTCTAAAATTTACACACTTTAACACAATAATTATACATATGTAGTTTGTTTTATTTTAGCTTTATTAAATTAAAAAAAAATTAAATTTGACTTTTATTTAATATGTTTGACTTCTATTGACTTTTACAAGATAGAAAATAACGGGTTGTCACATACGCCTAAAATCATTGTTGTGGGAACTAGATGAGGAAGCAAATGTGTTTTTGGTGAAAGTGCCCTTTGTTAGATTTTTTGATCATTTCACAGTAAGGGTAGTGATAGAGGTAGGTTAAGTAGAGTTTTAATGAAGAAGTTCTTGTTAAATGCATGCTTCTTCTTGGATTAGTAGGACCATAAGTTCATCGACAATTATAATTTTTGTCTTCATCATGAAAGCGATGACAAAGCCTCAACAAGAAGAATCTAATCCATCGAGGAGATGAGCAATCAAGTCTTCCTCAGATATATGATTGATATTTTTAGCAACTAAGTCTACAATTGAATGCTTATGTTCAATGTACTCGATCATAGTCTTGTACCCCTTTGAAAGGGATTGAAGTTGGGCCTTGAGCTCCATTCTAGAGGACCTATTTTAGGCTTGGAAAGACTTTTCGATACCCTACCAGGTGATATACGAAGAGTGACATCAAGCCACAATAGATAGGGCTTTTTCTGACAGGGTAGATTGAAGCCGTGGAAGAATGATACAATCCCTTTTCTTCCACGTGATGTATGTTGGGTTGGGAGCGATGGTATCTGGAGTACTAGGAACGACATAAGAGTCGACAATAGCAAGTACTCCTTTGGTGGTTGGAACAACAATAGTTTCTGGTGGTGGAGTGGTATTTAAAACAACGTCTTCAACATGAAAGGTTTCAAGTTCCACAATGATGGTGGTGCGCCACAAAGAGTAGTTTGGTCGATCAAGCTTAATGATAATAGATGGAATTTAAAAGTAGAAGCAATGGTTGTTGTAAGGTTTAATAGGTGTTGAGTTCCTATTGCCATAGGGAAAAAAAGAAAGAGAAGACCAAAATTAAAAAAGGAAAAATAAGAGTTATAAGCTCAACTCTGATACTACATAATGAAGTAGAATTGAATTTTATTAGATATCATTTGATGTACAGATATTTATACAATCAAATTACAATTGAAATAGAGATAAACACTCCTATAACTATGCTAAGTCTATGACGACTATTGACTATAAGACTATGTCAATTTAACATGTGTTTACACGTTGATATTCTGCTAATACCCTCCGGAAAACTTAAGGGTGGGATAGACTTGAAGCTTGGAACGAAGAAAGAGAACACGACTTTTTTCCAATGGTTTGGTAAAGATATCGACCAGTTAGTCAGCAGAGGAGACGTGTCAGATCGTCAGTTGTCCAGATTCTACTTGCTCTCGAATGACATAGAAATCTAGAGTGATATGCTTAGAAAAATTACTAATCACTGGGCTTTTTCTCATAAATATAGACCCAACATTTTCATATAAAATCAAGGGAGGATGGATGATCGGGGCCTGAAGATCAATGAGCAATTGGTTAACCCACATAAGTCCTGATGTTATGTAAGATAAGGAGTGATACTGGACAAGCCACAATTTTTTGTATGCATGATGTCAAAGTGATGAGATTGGATCCATGAAAAACATCAAATCCATATTGGAATCAACTATCCTCATGAATAGAATTCCATCGAACATCCGAATAAGCATGAAATGATTTTGTTGAAGTTGGTTTGAAGTAAAGATAGTGAGTAATTGTCACACCCCGAAAACCAAAGGCGGAAACATTTCCGGGGTTGACTCGACGTTGAGTATCAAATCCAATGCACATAGTAATCAAAGTAAACAACCATTACATTACATATATTTGAAAGTTTACATTTGTTTCAAAAGTAAATTGTACAAGTGTTATACATATATCATATTAACAAAAGTAGAGACGAGTCTTCTGCGCACTCTGTCTTCACCAAAAGATATCACTGGGTACCTGTCTAACATAGACCTGAGAATACAAGCGGTTTGAAAATCAGCATAAAGCTGGTGAGTTCATAAGATGTTTGTTTTCTGAAAAATGTACTAGTTTCCTTTAGTTTTCCGAAAAGGTTTGTTTTCCAAGAAAATCCCATATTTTCTTATGTAAAACAGTTTAGTTATCTTTCATTACAGTTCAATTACGCGTTATATGTTACCCCAAGAAAATCCCATATTTTCCTAAATGCAAGACCGATTGAATATCACAGGGTATAGTTTAATACACAAAACTATATATTGAGAATCATGGGACTACTATCCCGAATTAGATGTAAAATACTTTAATGTACGTGAACTGTAGATGGAAAGTAGTTTGAAAACCTTGGGACTAACATCCCGTACTACATATAGATTTAATACCATGGGACTATCATCCCGGACTAGATACAAGATAGTTTGATATACATGAAAATATAGACTGAAAACCATGGGACTACCATCCCGGACTAGATACAAGATAGTTTGATAAAACCATGGGATTACTATCCCGAACTAGATATAAGATAGTTTGATAAAACCATGGGATCATTATCCCCAACTAGATATAGATTCTAACCATAGGAATAACATCCTGCAATTGATATGAAACCTATAGACTAAAAACCATGGGATTTCCACCCCGTACTAATTATAAGATCTAAAGATAGAAGATTGATATAAAATCAAATCCAAAACCAAAGCCGTGAATAAACTCATATTAATACGTATTGTGAGTCGGGTAACCATGCTGATACGACAACGAGACCTCCTTGACGTTTGTCAGATGTTGGACGATATCCAGAATTTCTCACCCCAGGCGTGCCTGCGTAACTGTAGCTAGCAGTTAATGATGGGTTTTGAGCATTCTAACACTTCCTAAGTGTACATGAAACCCTAATAACCTTGGATCTATGTTTGTCTAATTATCATGCAAAGTTGAACTCCAAGGTTATATTCCTATCTAGCATACATAGGGAACAATTTTAACTTGAATCATAGATAGAATAACTTACCTTTTTGTTGCTTGTGTTCCTTGAAACCTTGTGAGCCTAGCACCCCAAGTGTGATGCCTCAAATGCTTCACACAACACCAAATGCTCTTGGAAAGACTCTTGAGATAACACACACTTCTCAAAATCGGCCAAGCCCTCTAGTTTCTTAGTGTGTAGCCGATTTTGGTGGAGAATATGATTCTTATATAGTGTTGACACATCTAGGGTTACACCATGTAAACCCTAATGTGTCATGACTCTTCATTTTCATGACCCATGGGTTTGTAACTCCCATGGAGCATCCATGGAGCATCCTATGGGTAGAACCCAACTTGATAATCCATGGAGCCTCTTAGCCCACTATACAAGATATGGATGATTTACATAATCAACCCATATATTTAATTAGTTATCCTTTGATCACTTAATTAATTCCAAATTAATTCTTGATCAAACTAATCAAATAATATTATTAATATATTAGAACTTATAATATATTAATAATCCCCAAGTGTTATTCCTCTCATTTAGTCTAACCAATTGCATGGTGCCATGCAACCCAAATGGACCATGTCGGGTCGGGTCAAGTACAAGCCCGAAATAGTTATGGACTTAGACACCTTATCCAACAGTTAAGGTGTGGGATTGTCACTCCTGAATAGATCTATTCACAAATTTCTCGCTCTCCCTCCAGGAGACTCTGGTTACACTTCCGGGGAGGATTTACTGATCATCCAAAAAGGGTAGTGACGAACTCACAAGCTAATACTAAACTATTCACAGGGTTTTCAAACGATGTCAAACATACAAAAGATTATGAAGCATAATACAGTGAATACAGATACATACAATGAAACTATCTGGCAATACATTCAAATGATACGGAGATAAACTGAATCAGACATAGTTTATCTAATAATTTTATATACATATCAGTACGTGATTAAACAAGAACTAAACAACTAAAGAACCCCAAATTACTCCCATAATAATTTGATTAGTTTGGTTATTTCCTTAACTGAATTTCATATAGTTGTGGTTGATAAATCATCCCTTATGCTCAGCATAATACATATGGGGTAAATGTATTTATAAGTTTGCCAAATATTATTTGAAACACATCAATGTTATGTTTTGAAAACAGTTGTAGTTTGCTTGTATTCCCCCATGAAAACAGTGAGAAACAGTTGAAAAAGGGTAGGGGTATGAACTCACCGGACGAGAAAGGTGACGATTTCGGATGCTAAACGTTGGTTCGGGGCTTGCAAACGCATGAGGTTCCTATGTATAATGAAAAGATACACATTTGTATCTAATTAGGACTTAGATAATTTAATTGTTAGTGTCAAACACTTTTAGTCGCGGAAACACCTATATTGCAAGTGTTTGGAGGGACCCGGGTGACATCTACGAACGTGTATTGATGTGTGGGACCTGGGATTTGAGTTTACTCTTCAAGAGTAAACTCCCTAATGAGTTTTCAGCCTCTTAAACCATACTCACATGAGTTCACGGTCGTGAACTCATGTTTGGGTGTTTTATGGTGCTTAATGGGTCAATAACACTTGGGAATGGTTGGAACAATTTTACCTAAGGCATGGGAGTAATTTAATCCACCAAATAACATTATTTAAGGGATTTTATGGCCCTAGCATGGAGCTTACGGCCGTAAACTCCTATACCCCCTTGAATGAGTGATTTAATGTCCCAAAATTAATCACATGTGATTCCTATAATTTTACAAGCCTTGATATGAATTTTGGGCACCAAATAACACACAATTAGGAGTTTACGGCCCTGGAGCACATGCTATGGCCATAAACCCTCAAATGAAGAGTTTTGTTATGTGTAATGTCCCCAAACAATTTTTGGTTGGTTCTATGATTTATTCCAAGGCCTTAGGTGTGTTAAAGTGGCATTTTAACACTTTTGGAGGAGTTTACTCTCCATGTTTGAAGGGTTTACGGCCCAAGCATATACCTTGTCCGTAAACTCTCATATACTCCTCAAAATTTATGTTTAGGATGATCTAAGGCCAAAACCAATATTCTAGAAGTCATATCTAAGTCTTGTTGGTGTCTTGGAAGGGTTTAAGGGCTTGAAAACCCTCTTTATATGTGTTTACGGCCCAAGCATGCTCCAGGGCCGTAAACACTTGAACAAGGCTCTAATTCATGTTTCAAGGCATTCTAAGTCTATTCCATAAAGTCATCTAGCCATATCTAAGGTCAAATTGTGGTTTGGAAGGGTTTTGTTGCTCAAAAACCCCATTTATATGAGTTTACGTCCTAGGATTGTTCTAGGGCCGTAAACACATGATAATGGTCCTAATCCATAGTTTAAACTCGAATTTGAAGGCTAGAGAGGTTACATAACAAGATAGGGAAGGTACCTTGGTGATTAGAGGCCTTAAACTTGAGATTTGGACCCTTAAACTTGGATTTAGGAGAGAGGTTAGAGAGAGAGTAGAGAGAGGAAGCAAAAGCTTCAAATGAATGTTTAAACACGTTTAAATAGGTCCCAAAACTTGGACACGGTGGAATTGTACCCGATACCGGCATTAAACGGGGCTTTTGGTCGCACCCGATTAAGTTTCCGTAACCCGGCGGGGACGTTTCTATAATTTCTGAAATAAACAATTTGGGCTAATTTCATGAGTTCCTACGGGGTTTGGACACTCATTAGATTATAATAAACATATAAGTTTAAATCATTTAACCCAAAACGAAATCGGAACGAATTGATAAACGGCGAATTTTTACGGGTAGAACGGGTTTTCGGCGATGGACAATTTTGGGTTGTTACAGTAATCGTTCCTTATAGATAATATAGAATACATTTTATAGAATGATTATTGGTTGGTGAATGCATCAATTGACACACACGCTTCATAGAATATATGTTATCTAGACATGTGATAGTGGAATATTGTAGAGATCCTATAATATGACAATATAAAGTAGGGTCATCAAAACGACCATCATCATGATGAAGATGAGTTTGTGGATCAGTAGATGTTGTAATTGGATTTTCCAAGGACAAATTATTGTGACTGAGAATGTATTTGATATAGGCTTTTTATGATAGAGTAAGACCAGTAGCATTTCGATGGATTTGTATGACAAAATAAATGCAAATCACCAAGATATTTTATGGAGAATACTTGATGTAAGGCAGTTTTAAAATCTTGAAGGTGTGCATGATTTGTTCTAGTCACAATAAGATCAACGATATATACAAGAAAAAAATGTAGTGGATGAGGATGAATGATGAAAAAATAAAGAGGTATCAGACTAGAAAGCATGAAGCCCCGTTGATGCTAAATACTATTTTCAGTTAGTAAACCATGCTCATGGCCCATAATGGCTTTTGTGTAGTCGCAATACATGATTCGGTTTTTGTAAGATCTTCATAACCCTTTGGTTGTTTCATGTATAACTCTTATGATAAATCACCACTTAGAAATGTGTTGTTGATGTCCAACAGTTTGATGCACCAGCCTTGAGTGAGAGCTAGAGATAAAACCAACTAGATTGTAGTTGGTTTTATGACGGGATTGAAAGTGTGAAAGAAGTCAACATCCGCTTTTTGGCTAAATCCTTATGCCACTAACCATGCTTTGTGATGTTCAATTGAGCCATCAGACAGTCTTTTTATCCTGGGAAACATGATATGAAGTGTTATTTTTTATGAGAGCATCATATTCTACCTTCATTGCATTTTGCCAACAAGTGTGCTTAAGGGCTAGGGAATAACAGTGAGTTTCTACTTCAGATGATGTGGAAATAGTGGTATTAAAGATTTTGGGATTAAGAGTGTTTGTGCAAGCATGAGTGGCCGTTGAATGTTAATTTTGATCACTAGGTCTAAAACACATGGGAAAAGGAGTTTGTTTGGCATGGGAACTAATAGTTAATTGTTGATAATGATGAATAGAGGGTGGGGATGTTTTAGGGGTAGATTGAGTAATAAGTTATCGGATGATGGGTTGAGAGTTGGTGGGTTGGGGGATAGTGGATAGAAAAGGTGGATTGTAATGTGTAAAGGTGGAGTAGAAGTTGGATATGGAAGTATAACGAATGATAGCTGATGGGAAGACTAAAGATTACAGCATGTTGAAGCATATAAGGAGAGACAATAGATATATATGTAATGAAGATGAGGTATAAATAATACGTCAATTTAACAATGTAACATCCCAAATATACAGATAATAGTTTTGTTTATAAATTCATTCAAAACATACGATACTCATATAAAATCAGTCAAACTTGTATCATAGAAACATGTTATCAGAGTACAAATTCCCAAAATCTCAAAATGCAGAAATCAAAGGGTGATGCAGTGTGATTAAGCCCGACCCTTCCCCTTCGAACTGGAAGTAGCTGAAACATAAACTAAAAACAATAAGAACAAAGCTTAGTGAGTTCCCCAAAACACCCCACACCATAGAAACAACATCCAAGTATATATGGGTGTTTGCAATCCCATTTGGTCTATTCCAACCGGATACTGTTAAGCATATATGGGTGCTTGTAGTCCTCTTCAGTATATTTCAATCGGAAACTGTGAAGCATATATGGATGATTGCAATCCCCTTTGGTTTATTTCAACTGAATACCAGGTCTATTTCAACCCCTACCACTATGATATAATGTCATAACAATGAATCACAAAGTCATCAAGCAAACACATACATAAATGACAGTTATCATGAAGTCAACCATCATACTACTATATAAACTAGTGTGTCAGTATTGGTGCCTTCAACCCATAGATACAGTGAAGGAAACTCACCTCACATTGAAGTTATTAAATCACACTCAATGGCTGACTCGTGAAATCCTCTCCATAAGGCACAAGTATAGAACCCTAATTTTAAATTAGCCCTGTATGCTAACCCGAGGGACCAAACCCTAATACTTATCTTAAAATAAGGAATGGTTGCCTAGCCCTTGCCTCATTGGGCTTGCGCTACCAAGGCTCAAATCCAACTAGTCCAAAAAGGAATTACAATCTCAACCATGAGACCCTTAAGGCCCAATGTGGCCAAAGAGCACCCAAAGTGGCCTAAACCCCAAAAATGTCCTAGTACTACGCACATGCAATGAGTACGCTGTGTGTACCTAATGTATGCCCAACATACCCATGGACACTTCAAGGCTTATAAATGAATTAAGGATTAATCTTTATATATGGTGACTGTGGCATTACAATTCTCCCCCACTTGAATCAGACTTCATCCTCAAAGTTCACTATCGGAAATAACTCTAAGTAATGATCCCCCATCTTTTCCTCCGGCTCCCACGTCCATTTGGAACCCTTGTGGTGCTGCCACTGCAACTTTACCAACTCAACAACCTTGTTCCTCATGGTTTTCATCTTCATATCGAGGATCGCTACAGGTCTCTCAATATAGTTCAAGTGGTCATGCACCTGAATATCCTCCAATGGAACCACTGTGGAATCATCAACCAAACACTTCCACGGCTGAGAGATGTGAAAAGTGTTGTGAATATGACTGAGTTCCTTTAGAAGATCCAACCGATACACTACCTTGCCCACATGGTCTACAACCCTGAAAAGACCGATATACCTGGGGCCTAGCTTGCCCTGCTTCTTGAATCCGATGACACCTTTAGGAGAATCGTATCCCCAACCTGAAACTCTAGATCTGAATCGGATTCAAAGTTCTATGTCATTACAAATCCGAAATTGGGAAACAAAGTATCAGATAATGAGATTGATTATGTTCCATGTCTCATGTCTAAATGATATCTTGCAGAATGGAGGATTACCTGATCACTTATCGTAGGACACGTAACTGACTGGGTCAGAGATCGACAATGGCTTTTGGAAGCTACAATTTACTGATCAGTTTAGAAGTTACATTGGAAATTATAGTTATTGGACTTATCTAAGTGAGGATTGTTGGATTGGGTGTCTAAGCCCATAACTATAATTGGTATACACTTGATTTATTAATATATTATGAAAATAATATATTAATTAGAAATCATATTATTTAACTAATAAATAATCTGAAATTAATTGGAATTAATTTTGGGATTAATTGGATTAATTAAAAAGTGCAAGGTCTGTTTGGTTATTTATTGAAAGTTGAGGAAAGAAGCTTAAGGGCCTCATTGGAAGTTTGTAGTTATATATTCAATAGAGAAATCATAAATCTTTATTAGGTTTGCATGTACACTTAAGAGTTTAAGTTTATTTGTTTTGCACAAAACTCATCAATACCATGCTACGTCCCGCTTAATACAGTGCTACCGATAATCACAACGGAGATCTCTATACATCTTCGTCCCCCCGGAGTGAATGGAGAATCTCGCTATGTGTGCCTCCTCCATAAGAACCTATCACGCACCACCCTAATAACGGATCCACACCCTCCAATGGAGAGTCAGTAAACCCCAACTTTCATAATCAAAGGAAGCTACCTGACCTACTATGCACTCACTCTTTCTGTGCTCTTCCTTCATAGCCTCGACGCGAGCCTTTCGAATTTGCTCCAAGAGTGGTGTAATCACTATCATCCTCATATAGATATCCTAATCTGAGCCGCGACCGCCTTGCGGCTAAGAGGATCATCCACTACATTGGCCTTCCCCGGATGGTCAAATATCTCACAATCATAATCCTTCACCACAACTGACCACCAACGATGTCTCATATTCATATTCGGCTGGTCCATCAAGTTCCTCAGGCTCTTGTGATCCGTGTAAATAGTACAACGGACCTCGTAAAGGTAATGTCGCCAAATGTTGAGTGCGAAAACCATATCCCCCAGATCTAGATCATGCATCAGATAATTCGCCTCATGAGGGTTAAGATGCCTCAAAGCGTAAGCAATAACGCGACCTATTTGTGTCAAAACTGCACCCAAACCCATGTTTGACACATCACAACAAACTACAAAATCCTCAACAACCTCCGAAAGGTTTAGAATCGGTGTCTCATATAATCTCTGTCTCAAGGTCTCAAACATTGCCTGGTGCTTACGTCCCTAGCGAAAAGTGGCAGCCTACTTTGTCAATCGAGTCAAAGGAACCGCTATCTTGGAGAAATCCTGAGTAAATCTCCGGAAAAAACCTGCTAACCCAAGGAAACTTTGTATCTTAAATAGAGACCTCAAAACCTCCCACCTCATCACGACCTCTGTGAGAAACCGAAGTTCGTTCCGTCATTTGTAATCGTTCCGTTAATAAATTTGTCGTTTTCGAATTGTTTCCGTTTCTTTTCTAAATTAAGTCATTAATTTTGAGTTTGCTATTATGACTTAATCGGGTGCGACCAAAAGCCTCGTCTAACGTCAGTATCGGGTAGAATTCCACCGTGTCCCGAACTTGAACCATATTTAAAGTTCAAAAGGCTTCCATTTGAAGCTTTTGCACCCTCTCTCACCACTCTCTCTCTCTCTCTCTACAAACTCAATCCTAGGTCCATAATCACCAAAATCAAGTTTCAAATCATCAAGGTAACCATCCTAACTTGTAGTGTAACCTTTTCAGCTTCCAAATCCGTGTTCAAACCATGAATTAGGACCATAAACATGTGTTTACGGCCCTGGAACACTCATGGGTCGTGAACACATATAAAATGGGTTTTGGAGCCCAAAAACCCTCCCAAATCACTTATGGGGCTTAGAAATGACTTAAGGAATTAATGGATTGGACTTGGAACACCTTGAACTTATCATTTAGGGAGTAAACATGAGTTTACTGCCCAAGAACATGCTTGGGCCGTAAACTCCATTTCTTGGGGAGTAAACTCATTTTAAAGTGTTAAGATGCCACTTAAACACATCATAAGCCTTGGATTAAAGTCTAGAAGCAACCACAATCGAGTTAGGGGCCTTAAACATGATGAAAACCAACCCCTTAGGAGTTCACGACCGTAAACTTCCTAAGGATATGTTCCTAGGCCATAAACTCCTATACCTTAGTCAAAGGGTGCCCTAAATCCATTCCAAGGCTTGTAAAATGAGTTTGAATCACATGTGATTGATCTAAGGCCACCAAATCATTAAAAGAAAGGGTACTTAGGAGATTACAGACGTAAACTCCTATTTTACATCCGTAGACTCCATTTGGTAGTCCCTTTGGTGGTTTAATCCATTCATATGCCTTAGATTTAATCCTAGCAACATTTCCCAAGTGTTGTTTAACCCTTGAGCACCATAAAACCCATCACCCATGAAATCATGGCCGTGAACTCATGTGGACTTGGTCTTAGGGCCGAAAACTCCATACAGAGTTTACTCTTGAAGAGAAAACTCATTATTTATGCCCTATACGTCCGTAGATGTCACCCGGGTTACTCCGAACACTTGTTTGATGTGTTTTCGCGTCTCGGAGTGTATATTCATATCTAATTAGTGGTTCAAAGTCTAATTAGATACAATTGTATATCATTTCATATTATGTAGGAACCTCGCGCGTTATCAAGCCCCGAACTGACACTTAGCATCCAAATCGACACGTTTTCTCGTCTGGTGAGTTCATACCCCTACACTTTTTCAGTGTTTTCAATGTTTTCAGGGGGGGGGGGGGGAATACAAGCAAAGTACAAGGAATTCTTATACTCAACACTTATTATTTCATGTATTATGTTTCACATTTCGTATGCTTTTAACACTGGAAACCGAATCAAACAACCGTTTAACTTGCAGAACTTGTTATCGTATTATTTGTGAAAAACGTTATAAAATGTTATGTTTTATATTTCACAAATGGTTTTCCACATTATAACAGTTAAAAGCATTAACCTTAGAACTTCAAACTTGAAACTTAGAACTTGGACTATCCTTGGTAACACTCCCCCAAGATACGAGAATGAAGGACACGTCCTTGATACACTCCCCTGGATACGAGAAAGGACAATAAACATAGTTTTCCGTAATAAGTCTTTCAAAACATCCTTGGTAACACTCCCCTTAGATTCGAGAGTGAAGGACTATTTTTAAATTCATTAATCTTATGATTGGAGACACGTCCTTGGTAACACTCCCTCGAGATACGAGAGTGTAGGACTACCCCTGTAACCAGAATCTCCTGGAGGGAGAACGTGACTTGAGTGTATAGATCTATACGGCATTGACTATCCCACACCTAGCTGCTAGCTATAGCCGAACCGAAAGGTTCAAGGATGACAAAAGTCATAATATGATATGGGCCCAGTTACGAGCCTTATCTAGTCTTTAGTATGGTTATAGAACTCGCAATCTAAATTTATGAAAACTTGTTACTTACTTATTAGTTTTATATACGTGTTAAAACTAATGCACTTTACAAGGATAACTGGGTTTTCAGAACATAACTTTTGCAGTAACCAAACTTTCAGGAAAATAAGGGTTTTTCCTGGGATAACCGAGCTGTTCATAACCAAACTTGTGT
Organism: Lactuca serriola; assembly: GCF_051521515.1. Lineage (NCBI taxonomy): Eukaryota > Viridiplantae > Streptophyta > Magnoliopsida > Asterales > Asteraceae > Lactuca > Lactuca serriola. The sequence goes on from NC_136415.1 coordinate 183,031,348, forward strand.
AACGAACGGATAACTAAACTTTACTTATAAGAAAATATGGGATTTTCTTGGATTCGTAACTTTTTCAGAAACCGACAGGAAACTTGTTCATTTTCAGAAAACAAAACCACTTATGAACTCACAAGATTTATGCTGATTTTCAAACTGCTTGTATTCTCAGGTCCACGTTAGACAGGTACCCAGCAATCCTTTTGGTGAAGACGGAGTACGTAAAAGACACGTAGTTACTTTTGTTCGTATATACATATGTATAACACTTGTAACACTTTACTTATAAACAAATGTAAATTTTCATATGTAATGTAATGGTTGTTTACTTTGCTTACTATGTGCATTGGTTGTGATACTCAACATGAAGTCACCTCCGCCCCAGAACGTTTCCGCCTTCGGTTTCGGGGTGTGACAGATTGGTATCAGAGCCCTTGTTTATAGTGATCTAAGTATACCAAACCTTACATGGTATAAGACTATAAACACTAAGGGGCCTAAGTGCTCTGAACTAAAAGTATACTTCAAAATATAAGTATTTTCAAAAGTATAGAAGTATACCTAACCGTCGGAATCTGCAACTACAAGTAGAACAAAACATAAGTAAATGGGTGTTGTACACTGCGGTTAAACCTGGGTAGTTATGTAGTCGTGTCTAGGGTCAATATAGCCTGATCAACTATATTCATTCGAGACATGGCCAACATGTGCATGGGATTGACTGTGGTATGCGACATGCCTAAAACATACCCAAATACCCCAGAAATCGAGCCATTGTCGTAACAAATTATGAAATACTATGGGAGTATTTCTTGAGCCAATCCATTGTAGAAATCCTCATTCAAGCGTTGCTCTTTGATCATTCCTTTAGCGATAATTTATCTGCTTTGATATTCCTACTTTACCACTTAATATGAATCTATATCTGTCACATCTCTTGATTCAATTCAGAGGACTTACCATCCTCTCTTTCCTGATCTTTTTAAATCAATATGCCTCCAAGAAAGAGACCCAGCTCAAAGAACAACAACCCTCCGCCACCACCTCCTCCTGAATTCGATCTTGTGATGTTCCAGGCAACTGTTACTGCTGCGGTAGCAGCTGCCATGTCTCAAATGAACCCCGGTGGCTCCGGTGGTTCAGGAGGTGGTACCCAAAATCAAAACCAAGAAGGCAGTCAGGGACACCGAAAGGAGTGTTCCTATAAATATTTCATGAACGCGAAACCCACGTCCTTCGATGGCATTGGAGGTGTCATTTCCCTCACCCGATGGTTCGAGAAAATCGAATCTATCTTTGAAATCTGTGCCTGTTAGGAATATGATAAGGTGAAGTTCGCCGCCTGTACCTTCATCGACAAAGCCCTGACTTGGTTGAATGGCTGAGTCAAATCCTTAACTCTACTAGTAGCCAATGATATGGGTTGGGAAGCAATGAAGGAATTTCTACTGACTGAGTACTGCCCTCGGGGCGAAATATAAAAATTAGAGCATGAACTTTGGAACCTGAAGATGAAGGGTTCCGATATTGCTTCATACACTTCTAGATTCGAGATCTAGCGCTTCTTTGTCTGGGAATGGTCACCCCGGAAAGCAAAAAGATCGATAGATTCATCTGGGGGCTGACTCAACCGACAAAAGGGAACGTCTTAGCTGTGAAACCGGATACATATGACAGAGCCAAAAACCTAGCCCAAACTTTGATTGACCACAGTGATGACCTTGAGGAAACAACCACCACTCCTGAACCGACTAAGAGGAGTGGTGAGAAAAGAAAGTTTTGGAAGAAGAAGAAGAGCCAGCCTTCTCAAGGATCCTCAAAGAAACAGCAAATTGTAGCAGTCCATGATGCTACTATCCCTGCTGCTGCTGCTACTTCTGTCGTGGGATCCACAGCTAAAACTCCCATGAGTAGATATGCGGGTACTTTTCCTCTGTGCAACAAGTGGAACTATCATCACCTCACTTCCAGCCCATGTCGGGAAGTGCATTGCAACAACTGTGGCAAGAAGGGCCACCTTACTCGAAATTGCAAGTCGCCAGCCCAATCAACTAATCAAGCTTCCTGAGGAGGTGTCGGTCAGGCCTGTTACGGTTGTGGGGAAGTTGGGAATTTCAAGAGAAACTGCCCCAAGGCAGCAACAGTTGGTAACACTGGAAGAGTCCTAGCTATGGGACGAGAGGAGGCAGTTGCCGATCCCACCGTTGTCTCGGGTACGTTCCTTCTCGACAATTCTTATGCTAGTATCCTTTTCGATTCGGGTGCTGAAAGAAGCTTTGTTAGTCATTCATTCAAACATAATCTTAAAACTAATCCCCAACCATTATCCGAAACGTTTACCGTCGAGATGGCTAAGGGTGATAAAGAAAGCACTAGCAATGTATTCATAGGTTGTACCCTTATCCTGAAAGATCATTCTTTCCCCACCGATCTTATGCCAGTTTCCATAAAGAGCTTTGATGTTATCATTAGCATGGATTGGTTGAGTCCCAATCATGCTGATATCCTTTGTTTCGAAAAATCCATCTGTCTCAACCTTCCAGCGGGACAAACTCTCATGATCTATGGCGATAAGCTTAGCTCTAATCTTCGTATGATCATTTCCTGCATCAAAGCTCAAAAGCTCCTGCGTAAGGAGTGCTATGCATTTCTATCCCATGTAATCAATGAGAAACAGGAAGTTAAAGACCTCAAGAGCATATCCGAAGTCTGCAACTTTCCTGATGTCTTTCCCGAAGAGCTTCCAGGAATTCCTCCCGAACGTCAAGTTGAGTTTCGCATCAACCTAATTCTTGGAGCTACCCCCGTAGCCAAATCTCCGTATCGCTTAGCTCCAGTAGAAATGCAAGAGTTATCCAGCCAGCTCATTGAGTTGCTCAGCAAAGGGTTCATCAAAACGAGTTCCTCACCCTGGGGAGCTCCGGTATTGTTTGTGAAAAAGAAAGATGGATCCTTCCGGATATGTATCGACTATCGTGAGCTGAACAAGTTGACCATCAAAAACCGATATCCTCTTCCACGAATAGATGACCTCTTCGATCAACTTCAGGGAGCCAGTTACTTCTAAAAGATAGACCTTAGTTCAGGGTACCATCAGCTATGAGTTCATGAGAGTGATGTTTTGAAAACAGCTTTCAGGACTACGTATGGAGACTACTATTTTGTAGTGATGCCCTTCGGTCTAACCAACACACCGGCAGTGTGCATGAACCTGATGAACCGGGTGTGTTGTCCTTTTCTAGACAAGTTCGTCATTGTGTTCATTGATGACATACTTGTCTATTCCAGAAGCGAAGAAGATCACAAACAACACTTGAGGTTAGTGTTGGAAACCCTTAGATCCGAAAAGCTGTAAGCGAAATTTTCCAAGTGTGAATTTTGGATTCGGAAGGTAACTTTCCTCGGTCACATGGTAAGCGAGGAGGATATTCATGTGGATCCATCGAAGATCAAAGCGATAGAGAATTGGTCGGCACCGAAGACACCCACAGAAATCTGCCAATTCTTGGGTCTCGCCAGCTACTATCGGAGATTCATTCATAATTTTTTCAGAATCGCCAAACCCTTAACCACTCTGATACACAAAGGTGTACCCTTTTGTTAGAGTGAAAAGCAAGAGACTACGTTCCAAACGTTAAAGCAAGCCTTGTGCAGCGCACCTGTTCTGTCCCTACCCGAAGGGATGGAGGACTTCGTTGTCTATTGTGATGTGTCTAATCAGGGCTTAGGCTGTGTGCTTATGCAAAGAGGAAAAGATATCGCTTATGCCTCGAGACAGTTGAAGGCACACGAAGTCAACTATACCACCCACAACCTGGAGTTAGGTGTCGTAGTCTTTACACTGAAGATTTGGAGACATTATCTCTACGGAACCAAGTGTACGATCTTCACTGACCATAAGTGCCTGCAGCACATCTTCGATCAGAAAGACTTAAACATGAGGCAACGACGATGGGTAGAGCTGCTCAATGACTATGAGTGCGAAATCCGCTACCATCCCGGCAAGGCCAATGTGGTGGCAAATCCCATAGCCGAAAGGAAAGTTCGAGCCGTAAGGTGAAAACGCTGACGATGACCATCCATTCTCACTTATCCATGCAAATCCGAGAAGCCCAACTAGAAGACCTTAAACCCGAGAATGTATCAAGCGAAGCCTTGAGAGGAATGGATAAGAAACTTGAGATCAGAGGTGACGGAGTCTACTGTTTCATGAATCGAGTCTGGATCCCAAAGTTCAGAGGATTCAGGGAGATTGTCGTGGAGGAAGCACACAAGACCAGATACTCGGTTCACCCAGGTTTGGATAAGATGTACCTGGATCTCAAGAAACAATACTGGTGGCCAAACATGAAAGCCAAAACCGGTACATTCATGGGCAAGTGCTTGACTTGCACCAGTGTGAAAATCGAGTATCAGAAACCCTCGGGTTTGCTCCAGCAGCCTGAGATACCCGAGTGGAAATGGGAGATGATTACCATGGATTTCATCACTAAGTTACCCTAATGTCCGAGTGGGTACGATACCATTTGGGTAATTGTCGATCGTTTGACAAAATCTGCTCACTTCATCTCGATCAAAGAATCGTTGAAGATGGAAAGACTCACACGAATCTACATCCAAGAAGTAGTTCGACTGCATGGTGTACCTGCGTCCATTATCTCTGATCGAGATAGCAGGTTTACCTCCAGATTTTGGCAGTCTCTTTAGAAGGCTCTTGGAACTAAACTAGAGATGAGCACGGCTTATCATCCTTAGACCGATGGACAGAGTGAGAGAACTATCCAAACCCTGGAAGATATGCTGAGAGGATGTGCCATCGATTTCTGAAAGTCGTGGGACACACATCTGACTTTGATTGAGTTCTCGTATAACAATAGTTACCACACCAGCATCAAGGATGCCCCGTTTGAAGCTCTGTACGGTCGCAAGTGTAGATCCCCTCTGTACTGGGCCGAGGTAGGGGACACGCAGCTAGCCAAGATTCGATTCCCCGACAGTGCTCTCACTGGTAATGAAATCATCCACGAAACCACCGAGAGAATCATCCAGATCCGAGAACGATTAAAAGCTTCACAAGATAGACAAAAGAGTTACGTCAATATATGAAGAAAACCTATGGAATTACAGGTTGGAGACCATGTCCTGTTGAAGGTTTCACCCTGGAAAGGCATGGTACGCTTTGGAAAGCGTGGAAAACTTAACCTTAGGTACATTGGACCTGTCGAGATCCTCGCCAGGATCGGTCCTGCAGCCTATAAACTTCGATTACCGCATTTGCTTAGTAACATCCATCCTGATGAAATCGAGATCAACGAGAACTTGAACTTCGTGGAGGAACCGATTGAAATCATGGATCGAGAGATCAAACGTACAAAGCGAAGCTGCATCCCGATAGTGAAGGTTTGCTGGAACAAAAGTATCTGCATCTCTTTCCAAATCCATGATTTGTATCTTAATTCTGAATTTCGGGACGAAATTCCCTCTAACAGGGGGATAATGTGTCAACCCGAAGATCGTTCCGTCATTTGTAATCATTCCGTTAATAAATTCGTCGTTTTTGAATTGTTTCTGTTTCGTTTCTAAATTAAGTCATTAATTTTGAGTTTGCTATTATGACTTAATCGGGTGCGACCAAAATCCTTGTCTAACGTCAGTATCGGGTAGAATTTCACTGTGTCCCGAACTAGAACCATATTTAAAGTTCAAAAGGCTTCCATTTGAAGCTTTTGCACCCTCTCTCACTACTCCCTCTCTACAAACTCAATCCTAGGTCCATAATCACCAAAATCAAGCTTCAAATCTTCAAGGTAACCATCCTAACTTGTAGTATAACCTTTTCAGTTTCCAAATCCGTGTTCAAACCATGAATTAGGGCCATAAACATGTGTTTACAGCCCTGGAACACTCATGGGCTGTGAACACATATAAAGTGGGTTTTGGAGCCCAAAAATCTTCCCAAATCACTTATGGAGCTTAGAAATGACATAAGGACTTAATGGATTGGACTTGGAACACCTTGAACTTATCATTTAGGGAGTAAACATGATTTTAATGCCCAAGAACATTCTTGGGCCGTAAACTCCATTTCTTGGGGAGTAAACTCATTTTAAAGTTTTAAGATGCCACTTAAACACATCATAAGCCTTGGATTAAAGTCTAGAAGCAACCACAATCGAGTTAGGGGCCTTAAACATGATGAAAACCAACCCTGTAGGATTTCACGGCCGTAAACCCCCTAAGGATAGATTCATGGGCCGTAAACTCCTATACCTTAGTCAAATGGTGCCCTAAATCCATTCCGTGGCTTGTAAAATGAGTTTGAATCACATGTGATTGATCTAAGGCCACCAAATCATTAAAAGAAAGGGTACTTAGGATCTTACGGCCATAAACTCCTATTTTACAGCCGTAAACTCCATTTGGTATTCCCTTTAGTGGTTTAATCCATTCCTATGCCTTAGATTTAATCCTAGCAACATTTCCCTAGTGTTGTTTGACCCTTGAGCACCATAAAACCCATCACCCATGAGTTCACGGCCGTGAAAACATGCGGACTTAGTATTGTGGCCAAAAACTCCATAAGGAGTTTACTCTTGAAGAGCAAACTCATTATCTATGCCCTATACGTCCGTAGATGTCACCCGGGTCACTCCGAACACTTGTTTAAAGAGTTTTCGCATCTCTGAGTGTATATTCATATCTAATTAGTGGTTCAAAGTCTAATTAGATACAATTGTATATCATTTCATATTACATAGGAACCTCGCGCGTTATCAAGCCCCGAACCGACACTTAGCATCCAAACCGACACGTTTTCTCATTTTGTGAGTTCATACCCCTACACTTTTTCCGTGTTTTCAATGTTTTCACGGGGGAATACAAGCAAAGTACAAGGAATTCTTGTACTCAACACTTATTATTTCATGTATTATGTTTCACATTTCGTATGCTTTTAACACTAGAAACCGAATCAAACAACCGTTTAACTTGCAGAACTTGTTATCGTATTATTTGTGAAAAACATTATAAAATATTATGTTTTATATTTCACAAATGGGTTTCCACATTATAACAGTTAAAAGCATTAACCTTAGAACTTCGAACTTGAAACTTAGAACTTGAACTGTCCTTTGTAACACTCCCCCAAGATACGAGAGTGAAGGACACGTCCTTGATACACTCCCCTGGATAAGAGAGTGAAGGACAATAAACATAGTTTTCCATAATAATTCTTTCAAAACATCCTTGGTAACACTCCCCATAGATTCGAGAGTGAAGGACTACTTTTAGATTCATTAATCATATGATTGGAGACACGTCCTTGGTAACACTCCCCCGATATACGAGAGTGTAGGACTACCCCTGTAACCAGAATCTCCTGGAGGGAGAACGTGAATTGAGTGTACAGATATATACGGGATTGACTATCCCACACCTGGCTGCTAGCTACAGCCGAACCGAAAGGTTCAAGGATGAAAAAAGTCATAATATGATACGGGGCCAGCTACGAGCCTTATCTAGTCTTTAGTATGGTTATAGAACTTTCAATCTAGATTTATGAAAACTTGTTACTTACTTATTAGTTTTATATACATTTTAAAACTAATGCATTTACAAGGATAACCGGGTTTTCAGAACATAACTTTTGCAGTAACCAAACTTTCAGGAAAATAAGGGTTTTTCCTGGGATAACCGAGTTGTTCATAACCAAAGTTGTGTAACGAACGGATAACTAAACTTTACTTATAAGAAAATATGGGATTTTCTTGGATTCGTAACTTTTTCAGAAACCGACAGGAAACTTGTTCATTTTCAGAAAACAAAACCACTTATGAACTCACCAGATTTATGCTGATTTTCAAACTGCTTGTATTCACAGGTCCACGTTAGACAGGTACCCAACGATCCTTTTGGCGAAGACGAAGTACGTAAAAGACACGTAGTTACTTTTGTTCGTATATACATATGTATAAAACTTGTAACACTTTACTTATAAACAAATGTAAATTTTCATATGTAATGTAATGGTTTTTTACTTTGCTTACTATGTGCATTGGTTGTGATACTCAACATGAAGTCACCTCCGCCCCGAATCGTTTCCGCCTTCGGTTTCGGGGTGTGACAACCTCGAACTTTGCCGGATCAACCTGAATACCATTCTAGTTGACATGGTTCCCAAGAAACTAATCCTCGTGCAACCAGAACTCACACTTGGAGAAATTCACACATAGTCTCTCCTCCCTCATGGTCTCCAATACCTCTCTCAAGTGATCCTCGTGCAGCTCCTAGGTCTTGGAATAGACCAATATGTCGTTGATTATTACAGTCACAGACCGATCCAACATCGGTCGACACAAGTTCACGAGGTCCATGAACACAGCTAGAGCATTGGTGAGCCCAAGGGCATCACCACGAACTCATAATGAAGATAATGAGCCCAGAGGACCGTCTTCTGCATATCGTCCTCTCTAACCCTCATCTGCTGATAACTGGAATGAAGATCAGTTTTGAAAAATCAAGATGCACCCTAAAGTTGGTCAAACAAATCATCAATCCTTAGGAGTGGATAAAGGTTCTTCACCTTTAGCTTATTCAACTCCCGGTAGTCAATAGACATCCGATGCGACCCATCCTTCTTCTTTACAGACATAATCGGTGCTCCCCAAGGTGAACTACTCGGTTGAATGAACCCCTTATTAACAGCTAGTGCAGTTGTGTAGACAACTCCTTCATCTCTGGAGGAGTTAACCGATATGGTGCTTTATCTAGACAACTGATGGGTTTTGGCCATAAAAACATCCTATGTGCTCATGCAAACCCTAATGCTTGGATCTAGGTTTCTCTATTGTACATGCAATTCATCCAAGACTTTAAACCCTAGATCTAGCATGTGATAATCAGTATTAACATAAGAATGGGGTTTAGATCTTACCTTGATTGTTATGTAGCAATAACAATCTCAAATCCTCCTTGTAATGGCTTTAGAAAGCTTAGAGTCACAAGTGTCACTCCTCTAATGGCTCACAAACACCAAGAGCAATAGGATGAAGAATGAGAAGAGAGGAGGGTGCCCAAAACGTCCAGAAACCCTAGTAGAACTCTTAGCCACGTTTTTGGGCCTTAAGGGTACTATATATACATGTAGGCTATTAATGTTTTCAACTAGGAAACCCTAATCTGACTACTTAAGCCCTAAGCAGCCCATGGACCCTTTTAGAATAACCCATGGACGATTTCTAATGGGTTTCCCCATAGAATTCGACCAACCTATTATTCCAAGGTGATCCATAGCCCAAATGCAATTATCTTATAATTACAGTTCCAGTCCATTAAGTTTAATTAATCTCTTTTAGCCACAAAACTAATTATCAATTAATTCTTGACTAATATTAATTAAACAATATGATTTCTCCTTTAATATATTATTCTCATAATATATTAATAAATCATAATTAATCATTTCTGTCCATAATTCATCCTATCAAGTTGCTTTGGTGAAGGCAACCGAAAAGGACCATGCACCATCGGGTCAAGTACATACCAAAATAGTTATAGACTTAGACACTAATCCAACAGTCTCCCACTTGGATAAGTCTAATAACTATTCTACATATGACTTCAGATCCTGATCTGCCATCATAGCTTTCAAAAGCCGTTGTCAACTCTGATCTTATTAGATACGCATTTCCTTTAGATAAGGGATCATATATTCCTCCATTCTAGATATCATATAGATATAAGACATGAATTCTAATCATTCTCTCTATACTATTTCCCGACTTCTGATTTATGACGACTGACAATAGACTATAATTGAACACATCAAATTAGTCCTGGCTTGGCCAAGCGCTTAGGTGCCATCACAAAATCATCAACGGGCCCAAAGATATAGCTTTTATGCTACTTTGGATAAAAGGAAAGGATAAACTTTGATTTAATTCTTTCTTGCACTCACTTACCGAATCACACACAAGAATATGTTTTATAAGACAAAGTTACTGGTGCGTTTACATATTACCAATGTGTAACCGGCTCGCAAGATACAACTCACACATCTCGGTTTCAAGAATATAAGATGTTATCGACTCACCAATCACTCGTGATACAATTCATGAATTGATCCAAGTGAGCGTGTGTTTAATCCAATGCTCAAATCATATTCATAAGCACTCATGAACGTTGCAACAAACATTTGCTTATGTATAATACACTTTAGACAATCCACACACCAATTCACGACAGTCTTCATTCATACCTACTTCCAACTTATGAACGACTGTGGTCCGTTCGAATAATTTGATTATTTTGAAATAATTAATTATTCAGGAAGTCAAAACATGCAAAGTGAAACACAAGAATAATACTAATCCTGTATGGCCCCAAAGTCCAGGTATAAATAAAACATTTTTATTTAATCACCATATTGATTACTCATTATTTGTTGTTTCGGGTAATCAACTTCTTACTTGAATTATCACGACACTTGTCCCATGGTCTCATCATGCACACAATGTTTACTTATGGTCCTTACTTTGTGAAATAGATCAAATGAACACATTTCCAATCATACTCATTTCACAACTCCCAATCCTTATCACAAGTGTAAGAATATCAAATTCTTGCCACTCATAGAATATGCTAGATTCTAACATTTTATGCAATAATGCTTTCGTAAAGTCATAGCGAAAAAGTCACAATGACTATTGCCAATGAAATTAGAAAATTCTTTATTGGAGATTGTTACAAGACAATTCCATCGACATGATGTCTCTCACTCAAAGTACATTCCTTGAACATCCTTTTGCATAAAATTTTCTAATCTTGCCATAGACTCTCAATATCCAACTCCTAATATGGAAACATATCCATATTTTCCATATGACAACTCATTCTTAATAGAATCTTATCTATTCATAATAATGTCGATATGGTCCATCCAATACCATACTTCCAACGACTCACAAGCGACCAATTCTCAGCGAACTTTGGATCGTCCTTTGATAGTTGTTTAATTATCTTAGTCAAAACCGATTCTTGTCCTTGACTAAAATTATTAACATTCCACAACCTAAGCCTTTAGATTTGAAATGAAGCATATGTGACATCCCCAAAATCTCGGCCAGAAAAGACCGATTTTCATTTATGCTTTTAGAATAATTTCAGAGTAAATCCTTTTGATTTGAAAGAGTTGCGGAATTTGTTCCCAAAACAAAACATGATAAAACAATGTTTACCAAAGCATTTCATAAAAGAAATGTATTTTCATTATATAATCAAAACTCGGGGTGTCATGTTCCGATACAGATCAATAACCATAAACGATAACATTACAAGTCATTCAACAAATATATACATATACAGACTTGTAAACAAAACAACTTGATGGTTCATCCATCTCATGCTCTTGCGCCACTTCCTATAATACAAATAAAACTGAGTGGGTCAGGCTTGGGAGCCTGGTGAGCATATAGGGTTTTCAACCCACAATAAATAATCATATTTAATTTCCACCAACCAACAATAACCCAATTACCCATTCCCGTTATTCTCACTTTATGTCCCTAAAATAACTAACATAAGGGACCTAGTCTAAGAATATTTCATCAGGGCGACAACACATGCTTTGGGGGTTCCTCAGCAATATAAGTCAAATAAGGCAACCATGAGGGGGATGGAGTACAACGAATGAACACCCAAGTTCATTAACACCTACAGGTGGCGAACCTGCTAATGTTTCCACAAGACTATCTAGAAAAGTCCGTGGTCGTCATCTAAACTCCGCTAGATGACTAAATCAAACAACAACGAGGCCTCTCATCTATTTATTACACACCAACTATCTACCCATGTTCTACCCAACATATCAGTAGATAAAAATATACATTTTTGTACATACTTTAAAAACCTGTATAGCATGCTTTAATCAAAAAATATTTCACATAACAGATGAGGCACACACACATAACACGTATTTCATAGAGAATAATCATATCTATGAGCTAGAAGAAAGTGAATACACATTCACACATATAAACAACAATATACTTAATACACTCAAACCATACTTGTATTATTATCGTGTTTATGAAAGGTAGTATACACTCACTTGATCAGAAGATGACCGGACAACACTACGACTTGCAGAAGTAGTAATCGTCAGCAGATCTGGAAGATCTTCACAAAATCGAACTTCTCGCGGGTAGAGATTCGGCTCGGGAACCGCACTTCTCGGGATCTTCGGGATCTCGGGACTTGCCTCGGGGCTCGAGAATATTACCGGGGCTTCGAGGTATTTCTGGCACGCAAATCAATGCAAAACGGGAGACAGAAGAGAGAAAATAGCAAAAGAACTCGGCTGCCCTCGCATCCTATTTATAGGAGGCTGGAGCCTCGGAGTACGCGGGACATACTGCTCCGAAACGTCATGGCGTTCGTCATCCGAAGAACTCGAGTGCGAGGTGCATCATGCTTCGCTGTACGCGGGGCGTACTTCGGATCAGATCGGTAACTCCTTCGGATAATCATCCAAATTAAAGATTAAATTTAAATACAAAATATTTACTAAACTTCGGAAATTCATATCTTCTTCATACGAACTCCGTTTTCGACGTTCTTTATATCCACGCGAAGGTGAGACTACGCTCTACAACCTTCGTTTAGACTCCGTCAGCTAATTTTAACTTTATTTTTATTATTTATTTTTAATAGGCCGGGATAGAAAAACTTCGTTATAAATTCATAACTTCTTCGTTTGACGTCCGTTCTCGCCTAACTTTTTATCGCTTCGATACCAACAACAAGACCTTCGATCCTCGTTTAGATTGGTTCGGCTAAAAACCGCTCAATCTCAAATCGAGTATTTCGGGCTGCACACTGCTAAGTCGAAACTTTAATAAATCTTAACTTCCTCATACGAAGTCAAATTTGGGCGTTCTATATATATTCGGAAACCTCGTTTCAACTACTACAACATCAACCAAAGATATCAAGTTTATTTTACACTTAAATTTTGACACTTATTTTTATTCTTAATTAATCCAACCACATAATTAAGCAATTAAGCACAAAACACATTATACTCAAATGATACAATCTTATTATTTCAAAACGGGTTACAAAGGTTAACCTAGACTATTACATTGCTAAAAATGGAAAGCCCGGAAACACAGGTGTTACAATTCTCTCCACCTTAGAATGATTCCGTCCCCAGAATCACACATCAAAAAACAAGTGCGAATAGCAACTCAACATGTCACTCTCCGTCTCCCAGGTGAGATTCGGCCCATTCGTGTGTTTCCATCGGGCAAGCAATAACCCAACCATTTTGCGTCGCAACTTCTTAGTCTTTCGTTCAACAATTGCCTCTGGTTCTTCAATCAACCTTTTGTTCTTATCAATTCTCAATTCAGAAATTGGAATTATGTCGGGAACTTCTCCCATGAACTTCCTCAAATAACACACATGAAAAGTGTTGTGAATTCCATTCAGTTCTTCTGGTAGTTCGAGCTTGTAAGCTTGGTTCCCAATTCTCTGAAGAACTTTAAATGGTCCAATAAACCTTGGACTCAACTTTCCCCTTTTACCAAATCTTATAAGTCCCTTCCACGGCGAGAATTTAAGCAAAACCGAATCTCCAATTTCAAAAGTCATCGGTCTTCGCTTCTTGTCAGCATAGCTCTTTTGACGATCTTGAGCTGCTAACATTCTTTCTCTAATTATTTTCAACTTTCCAGCGGTTTGATGAACCATCTCCGGTCCCATAAACTGCTTTTCCCCAGCGTCAAGCCAACAAGATGGCGTACGACACTTCTGTCCATACAAGGCTTGATAAGGTGCCATCTTAATGCTCGAGTGGAAACTATTATTGTAGGAAAATTCTACCAATGGTAAATGTTCATCCCAATTACCTAGGAATTCCAAGGTACATGATCTTAGCATATCTTCAAGTGTTTGTATTGTTCTTTCACTCTGACCATCAGTTTGCGGATGTTAAGTTGTACTTAAACACAACTTGGTACCTAATTCCTCTTGTCGACTTTTCCAAAACCTCGAGGTGAAACGGCTATCACGATCCGACACAATCGTTAACGGAACACCGTGAAGCCTCACAATTTCCTTCACGTAAGAATTCACAAGCTTCTCCATAGACCATTTCTCCTTGGCTGCTATGAAATGTGCACTCTTAGTGAATCGATCAACGACCACCCAAATCATGTCGTGACCACTTTTTGTGTGGGGTAGTTTAGTGACAAAATCCATCGCAATGTCTTCCCATTTACCCATAGGCATAGGTAAAGGTTCTAAACTACCGTACGGTTTCTGATGCTGTGTCTTGACTCTCGCACAAGTCACACACTCAGCCACATACTTTGCAACATCAAGCTTCATCGTCGGCCACCAGTAGTAAGGTTTCAGGTCTCTATACATTTTAGTGCTACCGGGATGAATCGAGTACATGGTCTTGTGAGCTTCTTCCATCAAAAGATCCCTAATTCCTCCTGACTTAGGTACCCAAATACGATCTTGGAATACCTTCAGTCCATGACTGTTTATACCGAACACTAACGTTTTACCCAAACGTTCCTCCTTTCGGTCGTTCTTCTCAGAAGCTTCCTCTTGAGCTTTCTTTATACTTTCCACAATGGTCGAGACAACTTCAATTCTCAACGCCCTTGGTCTTTTCCTTTCAAGATTGACTTTCCGACTGAGAGCATCAGCAACAACATTAGCTTTACCGGGATGGTAAAGTATCTCACAGTCGTAGTCTTTAAGTAATTCTAGCCAGCGTCGTTGCCTCATATTCAATTCTTTCTGATTAAAGAGATATTGGAGACTCTTATGATCAGTGAAAAGTTTGCACTTCGTGCCATAGAGGTAATGCCTCCATATTTTCAGAGCGAAAACTACCGCTGCCAACTCCAAATCATGAGTCGGGTAATTCTTTTCATGCTCCTTCAGCTGTCGAGACGCATATGCTATCACCTTTTCTCTTTGGATCAAAACACAACCCAATCCAAACCCAGACGCATCGCTATAAACAGTGAAGTCTTCAACTCCATCGGGTAAAGAAAGTATCGGTGCCTCGCATAGCTTTTTTTTTAGCTTCTCGAATGCTTCTTTATGCTTATCACTCCAAGCATAAGTAGCTCTTTTGTGGGCCAAAGCTGTTAATGGAGTAGCAATCGAAGAAAAACCTTGGATAAACCTTCGGTAATATCCGGCTAATCCTAAAAAGCTTCGAATCTCCGTGGGACTTTTCGGTTGTTCCCACTTCATCACAGCTTCGATCTTCGCTGGATCAACCATTATTCTTTCTTGGTTGACCACGAGACCCAAGAATTGGACTTCACGAATCCAAAAATCACACTTAGAGAACTTTGCATATAGCTTCTCCTTCTTCAATACTTCCAACACTTCTCGCAAGTGTCTGCCATGCTCCTCCTGGATTTTCGAGTAAATCAGAATGTTGTCTATGAACACTATCACAGATTTATCAAGGAACAGATTACAAACCCTATTCATCAAATCCATGAACGCTGCTGGAGCATTGGTTAGTCCAAACGACATAACCAAGAACTCGTAGTGTCCATATCCAGTTCTGAATGCAGTGTTCTCGATATCTTGCTCTCTTACTTTTAGTTGATGATATCCTGACCTAAGATCGATCTTCGAGAAATAGCTCGAACCTTGCAATTGATCAAACAGGTCATCAATCCTTGGCAACGAATATCTATTCTTTATTTTTGCCTTGTTCAGCTCTCTGTAATCAATGCACATTCTCATACTTCCATCTTTCTTCTTCACGAATAACATTGGAGCTCCCCAGGGTGATGAACTAGGTCGAATGCAACCTTTATCCAATAATTCCTGAAGTTGCATCATCAGCTCCTTCATCTCCGTCGGTGCTAATCGATAAGGTGGTTTTGCTATTGGTGTGGTTCCTGGTAACAAGTCAATTCTGAACTCCGCTTGTCTATCAGGTGGTAATCCAAGAAGATCTTCAGGAAATACTTCCGGATAATCACACACCACTGGAATATTCTGCATCACCTTGTTTTCCTTCTTAGCATCAATCATGAATGCTAAATATGATGTACATCCCTTGGTCAAACACTTTCTGGCTTTCATTAGGGAAATGATTCCAGAATTCACTCGTCGTTTGTCCCCATACACCATAAACGAATCTTTCCCAGGCAGGTTTACTTTAACTATCTTCTTCTTGCACAATATTTCGACATCATTGGCGCAAAGCCAATCCATTTCCAGAACGATGTCGAAACCATTAAGTTCGATAGGCAATAATTCCTCGTGAAACTTATTCCCATTAAGGTCGATTAAGACGTCTTTCATACGATGGCTAACAGGTACAAACTTGCCACTAGCAACTTCGACTAATAAAGCATTATCTAGTCTATCAACACGCAAATCTAGCTTTCAACCAAACTCATGTGAAATAAAGGAGTAGTTGGCTCCAGAATCAAACAAAATTTGAGCAGGTAATTCGTTTACGAGAAAGGTACATGAAGCGACATCAGCTTCATCTTTCGTGGCCTCAAGTGTCATCTGGAAGGCTCTCGCCTTCGACTTTGGTGGAATGTTGGACCTAGCTGCCTCCTTCTTCTTCGGACAGTCTTTCAAAATGTGCCCCTCTTCATTGCAACCAAAACACATCCTTTTGTTGTTCGGACACTCATTGGCAAAATGCCCAATTTTTCCACACTTGTAGCAGGTTACATCCTCACTACATTTTCCAAAGTGCTTTTTCTTACACTTATCACACCACTTCGCTTTGCCTCCTTTTCCTCCACCAAACGTTTTCGAATCAGATTTCAAATATTTGCTTTTCTTACCGGAACCAGATGTTCCCTCAAACTTTCTCTTCTCACCAACCTCAACCTTTGTTGGATTAATGTCTAAGTCCATAACTATAATTGGTAGACTTGACCCGACCCGGCATGGTCCATTTGGGTTGCATACCATCATGCACTTGGATAGACTATAATGAGAGAAATAAGACACTTATGGTTATTAATATATTATAAGTTCTAGTATATTAATAATAAGAATAATAAGATTATTTAATTAGTATTGATCAAGAATTAATCTGGGATTAATTAAGTGATCAAAAGAAGACTAATTAAATATATGGGTTGATTGTGTAAATCATCCATACTTGTATGGTGGGCTAATGCTCCATGGATTATCTAGTTGGGCCAAAACCCATATGATGCTCCATGGATGCTCCATGGTGTATTTGAACCCATGGATCCAAGGAAATGGAAAGTCATGACAATTAGGGTTTGCCCTAATTGTAACACTATATAAAGATATTATTCTTGGCAAAATCGGCGACTAGTATTATTCTAGAGAGGGCTAGCCGATTTCATGAGTTGTAGAATTCTCTCAAGCTATTCTAAGAGTTTTGATGATTGTGATTCCATTTGAGGTATCACACTTGGGGCACTAGGCACTCAAGCTTCATGAAGACTTTCTACACCAAAGAGGTATGTATTCTATCTTGCTATAGTCATTGTTTTGTATGCTAGATTAGGATAATACCTTGGAAGTTCTTATTTGCATGTATAATAGAGAAAACATAGATCCAAGGTATTTAGGGTTGCATGTACACTTAGGAGTGTTAGAATGCTCAAAACCCAACAGTGGTATCAGAGCCTAGGCTTGTTTTCTTGTTATACTTGCAAAAGAAGCTGGAAAATCGAGTTTTGATGCTGTCTGCCCAGCAGACTCGCCGAGTCCATGAATGGACTCGCCGAGTCCTAGGCAAAATGCATCCAACTCGCCGAGTTGGTTCGTGCACTCGACGAGTTGGACCCCCAGACAGCATATATTCGACTTTTTTGGCTGGAATTGGACTAGGAACATTACCCTAAGTTGTTTTTGAACTTATAAACTTGTCTTGATGTGGTAATGTTCATGCTAATCCATTTTCAAAGATAATTGTCAATAGATTCATGTTTTGTATTAGTTTAAGGTTTAGACTAATTACATGAAAAAGTTTGATTTGAATTATCTTGTTCTTTTGAGTTGCTTAGATTAATAGAAATGTTGAGTGAAATAGTTGTTTTCAATCCATTTTAATCTAAGAGTTGAGTATAAAATGTGTTTGTGTAACTTGTCCTCAAGTTACATGAAGAGTCACATTAAAGACTCATAAAATTCATAAGAGTTGGCAATGGTTACAAAATGAAGAGTCTTGTGTCATTGAATAATTTTTATGACTCCATAACTTGTCCTCAAGTTATGGAAGTTCAAGAGTCACTTCATTAAAAGAAAAAAATATGTAACCATAATTACATCCATAAGTTATAAAATAAAGAAAAGTTAGTTCTTTTATTAGTTTAAAGTCTTCCATAACTTGTCCTCAAGTTATGGAACTTGAAGAGTTTTTGGATTAAAACTACTTTAAACACATAAGTTATGGAATTAATTAGTTTTGAATAGTTTCAAAACTTGCCCTCAAGTTTTGGAATTTGTAAAGTTTTCACTTAGAATTTTAAAAGTTAAAATTCAACCCTTATACTTTATAATATTATAAGTTAATAATATATATTTGTATAAGGGTAAAGTCAGTCTTACCGCTAGTACGCCTCATTCACGAAGCCGGTCTATAAGGTGGGTATAAGGTTGTTGCCTATAAAATGGCAACTTAATGGGTGTCCACTCTCACCCACCGCTTGCTTGACCGGTGGAGGGTCGTTAGCCGAACGGGTTTGACAGGACTATAATTCTCCCTTCATTAAAAGTATTAATGATAATACTAAGTAACTAAACTCTTAATAATACCCAATCTTAGTTACTTAGGAAAAATGTGAATAAGGTGCTAACCCATGAAATTACACTTTACACTTTGTCTAAGGCGTTAGTGGAGCGTGTGTGGTTAACCGGCACACTAACTTGGACTTAACAAGGTAGGTAAAGGGTGACTTAATGTTTATCATAGTATCGATGGAGCGTGTGTGGTTAACCAGCACATCGATTGAGGGGTAAACACTTAAGGGTACCAAGTAATTTGCATGGTTACTTCACACCTTGTTTTGTGATCCTCGGCATCTCAGTCACAAAACCTGAAGGGCACACTCGAGATTGAAACATGCCTTTGAACAGTTCAATGAATCTCAAAGATCTAGGAGTTTCCAAACCAATTAAAACCTAATAATACATTTCGTTTATCTTGGTGGAAATTGGTGAATCGTCATTCACCTACCTTCAAATATTTTATAGCTTGGATTACGGCATACCTCTTCTAAGTTATAAAATAGTTTGTTGGGTCCTAGCCTTAATATTTCATATTGGGTGTCATATTAAGGACTTTAAATCAACTATCTTGAATATCTCCCAAAAGATGTCTGTAATAGACACCTATGATCTTCCCAAATCTCTTAAAACAAGGTTTCCTAAATGAAGATGATGTCCCTTGGAAATCATACTTCTTTCTCCTCCTCCAACTATTCTCCCTAACCCACAAGTTGTTGAAAAGTTTAAGGTCACTCAAGCCCTATTGGCAAGGCAAGGTCTAGGTGTGGTCATGTCTTGGAGATGTAGTCACATATTGACAAGCCGGGAGAGTTGAGTGTCAAAGTCTTGAGAAAGTTGGTGGTTCAACTACTTTCTAAGTCACATAGTGAGTTCTTTTGGAACACCTATGAAACAGACTATGACAAGACCCTTAATGATCTTATCTAAGATCAACTTCCTAAAACTTTATGGACATTGACAATGATGACATTGGATATCCAGTAAAGCATTCTCTTCCCAATGGAAAGGGATCGGCCATAGTCAACTCGGTTGACCAAATGGTAAAGAGAAAAGCTAAGTCTGTGATATTCTCGTGTACCATTATCAAAGGGTCCATATGTTTATATTGCCAAAGGAAGGGGCACTGGTTGCGTAGCTGCCAAATTTACCTAAGGAAGTTAAAGTCAATAAGTTTGACTCTACTTCAGGTAAAGTCCACTATCTAACTCTGTTAAGTTTCTATCCTGAGATTCTTGATACATAATGTGACTGGGTCACATGGTGATGTTTAAGAATCAAAGGAAAGTGAAGAAACTTAAAGAAAGAATATGCTGAATCTGATTGCATAGATGGATTTCTATCGCATAGTTTGAAAAATCGGATTCTTGAGCTACTTCTTAGGAGTTATGAGATATTGCTTAGGAATAGATAACAACAAGTTTTCATATGGATTGTAAGGATAGTTTTTCCGCAAAGTTTTAAAATAAAAGAAAAATTTTTGATTTTATTTATTTTAAAATATCCTTACAATGGCATTTGAGGAAAAATTGTTGCTTATATAATTCCATTAAGAGCAAGAGTGGAAATATGAAATTGATTCTTTCATTTGTGGTAATGTCTAAATTTACCAAATAAGGAAAGATTCTCATCACCCAAGTTTCAAGTGGACCGGAACTTGGAATCATGCAAGTTGTATAGCATGATGAATGAGAACTTTCAAGCATTGGAAAATGAAGACTAATTACTTATTCACATGGATGTGTGAGTCAATTAATGGACTAAGGGATCGAGTACATAGTCTTGTGCACTGATTTAGTCCACCACAAAAGTTTGATAAGACTATTCGTCATGATTTACTTAAGTTCAGTAAATATGATTATACTTACAAGCTTAAGTGTAACTCTGAGACATTGGAAAAGGTTTCAATGTATGGCAGAGCGAATAAGAAGAATCAAATTAGGCAGAAGGATAAAAGTTTCTCAAATCTGAAAAGATGGGAGAGTACTTTAGTATCAGTTTTGTGATCATCTTAATGATTAAGAAACCATAGCACAATTAGTTCTCTAAGAAAATCTTAGTGCATTCTTATGACTACGAAGAGGAACTTGAATTGTTGAAGTGGTTAAATCAAGAAGATGAGTCATACTTCGTTCCAATACAAGTCTTAGAGTCATACTCCAAGATTGTAACTTCAATGACATGTCTTAAAGAAGGTTTAAAACACTTGTCAAATGTAAGAGTAAAAGTTTTCTACTCTTGTACATTTGAAATTGGTAAGTTGTGATGTTTTGGATAAAACAAAGATCAACTTAGGCCAAATGTGTGAAGTGTTTGTCTTGATTAGAATCCACACTATCTCTTGGATATTTGACAAGGGAGTCTTATAGGTCAAGAGGACAGTGGGAGCCTTAAAGGTCTTGAAAGTCTCAAGAACTAATCAAGAATAGAACCTGAAGTTCTTCACTAGCACACGACTTGAGGTTTATAACCTATCGTGTTGACATATTCTGTGCCCATTCCAGTTAAAGTTGGCTTTGCATATGAGTTCTTAGAGTTCTCAATTTGTTGCACAACAACTTGGAAGCAATGGCAGGCCCTTGAGCTGCTAGGTGGCAAGAGATTAGATTGAGTTCAATCCATATGGTTTTGGATTTGTCATTATCTTTGTCTTGTGATTATGGTTTTGACAAATTCACATGGATAAGAACACATACACCATATAAATCTAAGTGTCATAAGGTTTCTCTCCGATTCATGAAAATGATGGTGAGGAAACACTTTCACTAAGTAGATTTTATCTAGATAGCAATTGTGATATTTGCATTCTCAAAGTCGTTAGTGGAGCGTGTGTGGTTTACCGGCACACTAACCTGGACTTGTGAGAAATGGCAAAAAGGTCTAACCATTATGATTACGGCATACCTCTTCATAATTGTTTAGACACACAAGTGTGCTATCTAAGGGAAGGTGTATGATTTTGATAAAGTTTTATCAAAACAATCTAGTATCAGAAATCTGAACTTTGGTAAGAAAGCCAATAAAGTATTGATTTCTAGAAGTTGAGCTTTTTGAGTACATGTCAAAGCTAGTGGGAGCATAAGTGTTATGCTAACAATCATCATGTTAGTGGGAGCATGATAATTATGATAAGTATTGCAAGTTAGCAATGTTAATTATAGAATACAAAAGGTTTCATTTGGGAAAGAGTTGTTTTGCTATAATTAAGGGAGAGGAAATTATACTTCATCTCAAATCTATAAGCTTAGATCGTGAGGTTTTAATCATTTAGTCAAGGATATATATGAATTTCATGTTGGAATGGCTCAACATAAGGAAATTATGTATATGGGTCCATTATTTGCGTTCTAAAATTCGATTATGATTACGACATCCCTTTTCATAATCTGAATTATGAGAACTTGGCAAATAGAAATGGAAATGTTATAGCAAAAGACTGGTTTAGTCTTTATGTAAGACATCATGAATCGTGTCCCATATGCTTCGGATATAGGATCGATTACATGTGCTATATTCATCCGTTCTAAAATTTTTCAAATGCCTAGGGCATTAAGAAGGGAAAAGGTATAGAACTGGATATGACTAAAAGGATTAAAAAATTGTCGAGGACAATCTAAGGTTTACCAAAGATTGGTTGCTCAAGGACAATTGGAAGTATAGTGATAATTCTGGAAGGACCATATTGACATAATCTGTAAGGAGGCAACTCTTGTTCAGAAGTGATAGTCAAAATGGAATCTGGAAATGTTTCAAAGTTAGAATTTTCAATCTGTTTAAGATTAGGAAACTTAATGCAAGAAGAATGTTTCCAAGGAGCTGATCTCCTTTGGAATACTCTGTAATGATTGTTGGCAAGTCTTTCTGACTTTGTGCATAATCATTACAAGAGGATCAATGGATATAAGTTTAGAATCTGACAGATTCCAGTAAATGGCATGAATTTGGAATTCTTGCATTTTCAGTAAGGATTTGGGAGTGTGAAAAAAGAATCATTGAAGTTATGTTCAATGGATCTAGTTCACAAAGTAAAGATCATAGACAAACATAGTATGCATACTTAGTGTGTGGCATGACTAGTGTTTAGAAAACATAGTATACATGCTTGGAGCATGGGACAACTGTTGTTTTAAATTCAAGATTAAAGTTGATAGCTGAAACAGTATACAATGAATAATGTGTAATCATATGGTGATAACTAAAAGGTGTTTTATTTATATTCATAAGTTCTGAGACCATATTGGATTCAATTATTATTGTGTTTCACTTTGCATGTTTTGACTTCCCGAATAAACTAGGTTATTCTTCCGGAATGACTAAGTTATTCAAACCATCCACAGTCGGTCATATGTTGGAAGTAGATATGAACATGATGGGTTGTAGAGGTCTAAGGTGTTGGACAAGGCTACAGCAATCATGAGTGCTCATAAGTTCTGAGTATTGGATTCAACCCGCGCTTATTGGAATCACTTCATGGATTTTATCACGAGTGATCATGAGACGATAATATCTTATATTCTTCAAACCTAGAGATATGAGTTGTTACTATGAGTTGGTTGTACATTGATTGCACGAAATCGCATTTGGTAACTCGGTGCTATAAAACGTGCCGTTGTGTATGATTCAACAAGTAGTAGAACAAGCCATATGAGTCGAAGTTTATCCATTCCTTTTACCTTCGGGATAAAAGCGATATCTGTGGGCCCCTCGATGATTTGATGATGACAAATGGGAGTGCTCGGCCGGGCCAGGACTGATTTGATTTGTTCAATTAGTCAGTCGTCATAAATCGCAAATCGGGAAACAACAAATGGACAGAGAGAATGATTATAATCCATGTCTCAGTCCATATGATATCTAGAATGGAGGAATATATGATCCCTTATCTAATGGACAAGTCATTGACAAAGGTCAGAGTTCATCTACAAGGTCAGAGTTCGACAGAAGCTTTTGAGAGCTACGATTGCCGGTTGGTTCCTGAAGTCATACGCAATAATAGTTTTAGACTTATCCAAGTGGGAGACTGTTGGATTAATGTCTAAGTCCATAACTATAATTGGTAAGACTTGACCCGACCCGGCATGGTCCATTTGGGTTGCATACCATCATGCACTTGGATAGACTATAATGAGAGAAATAAGACACTTATGGTTATTAATATATTATAAGTTCTAGTATATTAATAATAAGAATAATAAGATTATTTAATTAGTATTGATCAAGAATTAATCTGGGATTAATTAAGTGATCAAAAGAAGACTAATTAAATATATGGGTTGATTGTGTAAATCATCCATACTTGTATGGTGGGCTAATGCTCCATGGATTATTTAGTTGGGCCAAAACCCATATGATGCTCCATGGATGCTCCATGGTGTATTTGAACCCATGGATCCAAGGAAATGGAAAGTCATGACAATTAGGGTTTGCCCTAATTGTAACACTATATAAAGATATTATTCTTGGCAAAATCGGCGACTAGTATTATTCTAGAGAGGGCTAGCCGATTTCATGAGTTGTAGAATTCTCTCAAGCTATTCTAAGAGTTTTGATGATTGTGATTCCATTTGAGGTGTCACACTTGGGGCACTAGGCACTCAAGCTTCATGAAGACTTTCTACAACAAAGAGGTATGTATTCTATCTTGCTATAGTCATTGTTTTGTATGCTAGATTAGGATAATACCTTGGAAGTTCTTAATTGCATGTATAATAGAGAAAACATAGATCCAAGGTATTTAGGGTTGCATGTACACTTAGGAGTGTTAGAATGCTCAAAACCCAACAACCTTGTCGGTGGTTCTCCCCTTAATCATGTTCTCAACAGACTTGGCAGCCTTGATAGCTGCCTCTAGAGTATGTGCCTGACGTACTGGTACCTCGTACTCCCATGGGAGTCCCTTCGCATACCGGTCCACCTTTGTCAACTCGTTTGGGATGATACGCAAGGAAAACTCCATCTTATCGGTGAAGTTATTGGTGTATTCATCAACTGACATGCTGCCTTTCGTCAATGTCAGAAACTTGTTCTCTAGTTCCAACAGATTTTGAGCCGAGCAGAACTTGCGCTTGAACTGCACCAAGAATTCTACCCATGTCAATTGTAGTGGCTCATTAGGGCTTAAAGTCTTCCCTAGAGTGTTCCACCAACGAACGACTCCACCTCGAAACTGACGCACTGCATAGATAGTCTGCAACTTGCCTCTGCAGCCACAAGTCATGAAGGCTAACTCCATTTCGGAGATCCAATCCATAACTCCAATCGGATCCTCCTTTCCATTGAAGGTCGATGGTTTGCAAGTTAGAAAGTCCTTGTACTTGCAGCCCATTCCATCGTTCCTTCCATCATGGTTGTTTTGCCTAACTATCACTGGGTTGGCTTGACCAACGGACCCACTGAAGTTTCCACCTTCCGAGTGCCCTTCATTTAATTCAGGCTCTTCCACACGAATTGACAGTTCTTCACGATTTTGTTGAAGCAACCGTCTAGTTTCATCCATTTGACGATCCAACATCATCTGAATCATCATTTGCACACCAGCCATGGTTATTGGCTCAGGTGCTGTTGCTACGACAGGTACTTGTTCAATCACTGATGGTTGATTCCTGTTTTCATCAACATTCCCAACTGCACTTCTTGTTCTCACCATTTTGATCTACACACCGAATAAGGTGAAATTAGATCCTCAATCACGATAGATATTCAAATCATCCTTATCACTCCGAAACGTTTACATGCTAGTTCTAATATCGTAGAGGTACGCTTAGAATCCTACACACATAAGGTTTCTAGATCCGGTCGGCAATAGACCATAGATCCGAACAAATAATATCATATATGGCAACATATAACATTTAGCACATAAAGCATTTTAGGCAAATTTCCTAAAATAAACTAGTGCTCGTGTCTAAAATATCACAGACACACATCTCAAAATTTCCCTTAGCATTCTAAGTTTAAGTCTAGAAATCCTACAAATTCCTAGTTCGCTTAAACTAATCCTCTGATACCAACTGTGACATCCCCAAAATCTCGGCCAGAAAAGACCGATTTTCATTTATGCTTTTAGAATAATTTTAGAGTAAATCCTTTTGATTTGAAAGAGTTGCGGAATTTGTTCCCAAAAACAAAACATGATAAAACAATGTTTACCAAAGCATTTCATAAAAGAAATGTATTTTCATTATATAATCAAAACTCGGGGTGTCATGTTCCGATACAGATCAATAAGCATAAACGATAACATTACAAGTTATTCAACAAATATATACATATACAGACTTGTAAACAAAACAACTTGATGATTCATCCATCTCATGCTCTTGCGCCACATCCTATAACACAAATAAAACTGAGTGGGTCAGGCTTGGGAGCCTGGTGAGCATATAGGGTTTTCAACCCACAATAAATAATCATATTTAATTTCCACCAACCAACAATAACCCAATTACCCATTCCCGTTATTCTAACTTTATGTCCCTAAAACAACTAACATAAGGGACCTAGTCTAAGAATATTTCATCGGGGCGACAACACATGCTTCGGGGGTTCCTCAGCAATATAAGTCAAATAAGTCAACCATGAGGGGGATGGAGTACAACGAATGAACATCCAAGTTCATTAACACCTACAGGTGGCGAACCTGCTAATGTTTCCACAAGACTATCTAGAAAAGTCTGTGGTCGTCATCTAAACTCCGCTAGATGACTAAATCAAACAACAACGAGGCCTCTCATCTGTTTATTACACACCAACTATCTACCCATGTTCTACCCAACATATTAGTAGATAAAAATATACATTTTTATACTTAGTTTAAAAACCTGTATAGCATGCTTTAATCAATACATATTTCACATAACAGATGAGGCACACACACACATAACACGTATTTCATAGAGAATAATCATATCTATGAGCTAGAAGAAAGTGAATACAATTTCACACATATAAACAACAATATACTTAATACACTCAAACCATACTTGTATTATTATCGTGTTTATGAAAGGTAGTATACACTCACTTGATCAGAAGATGATCGGACAGCACTACGACTTGTAGAAGTAGTAATCCTCAACAGATCTGGAAGATCTTCACAAAAATCGAACTTCTCGTGGGCAGAGCTTCGGCTCAGGAACCGCACTTCTCGGGATCTTCGGGATCTCAGGACTTGCCTCGGGGCACGAAAATATTACCGGGGCTTCGGGGTATTTCTGGCACACAAATCGATGCAAAACGAGAGAGAGAAGAGAGAAAATAGCAAAAGAACTCGGCTGCCCTCGCATCCTATTTATAGGAGGCTGGAGCCTCGGAGTACGCGGGGCGTACTGCAGTACGTAGGGCGTACTGCTCCGAAGAACTCGAGTGCGATGTGCGTCGTGCTTCGCTGTACGCCGGGCGTACTTCGGATCAGATCGGTGACTCCTTCGGATAATCATCCGAATTAAAGATTAAATTTAAATGCAAAATATTTAATAAACTTTGGAAATTCATATCTTCTTCATACGAACTCCATTTTCGACGTTCTTTATATCCATGCGAAGTTGAGACTACGCTCTACAACTTTCGTTTAGACTTCGTTGGCTAATTTTAACTTTATTTTTATTATTTATTTTTAATAGGCCGGGATAGAAAAACTTCGTTATAAATTCATAACTTCTTTGTTTGACGTCCGTTCTCGCCTAACTTTTTATCGCTTCGATACCAACAACGAGACCTTCAATCCTCGTTTAGATTTCTTCGGCTAAAAACCGCTCAATCTCAAATCGAGTATTTCGGGCTGCACACCGCTAAGTCGAAACTTCAATAAATCATAACTTCCTCATACGAAGTCAAATTTAGGCGTTCTATATATATTCGTAAACCTCGTTTCAACTACTACAACATCAACCAAAGATATCAAGTTTATTTTACACTTAAATTTTGACGCTTATTTTTATTCTTAATTAATCCAACCACATAATTAAGCAATTAAGCACAAAACACATAATACTCAAATAATACAATCTTATTATTTCAAAACGGGTTACAAAGGTTAACCTAGACTATTACGTTGCTAAAAATGGCAAGCCCGGAAACACAGGCGTTACAGCATAATATTCTCTCCCTTAATTATAGCAAAACAACTATTCAACCCTTACAACTTTGCAAAGTATGACTCTTGTTTTCTATAATTAATATTGCTAACTTGCAATACTTGCCTTAATAATCATACAAGCATAACATTTATGCTCCCACTAGCTTTGACATGTATTCAGAAAACAGCTTAACTTCCAGAAAAACAATACCTATTGAATTTCTTAAGTTCATATTTCTAATACCTAATGCTTTGATAATCCTTTATCTAAGCTTCTCAAACTTATACACCTTTGCCTTAGATAGCTCATATGTGTGTCTAAACAATTCAGACTAATTGCCAAATCTCATAATTCGAATTATGGAAAGGGATACCATAACCATAATCGAATTCGAGAATACAATTTCACAATCACTACCTTCTTAAAATCTCTCTTAGTGAAAGCATTTCCTCACAGTCATTTTCATGAAGGACAGAATCTTATGAAACTTAGATTTTAATGGTGTATTTGTTCCTATCCATGCGAATTTGTCAAAACCAAAGTTTGCGACAATTCCAAACTCATTTGGACCGAACTTTATTGATCTTGATTTCTTGCCTTATGGTAACACGAGTGCCCACCATGTCTTCCAAGCAGTTAAGCAGCTCACCCTTTCCTATCAATGTACTTTCCATTGATCAAGGTGCTTGCCTTTTATGCGTTCAAATGAGAACTAATAGAACTCACATGCATAATTAACTCAATTGGAATGGCATAGAAACAAAATAGTGTAAACACGATAGGTTGTAAACCTCAAGTCATGTGCTAGTGATGATCGAAAAGGTTTATTCTTGATTAGTTCTTGAACTTTTCAATACCATTAAGACTCCTACTGACTCTTTGACATATAAGACTCTCTTGTCAATAAACATTTCTCGACAAAAAAATATTTAACAGTTAGTGTAGCTTTTATCAAGACAAAAACACTTCACAAAATTGGTCCTAGTTGGTCTTTGTCTTATCCAAGACATCACAACTTTCCAATTTCAAATATGCAGTAATAAGAAAACCTTTTCAAATTCCACATTTGATGAATGTTATAAACCTTCATAAGACTTGTCACTCAATGTCACAATGTTAACTCTAAGACTTGTTTTGGAATGAAGTATGATTGACTTCTTGATTTAACCATTTCTTCAATTCTTGATTCCTGTTCTCAGACATACAGTTGTACTAAGACTCACTTAGAGGATCAATTGAGATATGGTTCTTAATCATTCAGACCTATCATAAAACATAATAAAAGGTACTCTGCCTTCTTCTTAGAATATAGAAACTTTTATGTTTCTGCATACTTGATTCTTCTTATCCGTTCTGCTATTGATTTAAACTCTTTCAATCAATTAAGAATTACACTTAATATTATAAGTATAATCATATTTACTAAACCTTTAGTAAATGCTGATGAATATCTTTGTCACTCTTGTGGTGGACTTGATAAACACACAACTTTGTATACTCGATCTCCTAGTCCTCCACTTAACACTTTGTCAACGAATTAGTCTAATTTCCATATATATGAAATTTCTCATTCATCATGCAACCACGTTGCATGATTCCAAGTTTTTGTCCAATTGAAACTTAGGCGATGAGAAACTCTCCCTATTTGGTAAATTCTCGACATTTCCACAAATAACATAATTAAGAATCAAATCCATTATTGTTAATAATAGAAACATTCAAACATCAATTTTTCATACACGCCATTGCAAGGATAAATAAATAATATAAAATCAAAATTTATTTTAATGCGGAAAACTTTGTCCTTACAATGCACTTCAGTTGAAAACTATGTTGATACATATTTCTTAGCAATCTATTCTAACTCCATGTAGTAGCTCAAAATTCTAATCTTCAAGCAATGCGATAGAAATCCATTTCTTCATGATTAGATTAAGCTCACTTCTTCTGTTAAGCTTCCTTTCTTTTCTTCGATCCTACAAAACATCAATTGTAATCTTATCACATCATGTATTAAACATCTAGAATAGGAACTTAGAAGAGTTAGTTAATGGATTTTACCTAAAGTAGAGTCATACGTTTTGACTCTCCCGTCTCTTAGATCTCTTAGGTAAATAGGGCAGCTTCGTCTCCAATGCCCCTTGTCTTGGCAATAAAATCAAATTGACTCTTTTGGAACAGCACATGAAACTACTTCAGACTTTGCCTTTCTGTTATGATCAAACTCTTCGATCATGGCATGCCTTTTGTTTCCATTGCCTGTATCCATAGAGGTTTGGAAGGAAGATTCACCAATCAACTTTGCTTTTCCAGTTCGCCAAACCATTTCTAATTCAGCAGCAATAAGCATATAGGTGAGATCTATAAGGGTCATGCCGTGGTTCATCATATAGTACTCTATTACGAACTCACTATATGATTTAGGAAGCGACTGAAGAACCCAGTCAACAGCCAGCTCCTCATAGACAACGGATCCCAACATTCTTAACGTATCAATGTGTGACTTTATCTCTAGGACGTGTGCACATACTGACTTTCCTTCTTCATGTTTACTTGCCAAAAGGTGTAACGACCTGTCTCCGGTATGATATTTCCTTGGTATTTATTTTGGAAGTTTTGCGAGAGGAACTCGGCGAGTTCATAGCCTGCCTCGCCGAGTAGGGTCGGGATTTCGAGCACATGTTAGCTGGCGACTCGGCGAGTCCATATTCCAGACTCGCCGAGTCTGTCCGTCTGGGAGAAACCCTAAACCCCCGGGTTGCCCACTATTTAAGCCACCTTATAGCCCCCAATCTCGCCTCCTTCACCCCCAAAAGCTGTGAGAAAACCCTAATTCGTTCTTGAGTGATTCTAAGTGATTTTTGTGTGCTATTGTGAAGGCTTGACGAAGGAGAAGAAGGAAGGAGCAAGGAGAAGGATTGTAGAGCAGAGATTCAAGGGAAAGCAAGAGCTATTTGAGGTATTCTTCCGTTTTCCCTCTCTTTTATGCCTTAAAACCCTTTCTAGATCTTGATAATGCTTTTCTCAAAGCTTTATGTTGTTATGGAAGATCTCTTATGCCGAGATAACCTTAGATCTGTTCATTTAGGAGTTGTAGAGCCCAGATCTATTGCCTTTATGGAGCTATTTTGCATATTAACCCTAGATCTACCCCTTTTAAGCATCTTTTAGCCTTTATTCCCTTGTTCATGTGTTTGTACACGTAAAGTTGGAAACTTTACGTGGTAAATCAGCTTATTGGACTCAGATCTATCATTTGTATGTTTTGGATTCGAGCAGAATCGAATGTAGAATAGTTGCATGGCGGTGACTCGGCGAGTCGAGTCGCGAGTCCCCGATTTCTTCCTTTTTGAGCGGTGTCGAGTGGGACCAGTGAGTAGTGGAGTGGACTCAGCGAGTTTGAGGGTAGACTCAGTAATGGAGGGACTCGGCGAGTTGTTCATACAACTCGGCAAGTCCAAGGCAATCTTCTTAAGTTCAAGAACAACCCGTCGAGCTGTTCATATGACTCGGCGAGTCGGATGAAGATTGTCTGAGTTCTTGGATCGAATGAGTACTCGTCGAGTCGATGCCATACTCGACGAGTGGCAGCGAGTAGGGTCGAGGAGTGTGAATAGGGACTCGGCGAGTTGGCGGCCCAACTCGGCGAGTCAGGTCAACTGTGGGTTGACTTTGACCGAGAATTGACTTTGTTTGAGAGTTGACTTTGACCAAGGGTAAAAGAGTCATGTTACCCAACGCAGTGTTTAGTATTTGATTGAGTGTGTTTATGGACTTGTAGCCGGGGAGGTACCGGAGCAGCAGCAGTTAGCCCTCAGAGCTATTCACTCAGCAGCCAGTTCACGAGGTGAGTTCCCTTTCAGTAGGAACGGGTCTAAGGCCACAATGCCGGCCCGTTTAGCTAGCAGTAGTATCCGGATTATTATCCGATGCAGTAGTTAGCATGTTTGATGCCTTCGTGGCTCAGACAGGATTATGTGTGTTCATGATAAGTGATACGTTTATGTTATGATCAGTCAGCTTCGGGCTTCGGTCCAATGTCAGCTTCGGACTTCGGTTCGATGTAGGGGACAAGGTCCCAGTCAGCTTCGGACTTTGGTCCGATGTCAGCTTCGGACTTCGGTTCGATGTAGGGGACAAGGTCCCAGTCAGCTTCGGACTTCGGTCCGATGTCAGCTTCGGACTTCGGTTCGATGTGGGGGACAAGGTCCCAGTCAGCTTCGGACTTCGGTCCGATGTCAGCTTCGGTCTCCGGTCCGATGTAGGGGACAAGGTCCCAGTCAGTCAGCTTCGGACTTCGGTCCGATGGAGGGGGCAAGGCCCCAGTATGTGCTTGATATATTATTGTATGGGATGTGGTAATTTGGGGGAGCTCACTAAGCTTCGTGCTTACAGTTTCAGTTTTGGTTTCAGGTACTTCCGCCAGTAGAGGGAAGAGCTCGGGATGATGGCATCGCACACACCACAGCTTCAGCTTTTATCCTGGTAGTTGATTTAGTTCTTGATATTTATATGACATGGACATGAAACAGTTTTCCGCACAGTGTTTTATTATTATTTTGAGATACATCATGTATGGTTTTATGATATGACACTCAGATTATGGTTTTTGGTTATGTTGAAAAATGAAATTTTTGGGTCGTATTTTTGAGTCGTTTCAAGTTGGTATCAGAGCCCTGGTTTGAGGGATTCGGATACACTTCCGGGTGTATCCGAACTCAAACTAAGGGGAAATAAAAAGATTTTTCTGAAAAGGAAAATGTTTTCTAAAAGAGTTTTGAAAGCACTTAGAAGGAAAGAAATTTTTAAACAAGAAAAGGTTGTGGTGCATGCGATCAGCCGAGCTCAAGTAAGTACTCCCAAATTACCCATACAAGTTAATTGTTCAGTTTCCGTTTCAGTAGAACAGCATGCTACTATAGGACTAAGGATCTAGGAGGATGCCTTATGTACCTGTTTTATGTGTTACAGCTTTATGAGTATTGCATGCTAGTATTGAGTAGACAGCAGTAGGATAGCCTGTTTAGGTTATGCCTGATAGTAAGAGCTTAGCATTGTATGCTAGAGTAGCTTCTCGTTATGAGGATAGTTTTGCCTGAGTATGTTTCCTTATCCGAATGCTGCTTGCTTTGTGCTTTGTGGGACTCTGAATGGTGGGAGTTAGCCATTAGGTGAATACGCCACATCACATGTGTTCAGGGTTGAATAATCTCAGAGTGTTGGATTTGGCCCTATTGCGCAGCTCTTTTTTGAGTCCAACCGTTATAGGGACGAGTCTTTTACTTGAAGGATTATCTGAGCCTCGTCACATGTGATGGTGTTCAGGTGGTGGCTAATTAGCATTATAAGGAGGCCTTCAGCAGCTGAGGACTAGTTGTGTTGAGTCTGAGGTTTCCCTAGGGCAAGCCTAGGATGAGAGTAGCAGAGATCAGCAGTAGTAGAAGTGACTTGGTGGAGTCAAGGCGGTTCTTGAGGAAAGTACGGATAGATGCGGAAGGTAGTATGGGCCTGTACTACTGAAAGCAGAGGATCCGTACTCGAATCAAGGAAGGCCGAGACAAGGCCAGGAAGCTAGTAGTAGTATCAATGATCCCTTGAGATATTCCAGTATTCTGATATTGCTATGATGTGTTTCAGTATGGTGGTTTTGCGTCCGAGGACAGCAGCCGGCAGTGGAGGTGCCGGGGAGGGATCATGATCAGGCTCGGGTAGCGAGCACATGGATGAGTAGACCAGAGAGTTTCTTTCTTCAGAGATCACTCGTATCATTTTAGAGCAGACTCCTGTGATCTTCGGTTCGATCAAGGAGGGGATTCTAGAGCTGATGGATGAGAGATTGGGCACCTTCCGTGCCGAGGTGGCGGCCATGATGGGGTCGCGCACCCTTACTTTCAGGGAGTTCAGGGCATGTGGAGCTCCGGACTATCATGGGGCGCGAGACCCCATAGCGAGTACCAGATGGTTGGCGGATGTGGCTAATGCTTTCCGCACT